>NC_133393.1:135760778-136063808 GCF_047511655.1 Castor canadensis
AATAAATATTGCAAGATGTATTAACAGTAAAACCATTCAAAGAGGGGACTAGTGTTCAAAAGCCTTATGTTTCTTATCCTTTTTCTAATTAGGTTGTTTCCCAGGGGGTGTGCATTGGGTTTCAGTTGGAAAACAAGACAAATCTGGGCTTCTAATGAAACTGCAGAATCTTTGTGCACGGCTGGATCAGGATGAGAGTTTCTCCCAGAGGCTTCCACTTAACATTGAAGAAGCTAAAGATCGTCTCCGCATTCTGATGCTGCGCAAACACCCAAGGTACAGAGGGTCAAATGTGGTTGGTGTGTGAGACTTTGCTGCATTTTGAGATATTGTGCCCTTTGCCTGCTCTTCTGTAGTGGGGGCTAAGAAAGAGTCATTGCTTTTCTGTTGTTCTTAAAAAAAAAAAAAAAAAAGTAGCTACCACTTGGGTTAAAATTGCCACTTCTCTCTTTTTGCATCCTACTTGCCACTTTAAATCCATTGTTTTTAATAAGATAACATAGAACAAGAATGAAAATAAATGTAGGCAACTGGTAAAATACTTAAGATTTTTTTTCCTCTGTGGGTCTAGGGATTGAACACACATCATTCTCAGCCTCAGAATTAGTTTTTGTTTTTAGTAGTGCTGTGGGTTGAACCTATGGCCTACCACGTGCTGAGCAAGTGCTGTATCACTGAGCTATGTCCCCAGCCCTGTAATAAATTGATGTACTTCAGTGTCTCTAAGAGAATAGTATTTTATTCCTTGAGTCACCAGCAGTTGAACTCAGGGCCTCATGCTAGGCAAGTGCTGTACTACTGAACTACATCCTCAGCTGGAAGGGTTTTTTTATTGGCTTTGGTGGTACTAAGGTTTGAACTCAGGGTTCTGTGCTTGCTGGGCAAACACTCTGCTATTTGAGCCATACTTCTATCCCTTTTTACTTTAGGTTATTTTTTAGATAGGGTCTCCCATGGTTGTTGGGGCCAGCCTGGACCCCAGTCCTTCTACCTATGGCCTCTCACATAGCTGGGACCACAGATGTATACCACCACACCTGGCTTATTTGTTGAGATGGAGATCTCACTGACTTTTTGCTGGTGTTGGCCTTGAATTGTGGTTCTCCTGATCTCTGCTTCCTGAGTAGCTGGACTTATAAGCATTATGCCTGGCTGTAAGGTTTTTATTTTTTTTTTTTACCATATTTACATATCTTCTCTAGCTCAGCAATTTATTTTATTTTTTTTTTAGGCTGGGTAGCGGTACGCTGTGGCATTTACAAAGGTTCTTACTATATATCAAGTATATCATACTTGAATTCACCCCCTCCAACATTCTCCCTTACTCCCCCCTCCATTCAAGAAATAGTTTCAACAGGTAGTTTTTTCCATTTACATTCATTTGTACACAGTATTTGCACCATATTCACCCTATATAGCAAGACCTTCTCTCAAAAAAACAAAACAGAAAAATGACCCACGAAACCTCAGTCAGACCAAATAAGAAGCTTATGAGACTTATAGTACAGCATTAAGTGAGCAAACTTTTGGGTTTTTTTTGGTGGACTAGAGCAAAGTAGGAGCTCTACTGCTTGAGCCACACCTCCAGTAAACTAGCAAGAGATGTCTTAGCAGAAATCTTACAGGCCAGGAGAGAACAGGATGATATATTCAAAGTCTTGGCAGGGAGGGGAGGAAGAATGACATGACCCTTCCAACTGAGAATACTTTACCCAGAAAAGCTGTTCTCTAGATATGAGGGCAAATAACGTCCAGACAAGCTGAGAGAATTCATCACCACCAAACAGGCCCATAAGACACACTTAAGGGAGTCCTACACTAGAAGCTGAAGGATGAATACTGGCATCATGAAAACATGTGAAAGTACAAAACTCACTAATGAAACACAAAAGAGAAAGAGAAGAGGATCAAAACAGAAAACCACCAAACCAAAACAGTAAGTAATAATAGAAGAAGAAAGTAACAAAGGATATACAAAGCAACTGGAAAAAAAATTAATGAAATGACAGAAGTATATCTTTTTTTTTCAATAATAATTTTGAATGTGAGCAGATTAATTAAAAGATCTACACTGGTTGAATAGGGTTTTTTTTTTTTTTAAGCGAATAAGAAAGGACATATTGAAAGAGAAGGGATGGAAAAAGATGTACCATGCAAAGAGAAAACAAAAGTGAGCAGTAGTACTTATACTTACATCAGATAAAATGAACTTTATGTCAAAAAGATGTAGAAAGATACGAAGAAAGTCACTTTATAATGAGAAGGGATCAACTCAAGAAGCAGTAGCAATTTTAAGTATATATATACCTGACACTGGAGTACCCACTTACATAAAACAAACAGATCTAAAAGGAGAGATAGATTTTAAAATAATAATGACTGGGGACTTCACCACCTCACTTTCATTAGAACAGATTATCCAGACCAAAAAAAATCCAACCAACACATAAACTATACTGTAGACCACATGGACCTAATAGACATTACAGAACATTTTATTTAGCAACTGCAAAATCAATATTCTCATTGGCACATTGAGCATTCTTCAAGATAAACCATTTTAGATCACAAAACAAATTTCAAAAACATTTTTAAAAAATGAAATCATAACATATATCTTCTTTTCATTTCTTATGCGATAAGGTCTTGCTACATAGTCCAGGCTGGCTTTGAACTTGTGATCCTCCTGCCTCAGCATTCTGTGTGCTTCCATGCCTGGGAACATGTATTCTTTGACCACAGTGAAATAAAGCTAGCAATAAACAATAGGAATTTTAGAAATTATACAAATACATGGAAATTAACCAAGATGTTCTCAAATGACCACTGGGTCAATGAAGAAGTCAAAAGGAAAATTTAAGAACTTTTTTTTTTTTTTTTTTTGAGACAGTATCTCATGTTATTTAGATTGACCTCTAACCCACAATCCTCATGCCTCTGCCTCCCAAGTTATGGGATTATAGGCAAGTGCCATCATGCCTGGCTGAAAAATTTCTTGAAACAAAAATAGAAACATAAAAACCTGTGGTATACACAGCAGATGCAATACGAAGAGGGGAAATGTATAGCAATAAGCATTTACATAAAAAATAGATTTCAGATAAACAGCTTAATGATGCAACTCAAGAACTAGAAAAACAAGCACAAACCGAACCCAAAAATTAGTAGAAATAAAGAAATGACAAAGATCACTGCAGGAATAAATGAAATAGAGACTTTAAAAGTTACAGAGATTAACAAAACAGCTGTTTTTTTTTTTTTTTTCCTTTCCTGAGATAGGTTATTGCTATGTAGTCCGCCTTGTCCTTCTGCCACCCAAGTGCTGGGATTACAGGTGTGCACCTCAGGCTGGGTAAAGAGATGGTTTTTGAAAAGATAAACCAAAATTGACAAGTATTTACCTAAATTAATTAAGAAAATGAGAAGACCCAAATAAATAAAATGAAGGATGAAAGAGGAGACATTACAGCTGATATCATTGTAATACAAAGGATTATCAGGGACAATTCTAAACAAGTATATGCTAACAGATTAGAAACCTAGGAGAAACAGAGAAATTTCTGGACACATATAACCCACCAAAATTGAACCATGAGGACATAGAAAACCTGATCAGATCAATAATAAGTAAAAAGGATTAAATGTGCAGTAAAAAGACTCAACAACAAAAACCTAGGGCCAGATTATTTCAATACTGAATGTTTCCTAACTTTTAACGCAGAACTAACACCGATTATTCTAAAACTATTCTAATGAATTCAAAGGCAGGGAGCCCTTCCAAACTTTTATGAGGCCAGCATCACCCTGTTACTAAAAATGGACAGGGACACAAAAAAAACAAAAAAAAGCTACAGATTGATATCCCTGGTGAACATAGATGCAGAAAATTTCAAAAATATTAGCATAGCAGAAAGATGCGGATGTATCCTAGGAATGCAAGGATCATTTAACACACACAGATTAATAAATGTAATACATTACATCAACAGAATGAATGGCAAAAAGCTTTAGGGTCATCTCATATGTGCTTTAAAAGGCTTAGCTAAAACTCATCATCCTTTCATTAAAAATATAAAAGGGTCATACCTCACACTTGACATAATATTGCATGTGGAAGAGCTTAAATTGTTTCCTTTAAGAACAAGACTAGAATGGCTAGTTTACTTTTTTTTGTTGTTGTTGTTGGGGGGTGGTACTGGGGATTGAACTCAGTGCCTCACGCTTGCAGAGTAGGTGCTCTAATACTTGAGCCACATTCCCAGCCCTTTTCTGGTTTAGTTATTTTTCAGGTAGGGGTTTGTGTTTTGTCTAGCGCTGGCCTCAGACCACAATCCTGCCTATGGCTTACTTGTTGAGATGAGGCTCTTGCTAACTTTTTTGCCGGGGCTGGCCTTGAACTATGATCCTCTAGATCTCTTGTCTTCCAGGTAGGTGTAATTAGAGGCATGAGCCACTGCACCTGGCCTCACCACTCTTATTTCACATAGTATTGGAAGTTTTAGAGCAATAAGACAGGAGAAAGAAATATGGGGCAAATAAGAAAGGAAGAAGTCACATTATTCGTGTTTATAGACAATCTGATATGTATATAGAAAATTCTAAAGACTCCACCAAAAACCTCTTACAACTGATAATGAATTCAGTTAGATTTCAGGATACAACCTCAATATATAAAAATCATTAGGGTTTAGTACACCAATAATGAAATTGCTGAGAAAGAAATCAAGAAAGGGACTCCATTCATAATAGCTATAAAAAAAATCTAGTAATAAATACAACTAAGGTAGTGAATGATCTCCACAATGAAAATTACAAAACACTAATGAAAGGAATCCAAGTAGATAAACACAAAAAATGGAAAAACATCCTATGTTCATAGATTAGAACAATTAATATTGTTATAATGTCTGTACTATTTAAAGCACTCTCTAGATTCAATGCAATTCCTATCAAAGTCCCAATGGTATGTTCAGAGAAAAATAAAAATCACTACTGAAATTTGTATGAAATCACAAAATACCTGAAATAGCTAAAGTAATCCAGAGCACAAAGAGCAAAGCTGGAGGCATTGCAACATCTGTACAATACAGTATAATAAAATGTACAATAACTGGGTGACGGTGGCTCACGCCTATAATCCTAGCTATTCAGGAGGCAGAGATCAGGAGGATTGCGGTTTGAAGCCAGCCTGGGCAAATAGTTTGCAAGACCTTATCTTGAAAAAAACTGACCACAAAAAAGGGCTCAAGGTGTTGGCCCTGAGTTCAAACCCCAGTACTGCAAAAATCAAAAACAAAAAAATCCCAAACTATAAGGCTATTGTAGCAAAAACAGCATAGTACTGGCATAAAAACATGTGCAAAGACCAATGAAGCAGAATAGAGAAAACTTTGTCTGTGTTGCCTTTCTGTTTCTCCATGCCTTTTTACTATCCTGTCACCTCTTTTTTGATTCCTGATTCTCTTTTTCTTCTTGGGATATAGTCTCTTCTTTGCTATCCTGATTCTTCTCCTGCAGAGTCTCATGGGGGGAATGTCTAGTCTGCTGCATTACCTCTTGTCTTGGGATTTTTTTTAAAAAAGGAGGCTTAAAGTAAGTGTTGCTAGTGATTTAATTATTATTATTATTTTTTAAATTTAGGTCTCTGTTGATCTTGGATGATGTTTGGGATCCTTGGGTATTAAAAGCTTTTGATAATCAGTGTCAGATTCTTCTAACAACCAGAGACAAGAGTGTTACAGATTCAGTAATGGGTAAGGATTATTACTTTATTTTTAATACTTTTCCTAAGAAAGGCATTAAATTAAAGGTATTAATTATTTAATTCAGTTACATCTAAGTATGTGACTTAACAAATAGCTATGTCTTGCTATTTTGTTGCAGGTCCTAAATATGAAGTCCCTGTGGAGAGTGGCCTAGGAAAAGAAAAAGGACTTGAAATTTTATCCCTGTTTGTTAATATGAAGAAAGCAGATTTGCCAGAACAAGCTCATAGTATTATAAAAGAATGCAAAGGTGTAGTTATTTGTTTCCTCTTTGTAAATTGGTTCCCTCTTACGGTAATTTAGCACATGAACATCCAAAACCTTTCCTAGTTAGTGGTTCATACCACTTTCTGATTGATTTCTATTTAGTATTTTAGGTTCTTCTCTGCTAAATGAATACATGATGTTATGGCATTCAGTCATTTATTAAAACACTATTTAATGTGCATCTACAATATGTTAGAGTTTATTTGTAAAAAGGATAAATGAAGGTATACCTTTGCTGTCAAAGAATCTGCAAGATTTAAAAATTTTGGTTGGGATTTTATAAAAATAATGTTCTTATTTGATAAGTAAAGCTGTTGTTGTCATCCTAATTTGCATTTTTTATTAGTGAAGTAAAACGCTTTACTTATTCTGAGGATAGAGAGGAAAACCCAAAAGTCAGACTTAGTTTCTCTTACTATACTCTGACAACACAGATTACTTCTGACACCAGATGTGTCACACACCAAGCAAATAATAGATTCTGCAGTCTTCATAAGTTGGGTGTCCCCTAATTTAATTCGGTTCTCACCCTTCCTACCTGGAGAGAGTATCACTCCTATAGTGTGAGGGCTCAGTCCTTCAACCCCACTTCAGATGCCAGTTGCAAGCCCCAGGTGTTTTTTTTTTTTTTTTTTTAATTTCTTTTATTCATATGTGCATACAATGTTTGGGTCATTTCTCCTCCCTACCCCCACCCCCTCACCTACCATCCACTCTGCTCCCTCCCTCTCCTCCCCACCCCCTCACTACCAGGCAGAAACTATTTTGCCCTTATCTCTAATTTTGTTGAGAGAGTATAAGCACTAATAGGAAGGACCAAGGGTTTTTGCTAGTTGAGATAAGGATAGCTATACAGGGAGTTGACTCGCATTGCTTTCCCCAGGTGGTTTTACCTGTGCTTCTGACCCACCAGCTGTAAATTAAGTTTCCCACAAATCCCTCCTCAGTTTCAATTAATTTGCTTGTGCAGTTCATAGAAATCAGGGAAACACATTTACTGGGTTATTATAAAAGATAGTATAAAGAATACAGATGAAGGGCAGGTTTTGGGGAGAAGGGCTGTAGAGTTTCCACATCCTCTCCAGTGTGTCATCCTTCAGGAACTTCCAGGTGTTCTACTTTCTGGAATCTTTCCAAACCCTGTCTTTTTGGGTTTTTAATGGAAACATCATTGCATAGACACGATTGAAGCATAGACAAAAACATAAAAAAAGTGATTGAACAAGAAGAGTATGATCTAATGCTAATAAAAACTGAGTGTAGAAACCTAAAAGTCCGCCCATATTCTTGGCTTCTGTGTGCAGCATACCTTCCTTGTAGGAAGGGGTAGGACCCCTTCTGAAATGGGTTTTTATGGTACTGTCAGACAAAGTAAGTCAGCAGAGAATTTCTTTATGGCCAGCTCCAAGACAGAAAGATGGGGGATTAGAGTTTCTAATGGCCTCCTAAGGGAAGAGAAATTCTAGTTTCTATGGCCTGTCTTGGGGAGGTAGTTAAAGAACCAGGAACCTTGGACAGAACCCAAAATACATATATCATGGTTGATAAATTAGACACATTTGGTTATTGGATATTTGTGGAGATTTTTTTTGGTAGTGCTGTGGTTTGAACCCAGGGCCTACACCTTAAGTCACTCTACCAGCCCTTTTTTGTGATGGATATTTTCCAGATAAGGTCTCATGAACTGTTTTCCTTGACTGGCTTCAAACTGTGGTCCTCCTGATCTCTGCCTCCTGAGTAGCTAGGATTATAAGCGTGAGCCACTGTTACCCGGCTTCAGTACATTTTATCCTGGTTGGATATTTGTATTTTAAGAAATTATCCTTGAGTCACTTTTCTTTTGTGATAAAAATATTTTGAAATATATTTTTAAATACTTAAAACTATTGAAGCTATTAGCCAAAAATGTATATATATTATGTTTTTTGTACCTTTTCATTTCATTTGTAATATTCACAATGTTTATAGTTAAATTGGAGTTGAGGTCATAATAGTTTATATAGTTTTGAATCATTGTGTATGTTTTGAGCATTTTCCCATGTTGCTAAATGTGTAGTTTACCAGTGGCATAATATTGTGGTAAACCTTAACGTATTCAGCTAGTTTTCTATCATTGAACATTGTTTTAAGAATTTTCACTGTCATAAATAATGCTGTGATAAATATACTTAAGTGAAATCTTTCTTTTTTCTAATGATTTCTTCTAGGTATTTGTTCTAAAGAAGTAAATCCAGAGTTAAGAATATTTTAATGGTTTGGGTAATATGCATGAAAATTGTTTCTTAATTAAAATTAAGTTGTTTTTTAGCTTAGTGGTTATTTTAAAAGTAAGATGTTATTCCAGCAGTTACTTTTTTTTTTTTTAGGTTCTCCTCTCGTAGTGTCTTTAATTGGTGCACTTTTACGTGATTTTCCCAACCGCTGGGAGTACTACCTGAGGCAACTTCAGAATAAGCAGTTTAAGAGAATAAGGAAATCTTCATCTTATGATTATGAAGCTCTGGATGAAGCCATGTCTATAAGTGTTGAAATGCTCAGAGAAAACATCAAAGACTATTACACAGATCTTTCCATCCTTCAGAAGGATGTTAAGGTGCCTACAAAGGTAACAGATGGGCCAGCTGTTCTTGATGTTGGGAATTTATGACACCTGACCGTTGATATAGTTCTGAGGACATTGTTGCAGATCAGAATCAGGGGACTGAGGTGGGGGATGGACGGTACAGAAGCCCCTCCACTCTTAGTGTCCATAAAGAGCTCTGTTGAGCTCATGAGTTACCTAATTCTCAGTGGTTCTAGAGGAGCTGAGAAAGTATCCAGTTTCACTTTCATTTTCCTACCTTGAGGAATAGTTGGGCATTTTATGAAAAGGAAACATTCTTATTTAGGGCTTTAAGATCATTTTTTTTCTGGTGTTTGTGTTATTACTTTATCCACAGTCCTATTCGTTGTACTTCTGCATCATGTTAAATGTTTAAAATGATTCCTAGGTGTTATGTGTTCTCTGGGACATGGAAACTGAAGACGTTGAAGACATACTGCAGGAGTTTGTTAATAAATCTCTCTTGTTCTGTGATCGGAATGGAAAGTCATTTTGTTATTATTTACATGATCTTCAAGTAGATTTTCTTACAGAGAAGAATCGCAGTCAGCTTCAGGTACACTTGGATCTCTATTTTTTTTTAAACTTTATTTTGGAAAACTTTTTTTTTATTTTTATTTTTTTTGGTGGTACTGGGGTTTGAACTCAGGGCCTTGTGTTTGCTAGGCAAGTGCTGTACCACTTGAGCTATTATCCAAGCCCTTAAAATAATTTTAGACTTGCAAAAAAGTTACAAAACAGTACAGAGTTTCTATGCATAAACCTTTGCCTAGCTTTTCTAATGTTAACATATTATATAACACAGTTTTCAAAGCTAGGAAATTGTCAGTGTACTATCATTAACAAATCCACAGACTTCATTTGAATTTTGCTGCTTCAACTACTAATGTCTTATGATCCAAATCGAACTCAGGACTTCATGTTGTGTCTGATTGTCTTGTTTCCCTAGTTACCATTTCCCTTAGTCTCTTCAAATCTGTGAAAATTCCTTTGTTACTGTCTTTCACGGCCTTGTCACCTTTTTTTTCCCCAGTACTGGGTATTGAGCCCAATGCCTCATGTATGCTAGGCCTGTGCTCTACCATTAGCTTACATCATAGTGGCTTTGTCACTTTTGAAGAGTACTAGCCAAGCTGGGCGTGGTGATGTTGTAAATCCTAGCTGTGCAGGAGGTGGAGAAGATTGGGAGGATCACAGTTCAAGGCCAGCCCCGGCAAAACATTTGTGAGACCCCATTTCAACCAATGGCTGAATATGGTGAGGCATGCCTGTCATCCCAGCTATGTGGGGAAGCACAAATAGGATTGTAGTCTGGACATAAAGTGAGATCCTGTCTGTTAAATAACCAGAACAAAAGGCCTGGTAGAGTGGCTCAAATGGTAGTACACCTGCTGAGGCTCTGAGTTCAACCTCCAGTACTGTGGGAAAAAAATAAGAGTACTGACCAGGTATCTTGTACAGTGTCCCCAAATTTGGTTTTGTGTGATGTTTTCTCCTACCTAGACTGAAGCAGTACATATTTTGGCAAGAATATGATAGCATAGAAATGATGTCATGTCCTCAGTACAGTATATCAGGGAGTACTTGGGGTGATGTGTCTTGTGGATTATTATTATTATTATTATGTTGATTATTTGATAACTAGTAAATTTCTTATGGGGAAATTCCTTGTATTTTCTCAGTAGCTTTGGAAGCTGGAGGTACTGTGCTGCTTAGCTTATAAAGTTGTTCCTGTGCTCTGAAGCATTTGATTTGGGTTTCAGGATCTACATAAGAAGATGGTCACTCAGTTTCAGAGGTATTACCAGCCACACGCTCTGTCTCCAGATCAGGAGGACGGCATGTATTGGTACAGTTTTCTGGCCTATCACATGGCCAGTGCCAATATGCACAAAGTAAGTAAGATTTGAAAATTCTTTTGTCTCACTTGCCATTTTATTTATATTGCTTCCTGCTGTATTAAAGATTTGAAACTTTACATCGTTAAATGGACTACCTTTTTTGTATTTTTCTTTGGTGTCATGTTTATAAATATATTTTGTCCTATTATTAGAAATTTATTAGTATAGCTTATGGAAGTTTTTCTTTTCCTCTTTTTTTTTTTAAACTGCTTTTTATCTGCAGTGATTTAAAAAAGGTATCTTAGTAACTGCAGCAAGTAAACCTGGAACCTAGAAATTAATTCTTTTCTTAACAGTAGCTTTCCTGTACGGGCAGTATAGATTTTTTTATAAGCTTGAAGAGGAAATGGAGGGTGAGAAAGTATGTTCATTCATTCTTTGCATATTTATTAAGTGCTTGTTATGGAATGTTCTTGTTTTTTTAATATTAGGACATAACGTATATACAGTGTCTGCTCTCATTGAGTTTATGTCCTTGAGGAAGATAGGCAAGAAACAAACTTATAGTATGGTAGTAGGTTGTAAAGTGCTCAGAAGAATGGCAAAGCATAGAAGGAGAAAAGAAACTGATGGTATAGGATGGAATTGTGATTTGTTGATGGATTTGATGTACATTATGAGAAAGTGAAAAGTCAAAGATAATTGCAAGCTTGTACAGTAAAAAGAATGGAGTTGCCATGAAGTGAAACAGGCAAGTCTGAGGGAGAACAAGATCCCCCCGCATCATATTTTGTGTATTTAACATACTTCAGCACCAACATGTTACTGCTGATTACTTGGTTTTCTTTTTTAATTTATTTATTTTTATTATTGTTGTACTGGGGGTACATTATGACATTTACAAAAGTGCTTACAATATATCTTAGTTAAATTCACCCAGGAACTTGTTTTTAATGTTAAGATTGATATACCTATTTAGACATTTGATTAGAGATACTAAATAGCAATTACATATACATATGTGGAATTCTGAAGAGAATTATGGACAAAAGATAAAATTGGAACTCAATACATAGTTGGGGGAGAGGGGCAGGAGGGAGAAATGACCCAAATAATGTATGCACATGTGAATAAATGAATAATTAAAAATTAAAAAATACATAGTTGGCATTTGAAGTCATGATTACCAAGTTCTCCAAGTGTTAGCGTATTTTGGAACACCATATGAGTTTTCAGTAATTTTTCTATGCTCAGGTATGCATAAAAATGATGTATTATTGTAGTCTGTTTTTTTCACCTACCAAAATATATTTACGTTTAATAATCTACATCAGAATGATGGTATTTAAATAAATGTCTGTGCCCTAATTTACTGAACCAAACTTTCATTGAACATTTAGGTTGTTCTCAGTTTTTTGCCTTACGACATTTTCTTGTTTGTCATTGTATCTGTATTGTTTTGTTGGAAAATTTCTAGAATTGGAATCACTGGGTCAATGCATTTTTTAAAAGCTTTTGATACGTATGATAGTGTGGCAGGATTCAGTTTCTTTTTCTTAGCTTTTTATGATTTTAAAAGTAGTAATTTATTTTATTGGAAAAACTTATAAAAGCATCCACAAAGAAGAAAAAGAAGATAACAGTGATTGCTAATGATTTCTTGTATAGTTTTGTAAATCATTTTTCTACTTAAACACATTTGTTCTTTAAAACCAAAGTTGAATCACAATAGAGTTAGTGTCTTGTATATTGCTTTTCACACTTAGTTGCATTTTACAGTTGTCTTTTCATGTTATTTATATAGAGTGACATAATTGCTTGTTTTTTGGGTGCTACTGGGGCTTGAATTCAGGGCCTTATGCTTGCTAGACAGACGGTCTACTGCTTGAGCCACACCTCTAGCCTTGAGTGATGTGATTTTTTTAAAGCTGCATACTTTTGCATTGTAGAGCTATACTGTTATTGGCCAGTAGATTGATGGGAAGATCATTTAATTATACTCATGTGGTTATTTGTTCTCTTAGGATATACTTTTTTTTTTTTTCATTTTTCTTTTATTATTCATATGTGCATACAAGGCTTGGTTCATTTCTCCCCCCTGCCCCCACCCCCTCCCTTACCACCCACTCCACCCCCTCCCGCTCCCCCCCTCAATACCCAGCAGAAACTATTTTGCCCTTATCTCTAATTTTGTTGTAGAGAGAGTATAAGCAATAATAGGAAGGAACAAGGGGTTTTGCTGGTTGAGATAAGGATAGCTATACAGGGCATTGACTCACATTGATTTCCTGTGCGTGGGTGTTACCTTCTAGGTTAATTCTTTTTGATCTAACCTTTTCTCTAGTTCCTGGTCCCCTTTTCCTATTGGCCTCAGTTGCTTTAAGGTATCTGCTTTAGTTTCTCTGCATTAAGGGCAACAAATGCTAGCTAGTTTTTTAGGTGTCTTACCTATCTTCACCCCTCCCTTGAGTGCTCTCGCTTTTATCATGTGCTCATAGTCCAATCCCATTGTTGTGTTTGCCCTTGATCTAATGTCCACATATGAGGGAGAACATACGATTTTTGGTCTTTTGAGCCAGGCTAACCTCACTCAGAATGATGTTCTCCAATTCCATCCATTTACCAGCGAATGGTAACATTTCGTTCTTCTTCATGGCTGCATAAAATTCCATTGTGTATAGATACCACATTTTCTTAATCCATTCGTCAGTGCTGGGGCATCTTGGCTGTTTCCATAACTTGGCTATTGTGAATAGTGCCGCAATAAACATGGATGTGCAGGTGCCTCTGGAGTAACAGTCTTTTGGGTATATCCCCAAGAGTGGTATTGCTGGATCAAATGGTAGATCGATGTCCAGCTTTTTAAGTAGCCTCCAAATTTTTTTCCAGAGTGGTTGTACTACAACCACTACATTCCCACCAACAGTGTAAGAGGGTTCCTTTTTCCCCGCATCCTCGCCAACACCTGTTGTTGGTGGTGTTGCTGATGATGGCTATTCTAACAGGGGTGAGGTGGAATCTTAGTGTGGTTTTAATTTGCATTTCCTTTATTGCTAGAGATGGTGAGCATTTTTTCATGTGTTTTCTGGCCATTTGAATTTCTTCTTTTGAGAAAGTTCTGTTTAGTTCACCTGCCCATTTCTTTATTGATTCATTAGTTTTGGGAGAATTTAGTTTTTTAAGTTCCCTGTATATTCTGGTTATCAGTCCTTTGTCTGATGTATAATTGGCAAATATTTTCTCCCACTCTGTGGGTGTTCTCTTCAGTTTAGAGACCATTTCTTTTGATGAACAGAAGCTTTTTAGTTTTATGAGGTCCCATTTATCTATGCTATCTCTTAGTTGCTGTGCTGCTGGGGTTTCATTGAGAAAGTTCTTACCTATACCTACTAACTCCAGAGTATTTCCTACTCTTTCTTGTATCAACTTAAGAGTTTGGGGTCTGATATTAAGATCCTTGATCCATTTTGAGTTAATCTTGGTATAGGGTGATATACATGGATCTAGTTTCAGTTTTTTGCAGACTGCTAACCAGTTTTCCCAGCAGTTTCTGTTGAAGAGGCTGCTATTTCTCCATCGTATATTTTTAGCTCCTTTATCAAAGATAAGTTGCTCATAGTTGTGTGGCTTCATATCTGGATCCTCTATTCTGTTCCACTGGTCTTCATGTCTGTTTTTGTGCCAGTACCATGCTGTTTTTATTGTTATTGCTTTGTAATATAGTTTGAAGTCAGGTATTGTGATACCTCCTGCATTGTTCTTTTGACTGAGTATTGCCTTGGCTATTCGTGGCCTCTTGTGTTTCCATATAAATTTGACGGTAGATTGGATATACTTTTGTAAGTGGAATTTCTGAATCAAATGGTGTGTATAGTTTAAATTTGAATCCAGATTGCCAAACTGCCCACTAGACTGGTATTCTCTTTTATGTCACTACCAACAGTGGAGGGAGTGTTTATTTCCTCTGATTCCAGTTAACGGTCTTATCATTCCTTTAATCTTTAAAAATATAATATCTGCAACTCCAGGACTTGGAAAGCAGATGCAGGAGAATCGCTACAAGTTCAAGGCCAGTTTCAAACCAAAAACTAATAAATGGTAAATCTTTGTTGTTTTATTTGAGTACTGGTGAAATTTTTCCTGTATGTACAGTTTATTTTTGTGAATTGAGTTTTTTTTTGAGACAGGATCTTGCTATGTAACTCAAAATGGCCTCAGATTTGCAATCCCTCTGCCTCAGCTTCCTGAGTGCTAGGATTATAGGTGTGCACCACCATGCCTGACAGATCTCATTCTTTTTATTTTTTTTGGCGGTACTGGGGTTTGAACTCAGGGCCTTGTGCTTGTTAGGTAGATGCTCTACTGCTTGAACCACGCCCTCTGCTCTCTGGCACTTGTTTTTTTTGTGTGTGTCACTGGGGTTTGAACTCCTGACTTTATGCTTGTTAGACAGGTAGGTATTCTGCGTCTTGAGCCATTTCACCAGCCCTTTTTTTTGTGTTGTTTTGTTTTTCTTTGGCAGTGCTGGAGTTTGAACTCAGGGCCTCATACTTGCTAGGCAAGTGCTTTTACCACTTGAGCCACTCTGCCAGCCTGTGTTGATTATTTTCAAGGTAGCATCTCATGAACTATTGAAAAAAACTCCATTTATACTCATGTGTCCTGCCATGGATTCTTCCCAGCGGGACAAAGAATTTGGAAGTCTTCTGATCACAGACTGAACCAGTGCCATTAACAGTACCTCAAACAGAAAAAAAAAAAATAGGTAAAGAATGAGAGCTGGGTGCTGGTGGCTCACGCCTATAATCCTAGCTATTCAAGAGGCAGAGATCAGGAGGAACAGGGTTCCAAGCCAACCCCCAGCAAATAGTTTGTGAGGCTATCTCATAAAAAAACCTTCACAAAAAAGGACTGGAGGGGTTGTTTAAGGTGAAGGCCCTGAGTTCAAACCCCAGGACTGAAAAAACAAAGGGAAGCTTGGTGAGGTCAAGGTGGAAGCTGGAAGCTGAGAGAGCATGTTTTTGCTCTTCAGGCGCTTTTAAAACCTACAATGCCAGGCTCAGTGGCTCATGCCTATGGTCCTAGCTACTCGGGAGGCAGAAATCAGATGGATCGAGGGTTCGAAACCAGTGTGGGCAAATAGTTTGTGAGACTCTATCTTGAAAAACCCATCACAAAAAAAGGGCTGGTGGAATGGCTCAAGGTGTAGGCCCTGAGTTCAAGCCTTAGTACCACAAGAAAAAAAGAAAAAAGAAAAGAAAAAAACCTATGATAATCTTTGGGAAGGGGAAAGCAAGGAGATTCCCAACCAACAATCAGTGAGTGGGGAGGGGCATGACTAGGTGTGGATGGTCTGGGCAGTCTACGTGAGTACCAAACTTTCCCTGCTTCTAGCCTGCCTCAGTACCTATCTTTTTCTTTTTTTGTTGTTTCTTTATAATTTTCTATAAAGAATAATATTAAGGCCTCTTTTGGCATGAATATTGCAGAAACATTTTTTCCTGACCTTTTTTTGTCTTATGTTTTATTTATATTTCTGTGATATTGAAGATTTGAGTTTTTATGCAGTGAAATGTACTTTTTATTTTTTTTTCTTAATTTTGCTTTGATGTCACGATTCCAAAGATCTCTTTCACTCCAGGGTTACAAATATATTTACCTGTATCTTACGGTATTAAAGTTTTCTGTTTCATGTTTAAATCCTTAATCCAACTGAAATTTATTTTAAGATGTGAGGTTCACTTTATATTTCTTTGGAAGTATTGATGTATTCCTTTTGTTTTTTTAAACCAACTTCCGTTTTGTCCTGAGTTCTAGATGTCTGCTAAGTTTCTCTCATTAGTATTGGGATAATGATATTATACTTGAAAAAAAAATCTTTGGTCTTTTTAACAGTCCTGGTGATCTTACTTTTTTTTTTTTTTTTTTTTATAGGAACTTTGTGCTCTAATGTTTTCCCTGGATTGGATTAAAGCAAAAACAGAACTTGTAGGTCCTGCTCATCTGATTCATGAATTTGTGGAATACAGCCATATATTGGATGAAAAGGTATATATTAGTATGAAAAGTTAGTGCTTAAAAGACATTTCGTTTTGACATTTAATTCTACATTTAATAGTAGGAATGAGCAGAATATTGTTGAATAGAGATAATGTCCCTGCTGTGACCTTTGATCATTCTAATTAATTTGCTTCCTGGCCTACTGGCAATGTATGTAGGACTGAAGTTTGAAAGTTAGGAAAGTAAGATTTTCAGATTTTTTTTTCCTTCCTCCTTTTTTTTGAGAGTTAAGAAATGTATTTGATGAGATTTGTACCCTATGTTTAAAAGTGAGAAGAGGATCGCTATATATTTGTTACCTAATGGATGGCTATCAAATTTTAGTTCATGGATTGTTTCACTTAAGTCTTTCAGTTGACAAGATCACAGAAACAGAAAAATGTCAGGTCTTGGCTCCGGTTATGTTTCTAACAGATTTCAGTTTATTCATAGGACTGTGCAGTCTGTGAGAATTTTCAGGAGTTTTTATCTTTAAATGGACACCTTCTTGGACGACAACCATTTCCTAATATTGTACAACTGGGTCTCTGTGAACCGGAAACTTCAGAAGTTTATCAGCAAGCAAAGCTGCAGGCCAAGCAGGAGGTTGACAATGGGAAGCTTTACCTGGAGTGGACGTAAGTAGGTTAGGCAAGAAACCAAAGGGAGTGGATTGATAACTATGTCATTATTTTCCAGGTAGCAAATGAGATCTCTCCAGGAAGATTTAACTACTCTGGAAAGGGCTAGAACTTTTAACAAGCAATCTTGCTTTGTGAAAAGTTCCAGAGAGTAAGCATAGGAAAAAATAATTATATTTGCACAATCCCTAGAAATAGACACCAAATGCATCTTGAAAAGTCCTCCTAAATATTAATGTCGAAAGCGTGACTTCCTGTAATCTAGTATGGCGAGGGAGAGGATGGGCCTTGGAGCCACAGGCCCGGGTTTGAGTCTATTCTAAAACCTAGTAGTTTCTTAATTGCAGAAAGTTTACATTGCATAAACTTAAATTTAACTGTGTTATAAATTTTATAAGCAAAGAAGTCTTTTGTTTACTCATTGATTTATTATTTTTCTAAAACATTTTGGTTCTCTACTATATACCATTATTGTGAAGATCACTTTCTGAGCTTTAGAGAACTGAGTAGATAGCTCAAGGCCAAAGAATATATGTATGTGCATACATATGAATATACATACATACATGTGTATATATTTATGGGGGGGATATGAGGTCTTGTTACGTTGCCCAGACTGGGCTTGAATGTGTGGCCTTCCTACCTTAGCCTGCTGAGCAGCTGGGATTACAGCAGTGTGCTTTCACACCTGGCTGGAGAGAGTGCATTCTTAATCTTCCTCGTAACGTTTCTGCTCTTCTGTGTTCTTATCACTCTAGTAAAGTGTGATACTTTGTAGGCATGATCTTAGTCTGATATAACTGTGTGTTCTGTTTTATCATGTGGTCTGTCTTGCTAATTTTTTTGAAGAATGGTAGCAGTGGCATCTTCATGTGTCACATGCAGTTTATAGTGGATATTATTACTTCCATTTTTACATCCAGGGAAATAGAAACTCACTAGGTTAATTAATTTGCCTAGGTTTACACAGCTGTTAGCAGTAGAAGTAAGCTTGCCCTTTAGGTTTGTCTGACTCCTAAACTTTGACTTTTAAAATCAGCATAATACTTTTCTCATGTATTTACTTGTACTCAAAGTGATGAGAGTGAATGTAGACAATTTGTCAGTTCTTTAATATTTGCTCCTGTTTTAAGTATACATACATTCCTTTACCTTTCAGCCTATGCACAATAATATAATATAGCCACACTAGTGGAATAGTTGGTATTGTTTTGGATTAAGATACAAAGAAAATGACATTGTTTTATCCCCTTTTTCCTCTGTTCTGAATAATTGTAGGGGAAGGCAGTTTTAAGCACATCATCATAGCGGTGGGTGTAGTGTCATACTTTAGTTGGAAATTGGCTTCATTTTGCAACAGTTTCTTTCATTTAAAAGAGATGGAGTGTTTTTTTAAAGTATGGTTACATAACGTTTTATCTGCACATTATCATTATTAATATATCAAAGAAAAATAGAAAATAGCAAGTATTTGACTATTTCTTCGAACTCAATGACATTTGAAACACATGGCAGGTTGCTTGATAGAGGGTAGCACTTCTGAAATGTCACTTTTGTTGGATTATGTTTTTTCTTTAGGTGATCTGTGCTGTCATTTTCATGTTATTCAAAATTTTGTATTGGGGGGATATAGCCATTTTAAAAGACATTTTATCGCTGAAAGAAAACACTCTAACTCACTGGATTTCTGTTCATTTTCCCCCTGTATTTAGAAACAAAAAAACCATCAAGAACCTCTCCCGCTTGGTTGTCCGCCCCCATACAGATGCTGTTTACCATGCGTGCTTTTCTGAGAATGGTCAGAGAATAGCTTCTTGTGGAGCTGATAAAACCTTACAGGTAAAATACATCTCTTAAGAAAAATTCAAAAAGGCATGTACCCAATCCTATACAGATTAGAATGTGTTTAAATCTTAAAATTTAAGAAAAAAATGGCAGAGAAACCCAAATGTTTTGGACATGAAGCTTTCTCTAGAGATTTTAATGATAAGAGTCGTGTTTTTGTAATTCTAAGCTTGCCAGGTGACAAAGAAAAACTGCTAACCTTGCTAGTCCCTTACCTATCATTCATTTGCCAGTAAGGATAGTGAGGAAATGGAGAATTTGAAAGAAATTATAACACTTTATTACTCTATTGCAGCTGTCTGCAAAGGTCAGATTTCTGAAGCTGATGAAGATTGGGCAGCATTTCCATGTGAAATGTTACAAGTTTTCTTATTTAAATCTGCATGCAGAAACTGAAACATGGTAAAGGAAAAAATGCACAATAGCTAGAAAACTAGATGTAATCAAGTTGTAACATACAGATGTATTCTCTAAATTACCATGTACCAGAGAGCAAATGAAAGACAACTATCCTAATAAACTAACAGACTGTTAGACTAAAAACCCTCATTTCTAGTTAGTGTGGGGAAAACAAGATAAGGGAAAACAAAAGCAGAATAAAAGCTCCATTTATGGAAATGGTAATTGTTAAAAGATGTGATGAAACGAAATAACTATCTTCTCAAAGGCTTGAACATAATTTCTGACTGTAAATAGGAATAGGACTTATTTCTAAAGGTACTTTAAGTAATTTCCTCTAAGTTCTTTGTTTTCAGAAAATATGAATGAGTGTCTTCTCCCTGTTGATTTTGAAGGAAACAGGATCAAATTAAACTTTTTTTTTTTTTTTTTAGCACTAGGGTTTGAACTCAGGGCCTTGTGTTGCTAGGCAGGCTTTCTGCCATGTGAGCCACAACCCAACCCAAAACTTGTGTAATTATAATGATTTTAGTCTTTCCAAGTCTATGACTACATACTTTATTTCTGTAGTATTGGATTGCTAATTTTATGAATTTTGACATTTGAGCCCTAGACAGAAAGCATATTGAATAAAATGCTTTATGAGTGTTAGGAATTTGCCAAAGTAGTCTCAAGAACTGAAGCTTTATTCTGCTACTTCTTTTTATTGATGTTTACCAACATTTAACAATGGGTAGTTCTCATTTGTGTTAAGGTTACAAATTCTAATAAATTCTGATTTTTAAAGTGATTTTACTAAGATTCTTTTCTGTTTAAAAAACAACAATGATTAAGATCTTTCAAAGAAATATTTTTATTGAATGATGACCATTGTTAAGTGGTTTATAGTAAGAAGACTTTTTTGCTGCTTCTTCAGGTGTTCAAAGCTGAAACAGGAGAGAAACTTCTAGAAATCAAGGCTCACGAGGATGAAGTGCTTTGTTGTGCATTCTCTGCAGATGACAGATTTATAGCAACCTGCTCAGTGGATAAAAAAGTGAAGGTGGGAAAACATTTTCCTCTTGAGTTGAAATCATCAAAGTTGGTTTTCTTTTCCGTAGCAGAGAGACTAGATTAAGGTTTAACACTGCTCATCTAACTTGATCCATTGAAATTCACTGTAGATTAGCACTGCCAGAAAATGCTTTATTTCTAGGCACCAGCAAAAATGCTTGGGTCAGTCAGCCTGAGCTATCTCCCAGGCGGAGGGGAAGAGCAACTACAAAGAGAGGAAAATAAGTACAGATAAATGTATCCCTGCCATCGTTAGACGAGTCTATATGTTAAATATCAGTTGACCTTCTGGAATGAATAGTGGTTAAAAGTGTTGCTGTACAAAATGATTGTCTGAGATCAGGTTCCTGCTTTAAAATGTGTAATGTGTGAAATGCAACCCGTGTTTATTGTTTGTTTGTGTTGGTAGTACTGGGGTCTGAACTCCGGGCCTTGTGCTTTGTAGGCAGGAGGTCTACCACTGACCCATGGCCCTAGACCTTTCTTGCTTTAGTTATTTTTCAGATATGGTCTCCCATTTTTGTTCAGGCTGGCCTTGGAGTGTAATCCTCCTACCTAGGGCCTCCAGCATAGCTGGGATTACAAGTGTATACCACCATGTCCAGCTTATTTGTTGAGATGGGCTCTCACTAACTTTTTGTCTGTGCTGGCCTTGAGCTGAATTCGTCCCTGTGTCTACCTCCCCCATTTTTTTTTTAAACCCTCATGAATTGGTGTACACAGTAAAAAACCAGGTGGATGAACATATTACCAGGATATTCATATAAGAAAAAGAAGGTAATTTTTTATTTGCATATATTATACAAAATAATTGTACATTAATAATGTCATTAAGACATTTTCTTACATGTATATAATGTACTTTGATCATATTCATCTCCCCCATTACCACCTCTTGTCTCCCCTCCCTTCTTTTGCTGGTCCCCATCTAAAGAGGGTAATTTTTGTTTTTGTTAATTATTCTTTCTTGAGTCTTGCCTGTTAATTTGGTTTTTAGCTGTAACATTCATAGTAAATGGAATTTAGGAGAAAGTGAAGACTT
This sequence comes from Castor canadensis, assembly GCF_047511655.1. Taxonomy (NCBI): domain Eukaryota; kingdom Metazoa; phylum Chordata; class Mammalia; order Rodentia; family Castoridae; genus Castor; species Castor canadensis. The sequence continues at coordinate 135,782,273 of NC_133393.1, forward strand.
GGGAGATGTTTTATCACTGATATATGGAAGGATGACTTCACTTGGGAGTTTTTTCAAAGGAGTTGTGGCGTACTGACTCTGCTAGGTGGTATGGGCAGGGTAGTTGGTTTGAAAGTTTTCCTGGAGTTTTCAGCCACTTGACAAAGACTGTGGCATGTCCAGACTAAAACTGAGACTTTGAATAAACCTGCTTCTTTATAGCCAACAGTTACTCACTCTGCAGCCTCCACTTAGAGTCAGACTCGGCGGGCAGGCACTTCCAAAATCAGAACTACATGGAATACAAGGAAATAGTACTGAGTGTTTGGTTTTTTACTTTTTTTTTTTCAACTCAAAATATGAAATAAGAGGCAGAAAAATTCATTAATGAGCTTCAAAATAAGATACTCTTTGGACCTCTGGAGGTTCTTATAAGTGCTTTATAGAATACAGAGGGAATTGTGTGGAAGGGAGCATGAGTGCCTGTAAAGAAGTCCAAGTCCTAGTGAAGATTCATTCGGCAATTTCTTTCTTTTGTTATTGTGTGGAACAGACCCCTTAGTTATCTACATAGTAACCAGAATGATACTGTTTCTTACTGCTGGAGGTTTTGCACTGCATACTTCCTTATATTACGTTATCAGTTTCTTCCCACAACTTGCAAAGTAAGTATTGATCACATTTTACCGAGGGAAACAGGTTCAGAAATGAAAGCACTTGCCTAAGCTCACACTAAGTAATAATGACAGGGTTGATAAGTGGGTTTCTTTCACAGTAAAGCCTTTATTTTTTTTCCACTGAACAATCTGTATTTATTTGTTTACATTTTTGTTTTATAGCACTGGGGATTGAACCCAGGGCTAGACAAGTGCTCTACCACTGAGCTACATCCCCAGCCTCTTGCCTTCACTTACTAATGTAGTACGTTAGAATCTATATTTACCATGGGCATTATCTCATTTGATGTGTTGAATTGTGTAGTGCAGGTGGAAATATCTTTTACAGAGGAGGGAACTGAAATGCAGGTAAGCTAAGGGCTTGAAGGGAGACACACAAATCATGAATAGTAGAACTGGATTTTTGACTTAACCCTTCTGGTCTGAAGTCCATTGTGCTATTCCCTTTATAGTACTTCTTTGCTGCTGTCATTCATATGAACATGAGAAATTCTAGTATTTCCATGAAACTCCATTATGCTATAGCTTAAACGACATGTATAGACTTGCCAGTACTGCCACTGAGGCAGAATATTGCCATATTTTAGAGAAGGGAGAATGTCTGATGGGAAAATCTGCTACGAAGATAGATAGAATCTGCAAAGTGATTCTTGTTTACTTTTTCTCTGTGTTCTCCCTTTGAAAATGCTTTATTTTCTTTGTTCTGCTTAGATTTGGAATTCTGTGACTGGGGAACTAGTACATACCTATGAAGAGCACTCAGAACAAGTCAATTGCTGCCATTTCACCAACAACAGTAATCACCTTCTCTTAGCCACTGGGTCAAGTGACTTCTTCCTCAAAGTAAGTGTGACATTGAGAATTATGTGTGTATTTCTCAGTGCTGGGAATTGAACTCAGGGCCTTGTACTTGAGCTATATGTATATATACCCAGCCTCTATCAGGGCTTTTTTTCTTTTGTTGCAGTGGTAGAAACTTCCATAGTAGCTAAAACAAAGAAACAAAAACAAAACAAAACAGAACAAAAAAACCAAAAAATAACATAAAATCTCATAGAACTGAAAAGTCTAGAAGGAGCATGATTCAGGCATAGCTGATCCAGAGGCTTCAGTTATGTTCTCAGGCTCTAATCCTCTCTCTGTCTGCAGGCTCTTCCTTGCTCTTCAGTGGTTCAGTCATGCTGTTTCTGAGTTCGGGAAATATGACCACCCTCAGCTCCAGGTTTATTTGGGTCTTGCAGCTCCTAATCGCAGAGGAAGAGAAGCTTGCCCTTTCCCAGATCCCATACATCTAATAGTAGTGAAGACTCTTTTTCACCCTGTTTGCTGTATAGCCCAGTGGCCAGTAGAATGGAGTCCTTGGATTGTCTAAGAATCACAAGTTTAACCATTGAAAGGTGGAAAACAAGGAGGGGCTAGCTGTGTTTGAGTTACAAGTAGAGCTTGACTCAAAAGAACGGTCCTGTTAGCAGAAGAAAGGAGGAAAGGTGCTGGTAGGAAACCCATCCCAAATAGATGCTCGTCCTGTATATATATGTTCGTTCATACTTGCAGTTATACATTACAAAAGATTGTGTCTTCTTCCTCTTTAAATTGATGATGTGAGCTAGATTAAGTTTTCTGGAATACTAGAAAGATCTGTTTTTCGATGTGGTTTTTAACCTTTCTTCCTCAGTATCTCACCATCTTTGCAATAGGAAATCATATTTTTAGGTTGGGGGGGTGGTAAAACATTTCAGTTTGGAAAACCTTATAGACTCTGTTTTGACATTTAAATAAGCTGTTGAAAGCCAAGTGTGGTGGTACACATCTGTTATCTCATCACTTAGTAGGTTGAGGAAGGAGGTTTGAGGCCAGCCTGGGCTATGTAGCATGACTCTGTCTCAAAAACAAAAACAGAAACAACCCCCAAAAAACTATTTAAAATTTTTTTTGTAGAAAATATTGAAACAGTTACTGAAAATTGCCCTCCTTTTCAGGAAGTCAATCCCCTTTTATTTATTTTTCTTCAGAAGAAAAGTTATATATCTCAGTGGTGGTGGGGACTTGCATTCTCCTCTCTCATTTCATCTCTTCCCTATCCACTTCCATCGTGCCCTGTAGGGATGTATGTGGAACCCCTCACGCACATGCAGTACTCAATTTGAAAATACTGGATTGGACCAAAATTACAGAGCAATTATAATAACATAAAATTATTTCACAGTTGTAGCTCACTTTTACTGGAAAAGCTTTGCCCTATTTGAATAAATCCATCTCTAAAATTTGTCAGTTTATTGTATAATTTTTGATGTTCCTTTTAAACGTTTTGTAGGTTAAGGAAGTTTCTATTACTTCCTCTTAAATAGAGAAAAAACCCTGTACCATGTGGGAGGAGATTTTGATTAGTAAACAATGATAATTAAGGGCAAATTTTATCTTAAGATTTTATACCACATCTGCACTACTTAAGGATTAGATTATTAAAACACACTTCTAGTGATTCTTAAGAAGCCAGTGAAACTATGTAAATCTGAAGCAGTTTCCTGTAACTTAACTTAGCTGAAGGCTTGGGTTTACTAGGAGGATCAAGGAGCCATGGGTGGAGGAGGTGGGCATCAGGGACAGGATTTACCTCACTTCCTGATCATTTCCAAAGAATTTCTACCAAGATTGATTTGGAGGGATAAATGACTTCTTCCCTTGGGTTTAATCTAGTTAGTACAAATCACCAGAGATGACCGTAGCTCCTTTTGTATACATTTTTATATTTTTAAACATACCCAAAAGGAGAGAATACAATAATGAACCCCTATGGAATTAATCATCTAGCTGTAACAATTATAAACAAAATGAGATTTTTCTAGTCTTACTTTTTAGGCTTCCTCACATCCTGCCTCCTTATTTTTTGGCTGTAGTATTTTACAGAAAATTCTAGGTATGTCAGTTCACTCAAAATATTTTAGTCTTATAGGCCTTAGACATAAGTGCTGTGTCATGATTGCACCTGACATGGTGAAATGTGAAATTTGTGATATGCCTGATTTATATTCACTTTCCTAGTAGTCTCAAAGCATGTCTTTCTATCGTTGGTTAATTTAGAATCAGAACCTAAAGAAACATGGCATTTGGTTGTTTTGTCTTTTACTCTATAAAAGTTCCCTTTCTCCTTTTATCCTTTTTTTTTGGTGGTATTGGGATTTGAAGTCAGGGCCTTGTACTTGCTAGGCATGTACTCTACCACTTGAGCCACTCTGCCAGCCCTTTTTGCTTTAGTTATTTTTCTTTTCTTCTTCTTCTTTTTTTTTTTTTTGTGTGACCCTGGGGCTTTTCTAGAGCCTCAGGCTTGTTAGGCAGATGCTTTACCATTTGTGCTTTAATTATTTTTCAAATAGGGTCTTGCTTTTATGCCCCAGTTGGCCTGGACTGGGATCCTCCTATTAGTGCTTCCTGTGTAGCTGGGATGACAGGCATGTACTACCAGGTCCAGCTTTTTACTGGTTGTGATGGGGTCTTGCTGTTTGCCCTGGCTGGCCTTGAACTGTAATCCTCCCATTCTCTGCCTCACAAGGGACTAGGATTATAGGCATAATCCACTGAGCCCGGCTTTTGCCCCTTCGTTGGAGAAATTGAGTTGCTTGTTTCATATAATATATCACATTCTGTATTTAGCTGACTCCCTGGAAACGTTTGACTTGATCTTCTCACTCCTTGTTTTCCCTGTATTTATATAAACTAAAGACTTTCTTTGAATTTTTTAAATAATTGGCCTCGTTGGTTATTAATGTAGTTGTTTGTTTCACAGTTTGAGAAATCTGAGAAATGACCATTTTTATAACCTAAAATTTAAGAAAATATGGGAGCAATTTGTATTACATACTACTAATTGTAGCTTTTTGTATCTGAGTAAAAATAATGATGATTTAAACCACTCAGTTAAAATAAGCAGTAAGTGTGCTCTGATTAAAAGCCTAGTGAATCTCCTAAGTAAGTCCCTTAGTAGATCTAGTGTTGATCTAAAGGTTGTCCTGTTGTTAATCACAAGTTTATCTTCCTCTGCGTTACTGTGAATTGATCATTCTGTAACCCAAAAAGCTTATATGGAAAGGAAGGAAGAACTTTATGTGATTTCTGACTTTTCCCCGTTCAGTGCTAGGCTTTTTCAGTATTTGCTATATAGTTGCCTGGATTGGGCTGGTTTTCCTCCCAGGTAATTGGGACTACAGTTGTTGTCACTATGCCTGGCTGGTGCCAACACTAGCTTTTTATCTATCTTTTTATCCTTCTCAAGTAGCTCTGGGATTTGAATCAAAAGGAATGTCGAAATACTATGTTTGGCCACACAAACTCAATCAATCACTGCAGATTTTCACCAGACGATGAGCTTCTGGCTAGCTGTTCAGCTGATGGAACTTTAAAGGTAAGCTTTTGTATGTTGTCAGAATGGGTTACAATTTTATGGAAGACATTATGATTTGGTTATGGACATAGGTTTCTGCTTGTGTTAGTCAGGTTTTTGCCACTGTGACGCAGTACCAGAGATGAACAATTTATGGGAGGAGAGGTTTATTTTGGCTCACGGGTTTACAGGTTTCAGTTTGATCCTGTTGAGTTTGTTTGTGTGATGAAGCAGTTCATCATAGCACGGAGTATGTGGCAGAGGCCACTGTTTACCTTCCGGTAGCCAGGCAGCAGGAGTGGGCTGGGGTCCGTTTCAAGATCCAAACGATAGCACTGTATTTTTCATTTCTACAGAAAGAGCTTCTTCCTTCAACTTCCAGGAACATACTTAAAATAGCTAATTTTTTATCATGATGATTATTCATGAATGGTGTATAACCTATGTTTGAATTCTTAAATCTTAAGCACACATTCCATTTTAAGCATCTATTCATCTGATATCTGAGGTCTCTGGGGTTAGGAAACAGATAAGCCTTCTTCCATCTTCCCTGAATTCCCTTTAAGAGTGTAAAATCCAGTTTTATTTTTAGTCTCCAATTTTTGTTGTGAAGTCTAATCTGGCATTTTTCTTACCCAATCTTTATTCTTTTTGTTGTGTGGTGTTTAACCTCCTGTTGACCTCCTAGCTCCTCTTTGGAACTCCCCTCATTTGAATAAAACCTGTTTAAATTTTTCTCATTTTATCTTTCTAACCCCTTCTTTTCCCTGCCTGTTAAAATTTAGCTGTTTTTGCAGCACTTAACCTTGACCACCACCTCTATTGCTTCTTTTCTATCGCAATTCATCCAGTCTCATGGGCTTCAGTGCTCATCTCCCTTATGTGAGTGATTTTCAGATGTGTTACCTGCAGCCTCGTTTCTCTTAAGTGCTTGTGTTCTGCATTTCAAACTGCTTCCTAATTGTCACATAGATGATACACTGTGCCTCAGAGTTATTCTGCTCCAAGTTGAACTAATGATTCTCTTCACAAAAGTGACCCACTTTTTGGGGTCCCAGTATGTTTCATGATTTTGATTAGATAGTGTTTGGAGTTTATTACATCATTGTGACTAACCAATAAAGTTATATAGTATATTTTTTCCCTTTCTCATACAACTTTGTTTTCTCTGAGGTTACTAATAGTGTTTTCTTTTTTATTTGCTTAGTTTTTTATGTGCTTATCTTTAAAATCTGTTTGACTTGCTCCTTAAATTGTTCACACATAGCAGGTATTTGACAAATTTTCTTTTTTTGTCACTAACTTTTCTGGAGGGTTGTATCTTCCTCCATTCTGATTGGAACTACTATTCCTATTGTCCATTTGCCATCCTGGGATCATTACATCATTCTAGGATTCCTTTTGTTTTTCTTTTAATTTGAAACCTTCATTTCCTGGGTTTCTTATCTTTCTTGTTTATTCTATTAACTTGATCTTAAGAGAGAACCTATGGAAGGTAAGTTTTTGAGACATCTTTATTATAATAATGTCATATTTAGTTTATCATTTTGACTGCATACAAAATTCTAGGTTAGAAATACTTTTTCCTTAGAATTTTTAAGACGTTGCTCCTTTGTGTTCTAGTTTCCAAGGTTTTTCTCTTTAGACGTTTGAAGCCAATCTTAATTCTGATTTAATATGTGATCTGTTTTTCTGTCTTAACACATATAGCATCTTCTCTTTATACCTTTTTTTTTTAGAAATTTCATGATGTGCCTTGGTGTGGGTCTTTTTCCTCTCACTTTTTTTTTTTTTTTGGTGTGGTACTGAGGACTGAACTCGGGACCTCGAGAGCACTCTACCACTTGAGCCACTAGTGCCTCCAGTCTAGATCTGTTTTCTCTGATAATGCTTGTCACTTTGGTGACTTCTTACAATTTTGAAACGCATATCCTTCAGTTCTGGAGTCTCCTTGAATTATTTGATTTCTTTCTCTATTTTCTTTTTCTGGAAAATTTATGTTTTTTTATTTTTACATTTTTTTCTCTTTGCCCATTTTTCCTGCTTTCCGGAATATTTCTTTAAGGATTTTCCAGTTCTTCTATTTTGATTTTAATTTCTGGTGTCATAATTTTAAGTACCCATTCTTAGAATCGGTTTCTTTTTGAAATATCCTGTTGTTATCTCATGGTTACAATGCTTCTTTTTGTATTAGTAATAGTACAAATTTAAAAGTAATTTAGTAATTAGTAATATTTGTTGTTTTTCTGGTCTTGCAAACTATAACTGCAGTCCTCTTGATCTCAGGATTATAGGCATGAGCCACCAGTGCATGTTTTGTTGTTTCTGTTTCTTGATTTTAGTTTCTGTCTACATTTTAGAGATCTATCTTAACTGTCTGATTTTGGCCTATCTGCTCATATTTAGAGTGCAGCACCAAGACTAGGAACTATGTGTTGCTACAGAACTGGTTTTCTGGCTTTTGTGTTTTGATAGTGACCTCCTGATACCAGATTGTCTTTTGGTCTTGATCTAGTTGAGTATTCGGAGAGAAATCTTCAGTCTCCTACTTATAGGGGTTAGTCTTTCTTGCACTTTCTGAGAAGATATCTAGGCAGAGATCTCAACGTTGGGAATATAGACTTTCACTTAACTTCCCTATTTTCAGTATGGAGATCTTGTTCTCAACTGTGTTGAGTGTAGAATAACCCTCTATTCTTAGGGGGAAGTAGCCAATTGTGTGGACTACAGAGTGAGGGAAGAGATCTCAATCTATTTTTAAAGAGTTCTCCTGATTTAGCCCCACCTTTCCTAGAAAGGTACCAGGGGCCAGCACTTTCTGAGACTTTTAGGAGATTTGTGGCATGAATTGGACTTCTGGGTTTACGAAAACTACTGCAGGCTCGGGATTCGGTTTTGTTTTGTTTTTTTGAGGTACTGTGGTTTAAACTCAGGGCCTCCACCTTGAGCCAGTCCACCAGCCCTTTTTTTGTGATGAGTTTTTTTCTGAGATAGGGTCTCATGAACTATTTGCCTGGGCTAGCTTTAAACTACCATCCTCCTGATCTCTGCCTCCTGAATAGCTAGGATTACAGGTATGAGCCAGTGGTGTCTAGCTTCAGGATTCAGTTTTTAAGAGTCTCCTTATCATTTGTCTTTCTAGAAACTTTGCTGCTGCCATCTCTTCTACCATTCTCCTTTGCCTGTGGATTATGCCTAGAGAAAAAAATTCCCTTACTGTTGTTTTACCTGAGTTTTGAGAAGGCATGGAGATGAATGTATATGTTTTGTCTGTGTCTTTATCCTGACTTTATTTCCTTCTCTAATACTGTTGTCTCTGCTCACTTGTGCTTGAAACTTGGATTTAATCTGTCTTTTCATTTGGAATGTATTTATTATTCACTTACAGTCAGTTACTGTACTAGCTTGGCATTTGGGTTTTAAATACTAAAAGAAGGAAAAGTACACTCTCTGGCTTGAGGCTATTCAGTATCAAGTTGGAAGAAGGTAAGTGAATAGATGAACCATGAAAATAACAAAATTACATACCTGGTAGGTTTTTTCTTTCTTTTCTTTTTTTTAAGTGTGTTTTTAAGAAGACAGGGTCCCACTGTGTTACTGGCCAGACTGGCCTCGAGCTCCTTGGTTCAAGAGCTCCTCTTGGGGCCATGGAGTCCCAGCTATATATATAGTGAGTTTTTTTGTTTGTTTTTGCAGTACTGGGGATTGAACTCAGGGCCGTGTATTGCTGGGCTGTGCTCTACCATTTGAACCATGTCTCCCACCCATAGAGGGTGTTTTGAGAGCAGATAAGCAAAGTACTCTGTTGAGGAGTGCTCAGGTACCTGGTGCGACAACCAGATTGAGCTTGTTTTCCTTTTGATGTCTTTGTTTCTGTTTTGTGCTTTAGTTTATGCTCACTTCTAAGCCCTAGGGAGTTCTTCATGTCTTTTTTTTTTTTTTTTTGGTCAGTACTAGGATTTGAACTGAGGGCCTTGTTCTTGCTAAGCAGACACTCTACCACTTGAGCCCTTTTTGCTTTAGTTATTTGGGGACTAGGGTCTTAGGTTTTTGCCCAGGCTGTCCTAGACTGTGATCCTCCTATTTATGCTTCCCATATAGCTGGAATTACAGTCTGAACCACCATATGCAGCTTATTAGTTGAGATGGAGTCTTTTTGTCCATGCTGTCCTTGACCTGCGATCTTCTTGATCTGCATCTCTTGAGTAGTTTGGATTGTAGGCGTGGGCCATTGCACCCAGCATCATCCTGTCCTTTTGATGTTAAAATTTTATCTATTCAAAGGTGGCATAGGCTAATCTGGGAATACAGTGAGGTGGCAACCTCCTGTGCAAAGTTCTCCAAGCCCGGAGCTGGCATGCAGCATTCTCACTGCGCTGTCTTTTCCTCTCAAATGACATACCTGACATACCCTGTGTTCGAGTTACTTATTGCTTGTCTTACCTCTCTGGCTGGCATGAAGACTCCTGAAGCTAGCATTACATCTGATTGATATAGGTATAATCTCAGAGTGACTAGCAGCGTGTTTTATAAATGTGTTTAAAAGTGATAACTCTTTCTGTATCCCTTCAAATTAAACTAAGACTGCTTCAAACTCAGAGAGAAATTTTTTTAAGTCCTCATTTGTCAGGGACAAGTTTTGACTTCTGTATTCATGTGAGGGTCACAAGCAGTGGGGAGCAGACATTACTGTGCTGTTGGGGAGAACTGCCGGTGTTTGTAGTAGCTTTCCCACAGTGCTGTAAAGGCATGTCACTAGTTCTCACTGTTAGGGGTCAGGTAGTAAGCAGAAGTCCTGCAAAATGATGTTAGGTAACAGTATTTCAAGGTCAGAAATACTTCCATCCGAGAGGATGAGAACTGTAAAATCATTTTTCCCCAATGGCTCTGTAACTTTCTAAGCTTCCTGTAAGGCATCATGTTGATAAGCCTGTGCTTTTTGGGTCTTGATGCTAAACTATTTTAAAATGTGAGTTTTATTTAAAGATTGTTATTTAAAGCACACAGGGCACAGAGTGCACAGAAATCCTGGGTACATTGCAATGACCTGCTCCAAGTGGAATGCTGATGTTAGTTTACCTGGCCCCTTGAAGTTATCTCCCAAGGCTTTTTGTGTGTGTGTGTGTGTTAGTGGGGTTTGAACTCAGGGCCTACACCTTTAGCCACTCCACCAGCCCTTTTTTGTGATTGGGTGTTTTTGAGATAGGATCTCATGAACTATTTGCCCGGATGGGTTCGAACCACAATCCTCCTGATCTCTGCCTCCTGAGTAGCTAAGATTACATGCGTGAGCCACTGGCACCTGGCTTCCCTTGAGGTTTTATCACTGCTTAGTGACGAGCTGAAGTCCAGTCCAGAAGCAGGTATAGTTTAGGCAGAAATAATGAAATTTGATTATGTTAGCTTTGTTTTTCTTTCTTACTCCGGGCACTGGTTGCTTTGTTTTTCCTTTTAATAGGGAAATAGTGTGATTTCTCATATATTCTGGGTTTTAAGACTGAAGCTTCTGGCATTCATGTTTTGTTTAGTTTTTTTGTCTCTTTAGTATCAGGGAAGGCTAACCAATTGAGTCCCTGCTGTCTCTTTTGCTATATTCATTTTGTCCACAGTTGTTACAATGAGAAAATTTTTGTCATCTTTCTTAGCACATTTAATACTTCGCACCTATAATCTCAGGAGAATCCCAAATTTGTGGCCAACCCAGGAAAAGTTAGCCAGACTCATCTCAAAAATAAAAACAAAAGTACTGAGGGCATAACTCAAGTGGCAGAGCACTTGTATTGAGTTAAAAAAAAGAGAGAAAAAAAGAAAGATGTGCCTGGCCAGACAAATCAGATTTTTACCTGGGACCTATGCTTTGTAAGCCAAGTTAAAGCCTGAGAAGCATTTATTTTATTTCTCTTTATTTATTTATTTTGTTCTTTGGCCAGCGTTTTTTCTGGGCATGGTAGCTAGCCATCATCATGTGAAACTGGGACATTGTGCATTCTGCTGGAAGTCTGGTAGAGTAGATACATCTTTTTTTTTTTTTTTCCCCAATGTGTTTTTTTTCTTTTTTGGCGGTACTAGATTTGGACTAGAGCCTCACACGTGGAAGGTAGGTGCTCTACCATTTGAGCCACTCCCCTAGCCCTAAGATGTGTCATTTCAAAGGCTTTTTTTTTTTGTACTGCTCTAGAGTGAGGTTTAGAGCATTTTGTACCCCATTTCTCAGGAGCCAGTTAGTTTCATAGCCCTATCTAGCCTCACCAAGCACAAAGGAGTCTTGCTTCTTGTCAGCACATCTGTGTTTCTGTTTTCAGGGGCTTCCCTGTGTCTTTGGAGACTCTTTGGGATTATAATTTGGTTTGGGCTGGGTCTGTGTAGTCTTCTGCTCATGTGAAGTGAAGAACAGTTCAGGCTTGGCAGCAGAGGGCAGCAGTGGCCAGTTGACTGTCTTCATCTCCCCTTTCTTCCACACTCATTCTTACTGTCAACACCTAACCTTTAGCCTCCTCTACATCATGTAAGACTCTATTAACTTTTTATCTAATTTTACATTCTGCATTCTATCTTTTGGTCAGTGCTTCTAATATTTTCCTGTTAAGAATGTGCTGAATGAAACTGGAGTACTTAATTAAAAGGCCTCATACAAAGTTATGCATAGGTAAAAATAATTCACTAGGTAGAGGGTGTTGCATGACATTTAATCTAGGTGGAATTCTAGAAGTATGAGTTGAGAAGTACACAACCCTTTTTTTTTTATTATTATTAATCTGAAGCTTTGGGACGTAAGATCAGCAAACGAGAGGAAAAGCATTAATGTGAAGCAGTTCTTCCAAAGTTCAGAAGACCCTCAAGAGGATGTGGAAGTGATAGTGAAATGTTGTTCGTGGTCTGCTGATGGTGCTAGGATACTGGTGGCAGCAAAAACCAAAATCTTTGTAAGTACTAGAATTTTAAAGACCAAATTTAGTCTGATTTAAAGAAAATTAAAACTTCTATTATTTTTTGCGTTTTATATTATTTCCTGGTATAAAACAAAGTCTAGCTGTGTAATTTTGAACAGACTTTCTAACTTTTGAATCATGCTCTAGGGGATTTGGAAGGCCTTGTGAAAAAAGGCCTTCATAGTCACCCAGGTTTGGGAAAAGATATATACTGCCTTCTGCTATGAAAGCTACACAGGGTGAACTACATGTTTAATGCCCTGGGTAACCCTATCATATAGAAATAATTTTTAGTGTTGAGTCCAATGTTCTTCCAGTTTATTTAAAACAAACAGTCTTTTTTGCATCACTCTTTATTTTAACTGACTTCAAATCCATTGATTTAAGTAATTTCCATAGTACTTTTAACCCCTAAAGTTTTGTTTTGAAGACTGATAGAGATAAATACTCATTAACGACTAAAGAAGACTGTGAGGTTTTCATAAAATAGATAAGAATACTTCTCTCTCTCTCTCTTTTTTTTTTTTTTTGTGGTATTAGGGACTGAACTCAGGATGTCATGTTTGCTAGGCAAGTGCTGTACCACTTGAGTCATGCCCCAAGTCCTTTCATTTTTAGTTTTATTTTTTTCTCAGAAATGGTCTCATTCTAACTTTGCCTGGGCTGACCTCAAACTGCCATCCTCCCTCCTCCTCCTCCTGAATAGCAGGGACCACAGGTGTGTGCCCTCCCCTGGCTTGCCCTGACTTGTTTTTGAGATAAAGTCTAACTTTTGTCCTGACGGACCTTGAACTGCTATCCTCTTGTCTTCACCTCCTGAGTAGTCGGGATTATAGGCACGAACCACCACACCTGGCACCTTCCTCTTTTTTTAGATTCAATGATAGCACGTATATGTGGTGTTCAGAGTACACCTGCATGTAATTTCTTTTGATAAAATAGCGAAGAGGGCTGGCAGAGTGGTTCAAGTGGTAGAGTGCCTGCCTAGCAAGTGTGAGGCCCTGACTTCAAACCCCAGTATGCCAAAAAAAAAAAAAAAAAAAAAAAAAGAGACAGCAGATTGCAGTACCCCTGTGTTAACACTGGGGCAACTGAGGTTCAGCACAGTCACATAGTTTGTCTGCAGTTGCCCTGTGAATAGGACAGCCAGGTCTTCTGGTTTATGGCTCACTGATATTCTAATAGTAATCTTAAAAGACTTGAATAATAGGTACTGTTATTTTAAAGAACATTAGTGAGCTCTACAACAGTTGTATAAAAACTCACTGAGCATCTGTGTGTGTGTGAGATTGTTACTGATTTAGTACCTGTAAACCTTGGGGCCTTGGTTGCTCATAGATTTGTATACGTCTAGCAAGAGGCTAAGAGAAAAATACCTCCTTTTGTTTTAAATTTGTTAATGTCTCTAAGAAAACAAAAGGAACCATTACATTGTAAGATTTGAAGATTAAAAAAATTAAATTTTGTTTTGAAATATATAATGTAAAATTTGCCATTTTAACTACTTTAAGTGTACAATTCAGTATTACTCATTGTATTCATAATATCGTGTTTTCAAAATGTTGCCACTATGTATTTCTAAAGTGTTTTCATCACCTCAAACAGAAACCCCATAACCATTAATAATTCTTCATTCCCCTGTCTTCCTAGCTCCTGGTAACCTCTAACATAATCTATGAATTTACCTATTTGATGAATTTAATACAAATTGAATTGTATAGGACTGGCCTGTTTGTGTCTGGCTCATTTCATTGAGCATAATGTTTTCAAGGTTCATCCATGTTGTAGTGTGTATCAGGACTACATTCCTTTTTATGTTTATATATGCCACATTTTATTTGTTCACCTGTGTATAGATTCTTGGCTTATTTTTACTTTAAGGCTATTGTGAATAACATGGCAATGAGTGCTGGTGTACAAGTATCTGTTTAAGGTCCTGCTTTTAATATTTTTTTAATACCTGTGAGTGTAATTGCTAGGTCAAATGGGAATTTTATATTTAGCTTTATGAGGAACTGTTAGACTTCTCCATAGAAGCTGCACCATTTTACATTCCTGCTAGCCATGAATAAGGGCTCCAACTTCCCCACATCCTTGATAACACTTATTTCCATTTTTAAAACTGTAGACATCGTGGTAGGTTTGAGGTGGTACCTCATTGTGGTTTATTTGCATTGTCCTGATGACCAATGATGTTGAGGGAAAGATTTTTAGAGAAGATTTTAAGAGCTCTATTGTAGTGAAAAAGGAAAAAAAAATTCTTACACTTCATTGAAATGCCTGGTTGTTTTAAAAACCTGTTGACCAGCTCCTTATTTTACCATGCTGAAATAAAACTGCCATAGGATTTCCCTTGGCTACATGTAGATTCCAGTTTTTTACTCCTTGATTTCACCTTCTTCCTCCACTTGTTTCTTTCCACCTCTTTATTGTTAGTCCATTCCCATTGTTTTTTTCTCTTTTGCTGCTCCATGATTGGGACAGTGTCTTATTTACTTTTAGCCACTAATGTTTAAGAATGACCTGCCCTGGGAAGCATTTAAATATGATTTTCTGACCTTTGTTTTTGCCTCCAGTGCTGTGCTCTTTTCTATCTGTGCATGTTCCCTTTTTATGACTCCCACTGGAATCCTTTATTTTCTTCCTGAGCACTATCTAAGCCTTGGTCTTAAATAGTTAGACTGTATTGACATATTCTATGTATGTATTAGCTGTAAACCATCTATCATTTGGGGAAAAACTTTGAAAGAACATATTCAGCATTTAAAAACCTTTCAAAAGTTGAAATGAAGAAGGTTGAATTACTAAAAAATAGATTTTTTTTGTTCAAAAATTGGAAAATGATGAATCATAATGGAGTAATTTGGTAGCCCTAGAGAGAAATAGAAATGATTGAGCTAATTTCATTTTAGCGAGCTTCTGCTGTATATTATTTTGATAATCTTCATTTGTGAGTGTGCATTTTCTCTTGTGAATAAACAAGCATTAGGGAGAACTACTCTGTATGTTAATTTGGCTTAGTCTATTCATTTATTCACAAAGATTTTATTTCTCACTAGACAAGCTTGAGAGCTCATCTGTGATGAGTTTTCCTATATATAAAATACGTTTCAAGTACGTATACTGTAAAAAGTGTATGTATTATGTATATTGATCTACATCTTATTTATGATTTTCAGTAATTGTGCCAGTTTAGTGTATCAGGACATACATTTTATATTTTACATGGAAGATTCTTTTAAAAATAAATTTAGATTAAGTATGGGTCTAGATTGTCTTTTAAAATATTTTACCTTCATCTGTATCTCTTTATATTGACAGCTCTTTGACATTCATTCCAGTGGCCTATTGGCAGAAATCCACACGGGCCATCACAGCACCATCCAGTACTGTGATTTTTCCCCTTGTAACCATTTGGCAGTGGTGGCCCTGTCCCAGTATTGTGTGGAGGTGAGTAGATGAATTTATTCACTGAAGTCTGGGTTCTCTAGAGATCCAAGGATGATAGAGAATGGGTTCCTAAATCTTTTCCTGCTGAGAATGCTTCCTTGAGAAATTATAGAGTATTTTCTACATACCCTAATAATCTTTAACTTTGGAATATTAAACTATATAGCCAGCTTTATTATTTTAACAGTGACTGAAGACTTGATTTAACAGTATGATAGGGAATGAAAGTACCATTCACCAAGCATTTATTGTGTGTCTAGTATATACTAGTATCTGGGGAAACACTGGTTTCTTAGGCTGAAATAGGGCATTTCTTAAACAGTATAGGTACCGACTCTTCTTTTTAAAAGAAATGAAAAGAGTTCAGTTCAGATTCTTAGACAATTGACTAGCATAAGGTGGAAATTATATTTCACATTGGTTAAGCTCCGATTGTCATTGCCAAGCACTAGTAAATAAGATTACTCCTATAAATTGTTTATATTTATAATTTTGTACTTATCTAATAAATTTTATATTCAGAGTCCCACCTAATTGGCCCTGGAAGAATTCTACCCAGTGAGTTGGTATATTCATTTGTTTAAAAAGCATTTATTTTTCCATCAAAAATGGTTTTGTTTTTCTAAGCTTTCATACTATTCCTTCGTTTGGTCTTACCAGCAGGTAGTTGGAGACCCCTCGAGATTGATGTTCTAAGAAGAGGGGATGAGTCTTTATCTGTAGAGCAAAGAAACTGGTGTGGTTCACAGGCTTCTCTTAAAGGGAACTTTGACTACAGCAAGCACTTCTTTGGTGTTATGTGCTTGTTTCAGCAGTTTTTAGTGAATCTGCCAACCTTACACCCTACTGTTAAAGCTTTGGGTGAGAGTTGCCAAGCTGTAGCCCTTCTGTGTGGCGGTAATAGATGAGAGCAAGGGGTAAGCTCTGTAGACTCCTCCTCATTCTTAAGAATAGCAGTGTAAGTAATGCTGAAGGATTTCCATGCTGAGAACCTTCATGTTGCAAGCAGAGGCAGCAAGCTAAAGAGCTTCAATCCTATTTTGTTCAGTTCAGTGGGAAGAAGTACAGTGCTGCGTTCTCTTAGGCAGAAGCTTTAGACTAGAAGATTCAGATCTGCTAGGAGACCTCAAACCTTACCTGTAGATCCTCAAAGTAGGTTTGACTAGAATTTTCCCCTCTCTGGGTTTTGTCAGGAGTTTTAGAAGGAGTGGAAGAGTCTTTCCTGTCACTTTTAAGATGCTTATCCCATCATCCCTAGAAAACTCTGGGAAGCAATGTCTTCCTTCTTGAAATGTAGGGACCTGGCTCTGGAAGCTCTGTATAACCAAGAAATGACGGGAGAGAGATGGTGAGAAAACGAGGGAACGGGAGAAGGATTCTGAAGGGAGATTTTTCAGCTGTGGAACCACTTTCATTTCTGGTCTTTAGTGCTGTATGTCCCAGCTTGGACTCTAGAGATAAGGCAGATGAAATTTCATATATTTTGTAACCACAGAACTCACCACATGAAAACCATTGGGCATGTGGTGAAGTACTTGTTTTGGTCATGCTAGTTCTGAAATCATAAAGTAGGTGTGTAATCCAAAGTGTAATGAGAAGAACTCAGGCACATATGGTACTTCATTAGGCTGGAGTGTATTTGAGTACATTTATAGCAGAACCTAGGACAAAATACAGCCAGGCTGGTGGTAGACATTGACAATTTGTGATGAGCATGAATAATAAGAGAAGTGTGTGCATGCTACTATTAGTGTGTTCATTATTGTAGAATTTTCCAGTCAGTTCAAATGAAAGTTAGATGACAGTACTAGTGAAAAATAGTCTGTATATGGAAGCTGCCTCTGTTCATTCTATTATTTTTTAGGTTGATTTTTAAAAAATAGATAAAACATTTGCATGATTCTAAAACTCAAAGCTATATAATAAGTTATATTCAGAGAAACCTCACTGCTATCCTTATCTTCCTTTTTACTCACTTTTCCCACTCCACAGGTAGCAATGCTTCTTGCAAATATAAGCAAACATATATATGCATGTGTATACTCAAATCTGTATCTATCTATATGTTCACATATTTATATTTCCAACTCTTTTTTGATGTTGTTATTTTGGTGGTATTAGGGTTTGAACTCAGGGCCTTACATTTGCCAGGCAGGTGCTCTACCGCTTGACTCATGCCCCCAGCCCTTTTTGCTTCTTATTTTTGTGATAAGGTCTTGTATTTATGCCCAAGTTGTCCTGGACTGTGATCCTCCTGTTTATACTTCCCATGTGGCTGGGATGACAGGTGCATGCCACTGAGCCCAACTTTTTTTGTGTGTGTGGTACTGGGGTTTGAACTCAGGGACTCATGCTTGCTAGGCAGGCGTTCTACCACTTGAGCCCCTCCACCAGCCCTAAGCCCACTTTTTTATGGCTGAGATGGAGCCTCATGAATTTTTTGCCTGGCTGGCCTAGAACTCAAATCCTCCAGATCTCTGCCTTCCAAATAGCTAGGATTACAGGTGTGAGCCACCACACCTGGCTTGTATTTCTAAATCTTATATAAAATATAGTATAGTATGTAAACTCTTGCTTTTTTCCTCTATTAACAATACGTCCTAGAGATATATTGTTTTCTCATTCCATTTTGCATAGGACTCCATTATGTGATTAATTATAGTTTATTCAGTTGATTTCCTTGCTGCTTTCAAGATGTTTTTCTTATGTGTAATACAGTCATGTATTCTATATTTATTTATTTTTTTGGTGCTAGGGATTGAAACCAGGTCCTTATGCCTGCTAAGTATGCATTCTACCACTGAGCTACACCCACATGGTCATTTGGGTTATTCCATTATTGTTGCTACCAAAAATAATTGTATAATGAATGATCTTCTGCACAAACCATTTTATATTTTTGACAGTGTGTTTTGGGACTATATTTGTAGAAGTAGTATTGCTGGGTTACTCTTGCTATTTTCAGTGTTCTTGCTATATTCAAAATGCTTATGAATGTGATTTCGTGTATTCTGTGTTTATTCTGTAGTTGTGGAATATAGACTCATGCTTAAAGGTAGCTGATTGCAGAGGACATTTAAGTTGGATTCACAGTGTGATGTTTTCTCCTGATGGATCATCGTTTTTGACATCTTCTGATGACCAGACAATCAGGGTGAGAAATAATCAGATTTTCATTTTAAACATGGTGATATAGCCTTCTATAAACTAAGAAATTGATGGCAGTATTAGGGGATTAAAATAGGAAGTTACTAGTTCATATTCATTCTGGAAAGTGTGATTGTGTGGATTATAATGGTCTCATTCAGACATGTTCATGTCTTGTGGAAAGTCTAATGGTTAAATTGTATTTTTGTTAATTTACATGTTACATTTGATTCCAGAGTAATTTTTGACTCTTTACCTTGAATTCCCATATCTGTTAATTCTCATAAATTTTATTTTTGCATTTTTCTGTCCTTTATCTCTACTTTTTCATTCCTACTTCCCAGATTCAGATCTTCGTTACCTGTTGCCTCTTTTGTATTAGGCTCTGCTACAAGTCTTCTTTCTTGTTTTTTTACATGTTGCTTTTAAGATATTTTCCTTGTATACAATAAGTCTTTTTGGTGGGAGCGGGGTGTGCTGGGGATTGAACCCAGGACCTCATGCTTGCTAAACATGTGCTCTACAACTGAACTACACTTACTTCCCTGGTCATGTCATTTTTGCTCAGATAGTACTCTCGTGTTTACCATAGCAGACACATACATACTTCTAAGTCTACCATTAAGCTTCTTCGCAGTATGGTCTCATTTGGCTCCAATCTGTCTTTCACTTTGTTTTCTAGGTAACCAAACACCCTGCTTCTTAGATTCTTCTGCTTATATGTCTTCCTATGTTTAGAATACTTTACTTGCCTGTATTTCTAATTGTTGAAATATTTTTCCTCCCTTATTTATTTATTTATTAGCATATTATAGTTGTACAGGGGGGTACATTGTGACATTTACAAAAGTGCTTACAGTATATCTCAGATTTTCCCCCTCCATCATTCTCTTTTTTTCCTCTTCCTCCCCTTCTTAGAATAGTTTCAACAGGTCTCATTGTTCCATTTTCATACATGAATACATAGTACTTCCACCGTATTTGCCCTCCTTCACCCTTTCCTTATGCCCTCCCACTGATACCAACCCCTAGACATGACTGTCCTTAATTTTTTTAAAAGGACATTTTTGTTTGTTTATGATTGTTATACAGGGAGTTTCATTGTGACATTTCATACATACATATATGTATGAAATATATATATATACACACACACACACACACACATATATATATATATATATATATATATATATATATATATCCCCTCCATTATTCTCCTTTCTACCTTTGTCATCTTCTTATGGTGATTTCAGCAGGTTTGAATGTTCCATATTCATACTTGTATAGAAAGTACATAAACCATATTCACCTTTTCTTTCTTCATTTGTCCTCCCACTCCCATTAATGCCCTCCTCTAGCATGATCATCCCAAAATCCCCTCAAACCTTCCTCATTTGGAGGAGTGTCTGTCTCCTTTAATGCCATGTAATTCTGTTTATTTCTAATGGTGCTTAATCAAATTCTGACTTCCAGTACAGATTTGATTTACTGCACATCTTTTGTGCTCCACTGTTCCTATGATTTATTCACACCTTTTAGAATTATGTATTCCTTTTTGAGTCCAGGAACTCTGTGTGGTGCCTATAGCATCTAACATAATACAGTGTTTTATACAAATCATCTTGCTAAAACTTTTTACTGTGTACCAGACATTGCCCAAAGTGCTATATATGTATTAATTTACTAATTCTCCCACAGTCTTTTTTGCAGTTGAGGAAACAGGCACAGAATGGTTAGGGCCAGAAAAATCTCAGAAAGTCCAGTGCTAGTTAATGTGCCAGTCTCATTAAGTTTGAGTTAGAATAAAAATCAACTTACTGCTTCCTTCATCAAAGAGATCTTCTTATAAACAATAAACTCTGTAACTATGTACTATGTTATAGATTGTTTAGTGATACAGTTGATTACATTCTGGTGCTAGTTTTGTGTATTCTTGCAGACTGGTATCAGATAGTTTGAGAACCTTCAGGTGGTCCTTATGTTTGAGTAGCTTTGGGTTAAGTTACCTGGCCAAAGTCACAACTTATGTGGAACTGGAATTCATGCTGAGGCATTTTGGCTTTAGGGGCCATAGTTCCTAATACCAACTGCTTCTTACTATAGAAGGTATTAATAAATATTTATTATTGAATTATAATTAAAATTATCTTGTATCATGGACATTTTAATTGTGAAGTAATTTGTTATCTTACTTTAAGAGTTAGGACTTGGACTAGAGGTTTGGTTCAAGTGGTAGAACGCCTGCCTTACAAGTGCGAAGCCCTGAGTTCAAATCACAGTCCTACAAAAAAAAAGGACTAAGATTTATCTTTACGTTATCTCAGAGGATGGACTGATAACATAGTTATTTTAGTTTCTTAACTCTCAATCAGGTCTGGGAGACAAAGAAGGTATGTAAGAACTCTGCTATAGTGTTAAAGCAAGAAATAGATGTTGTGTTTCAAGAAAATGAAGTGACAGTCCTTGCAGTTGACAATATAAGACGCCTACAAGTAAGTATTTTAATAAGATATTTTATAAAATAATTGGAAAAATTGTTTTGATTGAACTTATAATTTTTCTTGTTTGTTTTGCATTTGAGATCCAGGTGCCCAGGAGGAATAGATATATGGGTCTTGAGCTGTGGCTCAGATGTGATTTAGAATTAAATTATGCTGCTTCACCTTACCTTGCTCCTCTCGTGTTGGTATCTATCATCACATTCCTTGGTTAGCAAAGTGTCTTAGGAATACCAAAAGATAACTTGAACTTCTCCACATGTCTGAGCCATCAGAACTCAGGTCTTTAAATCTGAAGCATAATTGTTCATTCATTCATTTACTCACACATTTGTTCAATAAATATTTATTGAGTGCTTATTAGTCCTTAGGAAGGAGGGGGTTGTGTTATAACAGTGAAAGAACTACATTGCTTTGGGATCCATACTCTCAGTTGTTCTTCTCCTCACCCAAACAGAAGTTTCTCTACTGGCTGGAGGAGTCCCAGAGACTCATTGGTAAAATAATGGTATTTAGGAGCTCTGAGTGGTGGTAATAGAGAGAGCAGATACCTTAAGGAGCATTGGCATTCAGCAGTAGGTCAACAGCACTGGGTTTGTAGCCTGAATAAAATGTCCTCTGAATGTTGTCCAGTGCAGTTGGCCTTGCTTTGATAGAAAAGTTCTGAAACTTGTGGTAGCATTATACACAGTGGCAATAAGAAGAAAGCAAACACCACACAGAAGATCAAACAGAGACTGCCTTCATGGTGGCTAGCCCATGCAGAAGAGCTGGGCCATTCTAGGAGTAGCTGAATGATAAGGAGTTATAACTGAGAGTAAGGGCAGCAACCAGGAAAGAAGGACAGGGGCCAATGTGACTTCTGTCTGAACTAGTGAAACAGTCCCCCTTGCCCTAAGGATTCTTTGAGGGACATAAGATTGGGAAGGACAGGAACCCTGTCATAAGTGAGGGCTAATGACCCCATGAACTGCTTTTTTTCATTTGTTTAGAGCTTTTCATTAACTTTTAGAACACATGTACAACTCAAGTTAGTTTTTTCGATCAGGTGGGTTATAAAAGTGCCCTATCTTTTTTGTTTCCTTTTTCTGTTTTTGGTAGTGCTGGGGATCAAATCCAGGGCCTTGCCCATGTCAGGCAAGTGTTGTACTACTGAACTATACCAACAGTCCTGGAAGTGCTTTATTAATTCCTAGGGGAAGGTTTTAGCACTGCAATGTGATGTTATGCCATCTTTGCATTTGATTTTTCTTGATTTGCTTATTGAAATATTGGGAGCAAGAATATGTGTGAGAGGCTGAGATGAGATAGTGAGGTAAGCTAGAGAGGAGAGAGAAACCAAATAGAGCAGGAGAAACCTATATTCTTTCAGATAAAGCGTTCTCACTGTTCAGACAGGACTGTAGTGGCAGGGGAGCAGTATGGTTTCTTACCATTGGATGGGGGTAGCTCAGCAGTCAAACTGTTGCCTGCATGCTCTGGGCACCAGGCCTGATCCCCAGCATCACTCAGATACAGGAAGGCTGGCTGGAGTCTCTTGTAGTTCCTCACATATGGGTTGGTGTTATAAGTGGACTGAGGGTGGTCCACTTCTGTAATGCTATCACTTTAGAAGCTTCCCTTCTGTGCTGAAAGCCTCTGCTGGCTGCATATAGCTTTGTAGTCTATAGGCCAGACAGGTTCCCACTTGCCGCACAGACCCCCAACTTGTGCCAGGGGCACACATGCAACTCCCAAATGTGCCTGATAGTGGGGGAAACAAACAGAGCACTGAATTCTGCACTGGTGGTGGAGAACTGAGGGGCTCAGGTGCTCTGCCAGTAGGACTCAGTTCTTTTAGATCCCACTCAGCAGTTCACCACTCTGTGGGAGGAAAGCAGCTGGGGGATATAGTATGATCCCCAGATCCTATGCCCAGAGCTCTCAGACCTGCCTGGCATCAAGTACTGGCCCCTAGCAGACAGTTCCTGGATGCTGAGCATTCTGCCAGCCACGAGCTAGGTGATGTTTTTTCACTGATCCTCTATCAGTGAGACTTGCTCTCATCATATCCTTCCCTGTCTGAGCTCCCTGCTGCTTAAACTTCTCCATGAGTTCATGACAGACTCTCTCCTTCTCTATGACCTCATTTTGTGCTGCCTACCATCTCAACTCTGTGGTGGGGTATCCCAAGACTTCCTGAATCATGGTTGTTCCTGGTTTTCAAGTCCCCAGAGTAATTGAGTCTCACCTGGCAGGCAATTCCAGGAACCCTTTCACTCCACCTGCTATAGGCTACCACTGTGATTCTCAGACAGTGGGACTTGCTTCACCAGGGAAGACAGGGCCACTAGCCACCACCATGCCCTTCCTGCTTACACTTCTCTGAGGGTTCACATCAGACCCTCTCACCTCTACAACCACCTCTTGTGGCCATCTCCCTCCCAGACACTGCATCCTCAGGGTTCCAAGACTTCCTGAGCTGTGATTATTCCTTGTTTTCAAGTTCTTGAGTAACTAGAGTAACTCAGTCTCAAACCATACGTGGCCACAAACTCCTACTCCCACAGCCAGCAGGCAGCTCCTGAAGCACTTGTCTATTGTAGGCTCAGTGCTCTGTTCCACAGTGATCCTCTGGTGCTCGGACTTGTTCTCCGTAGGGAGTGAGAAGTCACTGATCACCAGGTTCTTCACTGCTCCAGCTCCTGGTGCTTAAACTTCTCCATGGGTTCACATTAGAGCCTCTCCATCTCCATAACCACCTCTCATATCTGACTCCTTCCCAAATAGTATGGCCAGCTGTGAAGACTCTCTGAACTGTGATTGTCCCTTGGTTTTAAATTCTCAGGATAGTCATAAATCCTGCCTGACAGCAGATCCCGCAGCCTGCAGACAGCTCCTGGAACCTGAAGCCAACTGGTTTCAGTGCTGTTTCTGAAATGGTCCTCAGGCACAGGAACTTCCTCTCGCAACCACTGCATCCTTTGCTTCCCAGGCTCCAAGCTGCTTAAAATTCTCAGCTCACCCTCATCAGGCCCTGTCTGTCTTTATGACCAGTCACTATATCCAGGTGTCTCCCTGAATGGCAATTGAACAAAACACTTTTTAGTTACTACTTAAAAGAGCTCTTGAAATGGATTTTAGAAAGAGGAAGATGCTCAGTTTTTAGTAATCTAGTCTTCATTTTAAATATCTAACAGATTAGTATCCCGAGTAAAATGTTATAAAGGAATTGATTGACCCTATATTCTTTGTACCTGAAACATTCACTGCTTATATCATTTTGAGAAATAATTCAAGATTTTAGGTTATGACACTAAAAAGTGTCTAAGAACTGATTTGAGCTTGAGAAATGTTTTTCCAGGTTGCATGTTTTAGTTGAGTGATAAGGTATCTTTTCTGTGGGATTGCAGAAAATAATCATTATCATTGATACAGCTTAAGAAGTTGGGCACTCTTAGTTTAAATATTACAAGTTCAGTCACACAAATTATGATTATGAGGTCTGTGACATCCCATCCTCCCCCCAAAAAAGGAAAGGAATCTTAATTTACCCTGTGTTATGATTTGAAGGATATAAAAACTCATTTTTAAATTTAGAGTTGTCTTTTTATGTCAGGTTTGTCTTAGTCCTTTTTCACCAACTTCTTTGAAAAGTGTATTTTAACAAATGATAACCCTATTAAAAATGGGCTTTGTGAAGAAATGGACAACAGGATGTAGAGCTAGCTGTGGGATGTATCTCAGGTGGTGGGCACAGCAGCTGCTTTTTAAACCTTTTAAAGCTTGTTTTATTTTATGAAAATGTATTTGAGCCACAAAAATGACATGAAATGAAAGCATAAAGTGCTAAATGCAGCTGCTGAGACTAGGGTAGGGCTTTGTTGTTCCCTCTGGGAACTCTTGTTAGTTATTTTCTGTGTTTTATTTTTTTAATAGAAACCTCTGATCTAAAGAACAAAAAAGTGCTCTTCCAACCTGATAACTGATCATGCCTTATTTTTTATCAGGTCATTAATGGAAAAACAGGTCATATTGATTATCTGACTGAAGCTCAAATTAGCTGTTGTTGCTTAAGTCCACATCTTCAGTACATTGCATATGGAAAGGAAGATGGAGCCATTGAGGTATTCAGTTCTAGCCTTCAGAACTGTGCACTAGAGTTATTTATTTAAGTTTAATTATATGTTTGACATTGCATACTTGTTATAAACAAATATTCTGTGATCCATTAGTCATTGTTTTATTAGACTAAAGATCATCTTACCTAGTTGGTTGCATATTTCTCAGATTGCCTTTACTAATGCTTCTCATGCTTTTTGTGTTTCTTATTCTGTAGAGAATAAGAAACAGTTGTTTTGCTGTTCTTTACTTAAATACAAAAAGCTTTTCTTTCTCCTCTTCTTAGAAGCTCAGCCATGTGGAGTGTGCATTGCTTCCACTTTGGTACTGATAAGTCTTCTTGGGATTGTCAGTGCAGGGCTGCCTCTGCTTATCTGCTTCACCAGCCCTTTCTTTTCTATATTTGGTGTTAGAAGTATACCTGTTCACCATATGAAATCCTTAACTTATCTAACAAGAGCAAATAAGTAAAAAGAATCAGGTCGTAAAGCAAAAAAGATAGTATAATCAAAACCATTTTGGATAAAAGTATTGTCTTCTTTATCACATATGAAATTCAACACAAAAGCACACTTTAGCTGTATAATTATTTATTTATTTATTTATTTTTGTGTTGGGGTTTGAACTTAGGGTCTTGCATTTGCTATGCAGGCACCCTACCAAAATTGAGCCATGCCCCCAGCCCCTAGCTGAATAATTTTTAAAGAACATTGACTCTTCTCATTTTTTTTGAACTAGACTTTAGAAATTATTTCTTAGTTTATTAATTGTAGTGGTAACCACATTTACTTTACATGGTTCATTTTCATAAGGAATTATACAAATATTCCCTTGTCTCTTGCCCCAGAAGAGAAGATTAAATGCTTATACACAGAGGGAAGAAGGAAGTGATATCAGTGCTGTTACATATTCCCTGTAGCCATTGTGACGTAGATTCAGAGTTATAAATTTATTTTTTCTTCATTATTGTGTAAAATTTTTTAATTGTTTAGATAGGCCATATTTTGAGAAAGTATATTATAGTTATTTGTTAAGTAAGGATAATTGTATACTTAGAGGTGAACCTTAGTCTCCCTCTCAGTGTCATCTCTCGAACTGTTATGTATTATTATTTATTCTGAAAGGGTCCTTGGTTCACTCTTTCCTTTTACCTGAGTGCCAAGCCAGCACCATATTATTTTTGTTTTTACTATTAAAGTAAACAGTACCTTGAAACTAGGCCTTCCAGATAATTTTTTCTTTTTATAGTACTGGGTTTGATCTCAGGGCCTCATGCTTGCTAAGCAGGCACTCTACCACTTGAGCCACTCTGCTAGCCCCAAGCTTTTTTTTTCTTTTATTATTCATATGTGCATACAAGGCTTGGTTCATTTCTCCCCCCTGCCCCCACCCCCTCCCTTACCACCCACTCCAGCCCCCTCCCTCTCCCCCCCACCCCCTCAATACCCAGCAGAAACTATTTTGCCCTTATCTCTAATTTTGTTGTAGAGAGAGTATAAGCAATAATAGGAAGGAACAAGGGGTTTTGCTGGTTGAGATAAGGATAGCTATACAGGGCATTGACTCACATTGATTTCCTGTGCGTGGGTGTTACCTTCTAGGTTAATTCTTTTTGATCTAACCTTTTCTCTAGTTCCTGGTCCCCTTTTCCTATTGGCCTCAGTTGCTTTAAGGTATCTGCTTTAGTTTCTCTGCATTAAGGGCAACAAATGCTAGCTAGTTTTTTAAGTGTCTTACCTATCCTCACCCCTCCCTTGTGTACTCTCGCTTTTATCATGTGCTCATAGTCCAATCCCCTTGTTGTGTTTGCCCTTGATCTAATGTCCACATATGAGGGAGAACATACGATTTTTGGTCTTTTGGGCCAGGCTAACCTCACTCAGAATAATGTTCTCCAATTCCATCCATTTACCAGCGAATGATAACATTTCGTTCTTCTTCATGGCTGCATAAAATTTCATTGTGTATAGATACCACATTTTCTTAATCCATTCGTCAGTGGTGGGGCATCTTGGCTGTTTCCATAACTTGGCTATTGTGAATAGTGCCGCAATAAACATGGATGTGCAGGTGCCTCTGAAGTAACAGTCTTTTGGGTATATCCCCAAGAGTGGTATTGCTGGATCAAATGGTAGATCGATGTCCAGCTTTTTAAGTAGCCTCCAAATTTTTTTCCAGAGTGGTTGTACTAGTCTACATTCCCACCAACAGTGTAAGAGGGTTCCTTTTTCCCCCGCATCCTCGCCAACACCTGTTGTTGGTGGTGTTGCTGATGATTAGCCCCAAGCTTTGTCTGCATCCTTAAGTTCATCAGAGTCATCAGATAATATAAATACATGATGAACCATGTGAAATTTCCAATATCTGGCAAATTTTAAATCTATTTTCATTGTATAAAATGCTAATTTCACATGGTTCAGCCAAGTATCATCAAATAATAGCAATAATATCTGCCATTTACAGATCCAGATGTTCTCAGTGAATTCTGTCCTGAGTTAGATATTATTATTATTATTATTTACAGTTTAATGCTGTTGGGGTATAGCGCCTAGGCATTGCTTAAATTCTTTGCAGTAATTTTCTGTTTTTTTTTTTTTAACTATAGTTGTACTAGGGGTACATTGTGACATTTACAAAAGCTCTTACAATGTATCATAGTTGAATTTACCCTCTCTATCATTCTCCTTTTCTGCTTTGAAGATTTTAGAACTTCTGAACAACAGAGTCTTTAAATCAAAAAATAGGCACAAGAAACCAGTGCGACACATCCAGTTCACAACTGATGGAAGGACTCTTATTTCAAGTTCTGATGATTCTGCAATTCAGGTGAGAGGGTGAATGAGCTCCTGACATATGTACTATTGGGGAAAAGAGTGAAAGAATATTTGGTTGTGCCTAAAATGTGGTCTGTATTTTAAATTTACTACTTTGGGGGTACATTTAGATTATGCACATTGCCTTAGGTGAAATCCATTCATGTTTCATGTCTTTTCTGAGGATGTGACAGGCAACTTCACTTTAGAACCCTCTACTAGAAGATTATTTTGAAAGTCAATGATTCATTTGAATTCTTCTGCCTGCCTTTGTATCTGTGTTTTCATTAATAAATATGCTTTTTGCACATTTATGTAATTTCTCTTTACATTAGTTAAACCCAATTTAAGTTATTTCATTTTTTCCTTTTAAGAATAATATTTACTACAGGATGAAATCCTATGGAAAAAAATTGTTTACGATAATGAAGGATTATTGATATGGAGGCCTAAGTTCACTGTGTATTTTTTTTAAATTTACTTGGTTTTTAATGTACATTTCAAGATACAAATAGTATTACAAGGCCTATTATGAAAAATAGACCTTTCTCCATTTCTTGTTTTTCAGAAGCTCCACTTTTAGTTCTTAGATGTTTCTTTTGATATTTACCTTCATGCCTCCATATGGCATGCTTATAGTGCTATTTTTGATTTTCCCATTTGAGGAGCTATCTACTGACTTCTCAATACTAAGCTGAAGATTTAGCTTTTGTCTCCTCCCACCTATCCTACCTCCAGCATATGTGCACACATGCACATGCACCCATTTATCAGTCCCCACCATCTGTGTCATGCTATGACTCAGTAGACTGTGTACCAAAGGATATTATGAATGCAGCTCCTGTTTAATGCAGTTTAGAAAAATTCAGGCTTTGATTATGTGTAGTTGGAAATTATTTTATCCTAAAACTCTGGAGAGATTTGTTCATTTTCTTCCAAGTTCCAAAATTAATGTTGAGAAGTCTGAGACCATTCTGTTTTCTAATCTTTCTGAAAGATTTTAGGATCTTCTCTCTGTCCCCAGAATTTGGAAATTTCACGATGATGAGCTTTGGTGTGTGTTTTCTTCCATTGTGGATATTTTGTAGCTCTTCTCGATTGGAAAATTAGTCTTAAATACAGAGAAGTTTACTTGAAAAATTTTTTTTTCTGTCCAATCTGCTTTCTCTTTCTATAGAACCTGTTATTCAGATTTTGGCTCCTGAATCAGTTATCTCATTTTTTTCTACATTTCAACTTTCTATAATGTGCTCTATTTCCTGGGAGTTTTCCTCAGTTTCAAACCCTTAAATTGAGTTTTTTGTTTATACCATTATATTCTTAATGCCCAAGAATGCATTTTTATTTTTTGTTCCTTCTTTCTGTTTAGATAGGTTCTTACTATGTAAGTCTTGACTGGCTTTGAATATACTGTGTGGCCCTCAATCTTCTGTGCAGCTGGCCTGAATCTTCAATCCTCCTACTTCCACCTCCCAAGTGCTGGGATTTCAGGTGTACATCACCATACCTGGCTTTTTTTTTGAAGAACATGTTCTTGTTTTGCAGATGGAATATTTTCTTTCACTCATCTGAAGGGATACACACATGTATATAAAATTATATGTAAATATGTGTGCACACACACATTTTCCTCCCCTCTAGCTTTTTTTTTTTTTTCCTGTTTGGTTGTTTGGCCTCTATTTTAAAGTCCTCTTCAATTTATAGTGATTGTCGATCACCAGAGATAGGTGTGAAAAGGCTGAAAGCTCTGTGTGTTCACTGAGACATTCTCTGAGAGGCGATTGAATGGGGAGCTTTATTGTCAGTGTCCTTAAGTCTTTTGTCTTATTTTTCTCAGATTCCTAGAAAATCAGGTCTTCTGCCTGACAGAGAAACCCGATAGGTTCTCAGAATTAGGTGGGGGAAGAGAATAGATGCTAGGTCTCAACATATGACATTTAAACCTTTACTTGTTCCTTCTGTTTTCCAAGCTCCAATTCTACCCTGATTTGGGCCAGTGCCCTATAATTAAAATTTCTCCTTGCTTTTATTATCTCTAGGGACATTATTTATAATTTATTGCCTTCTTTCTCATAGTAATTTTATTTGGAATTCAGCAACAATGATTTTTTTTTTTTTAACATTTCAGGAAAAAACAAAGGATTTCCTGAACTCTTTGAGAAAGGGTGGGAAACCCAGCATTTCTTGTTTTACAGCTCTGAGTTCCTTCTTCTCTTGTTTGGGGTTTGTGGGGATACTTAGTCACTTACTGTTGTCATGTTGTCTATGCATTTTTGGTTTTGTTATTCTAGTTGCTTTGTCTGCTTTTAATGGAAAATTTCATGGAGTCCAAAAAACTATGCCTACATCACTGCTATCTTCTCAGAATTCCTATATTTCTGTTCTTTGCCCCACCCTCAAACCCACCTTTGAATGTATTTCATGCCTTCAGTTCCTGAGCATTTTGGGAATATCGGTTTCAGTTGTGTTGTTGTTGGCTTTTTCTAATGCTTTCAGAATTCTGTTTTCTTGGTTCAGTTACCATTCTTCAGTTTTCTCCTTCTCTTTACCTTGCCATTTTAGTAGGGTTTTCGGAAGTAAAGTCGGTGATAAAAGCACTGTTCAATGGAAGTTACTATATTCTTTTATATAGTATATATTTGTAGGTAGAAAAGGATGACCCTTTTTTTTTTTCTTTTTGCAGCACTGGGTTTGAACTCAAGGCCTCACTCTTGCTAGGCAGGCACTCTTTACCGCTTGAGCCACTCCACCAGCCCAGTATATATTTCTTATTATGGTAATATTTAATTATGTATGCTATTAAAAGTTGTTTTGTAAAAAAAGATCTTTTTATGTTGCATCTTTGTGAGTCCTGTGAAGGTGTAGGATTACAGTGAGATCTGGCTTCAAAGTACAGAACTTGTAGACCCCCATGATGCTCCTTCATCAGCAGTGATACTCGGTGTAATAGCCACATTTATTCTTCTCCGATGTCTTTGAGACGACATATACCATATAAAGTTAAGTTCATAAGGTTTTATGACCTGCTTAAAGATATTCTCAGCCAAAGGGAAAAGTAATTTCTAGAAATATTTTTAGAATAGCAATTATTTTTAGAAGTACATGTTAATTTGTGTTTCTTCTTTTTCTGTTCTGCTTAGAAAACTTTTCATGTTCATAATGCTTTTATGAGTGTACATTCATATAGTGAAACTCTTGGTAGGTATTTCTAATAAATGACAGGTTGGATTTTGTTTTGGTTTAGTTTTTTAAGGATTTAGTAAGTGGCTACATAGAGGTTTGTTTTATTTATCTATCTTTTTTTTTTTTTGAGTCAGGGTCTTGCTATATAGCCCCTCTTAGCCTGTAACTTCTGATCCTCCTCTGCCTCCTGACTGATGGGATTACAGACATGTTTCCATGCCTGGACAACATTTTTAAAATTTAGATTGTATTTATGTAGCTGAAAAATTTTACAGTGTATATACTCCACAAAAAATTTTAGCTAATGGTAGACATCCCCAAACCACTGCATTTGACTAATGTTGGTAGAATTTTAGCTATTATATCAAGGTCATTCATTTAGCACAGTATGTTTGAGTCCAACAACAACAAAAAAAGTATCACTGTCCTTTTTGCTTTGTTAGAAAGCTCCTATACCATGAGCCAAGAAGGGTATTCTTTTTTGTATGTTTGTTTTGTTTTCTGATGGTGCTGGGGTTTGAACTCGGGGCTTCACACTTGGTAGGCAGGTACTCTGCCACTTGAGTCACACCTCCAGCAGAAATGGCTATTCTTAATCTCCCTGTAGTGATTGTCAAATTCTTTTTCACATCTGCTTAGGAAGATGCTCTGATTTCTTGATGTGGAGGGCAGTAAGAAACTCAAGTCAGGAATGGACATTGACAGCTAGGACTGTTAGTGTCTGTTAACCAGGAACAGCAGTTAAGAGTAGCCACTCCAGTCTAGTAAAGCTAAGAAAGGGGGAAGAGAGCCAGAAATTCCTAGTAAACATGTCTAGAGTACTATATGCTTTGTCACACATAGGGTGTCCATTCTTGCTGGTATGATATGAGAGTCAGGAAAGCCTGTGTTCCCCCCTTTCCCACCATATTTGCCTCCTGCCCCCACCATATTTCACTGGGCTCTTTCTTTTTTTGTATTTTTAAATTATTTTATGATCATTATTGTTGTTTACTGGTGGTGCACCATGTATGTTTACAAAAGTGCTTACAGTGTATCTTAGTTAAATTCACCCCCTCCCTTATTGGGTTCTTAAAATGCTGAAATTTCTTTTTTTTTTTTTTTTCATTTTTCTTTTATTATTCATATGTGCATACAAGGCTTGGTTATTTCTCCCCCCTGCCCCCACCCCCTCCAATACCACCCACTCCACCCCCTCCCGCTCCCCCACTCAATACCCAGCAGAAACTATTTTGCCCTTATCTCTAATTTTGTTGTAGAGAGAGTATAAGCAATAATAGGAAGGAACAAGGGGTTTTGCTGGTTGAGATAAGGATAGCTATACAGGGCATTGACTCACATTGATTTCCTGTGCATGGGTGTTACCTTCTAGGTTAATTCTTTTTGATCTAACCTTTTCTCTAGTTCCTGGTCCCCTTTTCCTATTGGCCTCAGTTGCTTTAAGGTATCTGCTTTAGTTTCTCTGCATTAAGGGCAACAAATGCTAGCTAGTTTTTTAGGTGTCTTACCTATCCTCACCCCTCCCTTGTGTGCTCTCGCTTTATCATGTGCTCATAGTCCAATCCCCTTGTTGTGTTTGCCCTTGATCTAATGTCCACATATGAGGGAGAACATACGATTTTTGGTCTTTTGAGCCAGGCTAACCTCACTCAGAATGATGTTCTCCAATTCCATCCATTTACCAGCGAATGATAACATTTCGTTCTTCTTCATGGCTGCATAAAATTCCATTGTGTATAGATACCACATTTTCTTAATCCATTCGTCAGTGGTGGGGCATCTTGGCTGTTTCCATAACTTGGCTATTGTGAATAGTGCCGCAATAAACATGGATGTGCAGGTGCCTCTGGAGTAACAGTCTTTTGGGTATATCCCCAAGAGTGGTATTGCTGGATCAAATGGTAGATCGATGTCCAGCTTTTTAAGTAGCCTCCAAATTTTTTTCCAGAGTGGTTGTACTAGTCTACATTCCCACCAACAGTGTAAGAGGGTTCCTTTTTCCCCGCATCCTCGCCAACACCTGTTGTTGGTGGTGTTGCTGATGATGGCTATTCTAACAGGGGTGAGGTGGAATCTTAGTGTGGTTTTAATTTGCATTTCCTTTATTGCTAGAGATGGTGAGCATTTTTTCATGTGTTTTCTGGCCATTTGAATTTCTTCTTTTGAGAAAGTTCTGTTTAGTTCACATGCCCATTTCTTTATTGGTTCATTAGTTTTGGGAGAATTTAGTTTTTTAAGTTCCCTGTATATTCTGGTTATCAGTCCTTTGTCTGATGTATAATTGGCAAATATTTTCTCCCACTCTGTGGGTGTTCTCTTCAGTTTAGAGACCATTTCTTTTGATGAACAGAAGCTTTTTAGTTTTATGAGGTCCCATTTATCTATACACTTCTGAAGAAAGAGATTGAGGAAGACTATAGAAAGTGGAGAGATCTCCCATGCTCATGGATTGGTAGAATCAACATAGTAAAAATGTCTATACTCCCAAAAGTAATCTACATGTTTAATGCAATTCCCATCAAAATTCCAATGACATTCATCAAAGAGATTGAAAAATCTACTGTTAAATTTATATGGAAACACAAGAGGCCACGAATAGCCAAGGCAATACTCAGTCAAAAGAACAATGCAGGAGGTATCACAATACCTGACTTCAAACTATATTACAAAGCAATAATAATAAAAACAGCATGGTACTGGCACAAAAACAGACATGAAGACCAGTGGAACAGAATAGAGGATCCAGATATGAAGCCACACAACTATAAGCAATTTATCTTTGACAAAGGAGCTAAAAATATACGATGGAGAAATAGCAGCCTCTTCAACAAAAACTGCTGGGAAAACTGGTTAGCAGTCTGCAAAAAACTGAAACTAGATCCATGTATATCACCCTATACCAAGATTAACTCAAAATGGATCAAGGATCTTAATATCAGACCCCAAACTCTTAAGTTGATACAAGAAAGAGTAGGAAATACTCTGGAGTTAGTAGGTATAGGTAAGAACTTTCTCAATGAAACCCCAGCAGCACAGCAACTAAGAGATAGCAAAAATGCTGAAATTTCTAATTCATTCTCATTAAAATCTCTTACTTCCAGTTCCCTGTTTAATGTTGCCTTGCTTGCATACAACACATCCTGCTCCTGATAATCCTGCTTTTGTGAACAGCAACCTGAGAGAGAAGATCGAGATCTGAGAGTCAGGACTTGATGGGAAGGGTGGTTGCTATATGCTGTGGAGAAAGGAATTAAAAAACAAAACAAAACACAAAACTTATTTTTTTAAATGGAGCTTGGGATCAAACTCAAGGCCTTGTGCATGCTTGGCAAGTGTTCTACCACTAAGCCACATTCCCAGCCTGCTTGCACAGTTTTACCTAAGCCTGATAGGAAAAGGCTTAAAGATCTTTCCACAGTTTGACTGTTGCCGATCAAAAACTAGATGCAGAATGTTACTAATGTGCATTCCTGTGGTAGTGGCTAATTTTTTTTATCTTTTAATTTTTTTGGAGCCTACCTGTTTTATACCTTCATTGGGCCCTCTGGCTGTTTCTTTCAATACTTCCCCAACTATTTTTTTCTACTCCTCTGCTTGTCCTATGTTCTAGCTAGAGTAAACCATCAGGAAGTCCCTGTAGTCTCTTCACATTTTCCTACTCTTGTACTATAACTCTAGCTTCACTTCCTGTGTTTGAAATGCCCCTCTCAGTTGTGAATCATACTCCCAGTCCATTCCATTTCCTCTAGCCTACTTTGAATGCACTGTCTCCATCAAATCTTCTCTAAGGAGTTACTCTTTTTTTTTTTTTTCAGTACTGGGAGTTGAACTCAAGGCCTCACACTTGCTAAGCAAGTGCTTTACAATGCCCCAGTCCTTTTACTTTTAGTATATATTTTTTGGTTTGGGTCTTGCACTTTTGCTTGGGCCGGCCCTGAGCTGTGATCCCCTTTCTTCTGCCTCCTGAGTAACTGGGATTATAGGCATGTGCCACCATGCTGGGCCTAGGAATTGCTTTCTGCAGTTCCATAGAACTTTTATCTCTATCATTAATTATCTTCCGTGGTTTTTTTTTTGGTATGTCTCATTTCTTTGATAGGATCTTGGTTTCTTCCTTCCTTCCTCCCTCCCCCCTCCCTCCCTCCATCCCTCCCTGCCTTCCTTCCTTCCTTCCTTCCTTCCTTCTTCCTTCTTTTCTTTTCTTTTTTTTTTTTTTGAGATAGAGACTCACTATGTAGCCCCAAGCTAGCCTGGAAATCAATATGTAGTCCAGGATGGTTTTGAACTTGTGATCCTCTTGCTTCTACCTCCTAAGTGCTGAGATTACAAATGTTGGCTCATCACCACCTCTTAGGTTTCTTTATAACATCTTGTTTGATTCACATTTGCCTCATTATAGGTGCTAAGTAAGCATTTGTTAAAAATGTCAGTTTGAAGTCAAGAATTATCAAGGGTTTGAATGCAGTTGTTTTTATATAGTAGGAGGGGATATTCTGCACATGGATGTGGCATAGAAATGTCTCTTCTGTTTACTGCTATGCCTCAGATATATTTGTGTGCTTCGATTCTTCTTCCATTATGGCTGAGGACCTCTTCCTGAAGCTCCATGTGAAAAATAATGCCCTATAGCGTCTTCTGTGATTTGGGGGATTGCATTAGGGGATAGCTAAGACCTGTGAAGCTCGGAAATTCCATGACCTGATTTTAACTTGCTTTGGCCAGCTGACCTTCTTGGGCAATAAGGCTAGCTTCAGAGGAGCCAGAATCTGAAGACTTGCTTAGCTCACAGGTTCAGAAATCTGTGACTATGTAATAGGGATAATTTTCTCTGGAAAATATAATCAGATAGTGAGCTCACTGGTATATTGCAGCTTTTCTCTATCTTCTGATATAATTAACTGTTCTCTAAGCAACTGAAGGAAACAAATTATTTAGGAGGAAAAGTATTATATTTTGCCCCTAGTCAAGTTAATTAACCTCAGCCGTTCATTCTCTTTGTAAAATGCAAACATCATATTCTCTGTTACTCTTCTCCATTTGAAATGCCATGAGAATAAAAGATTTTAGACAAGAGGGTGTACACCTTCCCTCCCTCCAGTGGGATATTACTGAGGGAAGACTGTAACAGTCTCCTTTAATATTCAGGTCTGGAATTGGCAGTCAGAGGAATATGTCTCTCTGCAAGCCCATCAGGAAACAGTGAAAGACTTCAGGCTCCTAAAAAATTCAAGATTGCTTTCTTGGTCATTTGATGGAACAGTGAAGGTAATTTGAAATTCAGTTTTTTAAAAAATCATTCTGATATTGAAATGGTTACATTGTGACAACCAAAACCACATGGATATTAGGTAATTAAATTTTAAAAAATTGTTCTCTTATGCCTGTTTTCTGTTCACTGTAGTTACTTTTATCTGGTGTATGTTTGTGAATATTTATACTAAAGGATACATAAGAGACCAAAACAGCCAAAAACTCTTGGCTGTGCTAAAACTCTTGTTTTATAGATCTTATAGCTGATGATGCTCTTTAATACAAGTTGTTCTTAAGAGTGTCAACTCTAAGCTTTCTTCTTTTCCCTTAAGGTATGGAGTGTTATTACTGGAAGAATAGAAAAAGACTTTGCCTGTCACCAGGGTACAGTACTTTCTTGTGATATTTCTTCTGATGCTACCAAGTTTTCATCTACTTCTGCTGATAAGACTGCAAAGGTAGGTCAATCAGTTGAAGTGACCATGCATAAAATTTAGTGTTGATATATATTATGAATCCTAATAATATATAAAACAGGATAGTAACAGTTGCTGTCTACATGGCTGTCTCATATTTTAGGACAGTATAGTGACTGAACCTTTAAAGGGCACTTGCCATGTGCTGGGCCTTGTGCTAGGAATTTCACTTCCTATAATCTCATTTAGTCTTCACACCATAGGTACCATTACTGTCATTTTACAGATGCAGAAACTGAAGCTTGAGAACCTTATGTGAGTTGTCACAGGAGCTAGTAAAGAATGGAGCCAGGACTCACACTCAGGTCTGCCTTGCTCTGCAGATTATTCTTAAGTGATGATTCCCTGTTCTTCCTTCTAAGTCTAAAGATCAAGAAGATGTGTGACCTTGGTTCTTGAGCTGAATTTAACTTGAGTAATGAAAGGTGAAAGGTCAACAAGTTTGCAGGTTTTGGAGCTTGGGCATCTCATGAAAATTTATGCACTGTTGAATGTTACATATAACTTGCTTGTGATTGAATTTAATGGCTGACTAGCACTCAACTCAGGGTTTGAATATGCTTATTTTGAGAGCACAGTTCTTAAACCATCCTAATTGCCTTCAGATTTGGAGTTTCGAACACCTTTCCCCGCTCCACGAGTTGAAGGGCCACAACGGCTGCGTGCGCTGTTCTGCCTTCTCTGTGGACAGTACCCTGCTGGCGACTGGAGATGACAATGGAGAAATCAGGGTAGGGTGTGTGGTGACATGAGCACTGTTCCTTCTGCAGCTTGGGTTGGCACTCTTCATCCCATTGGGGATCTTTGTTAATGGGACAGGACAGTACAGGCCCTGGCGTTCTGGTTGAATGAGACATTTCTTGTTTTGTTTCTTGTGCACATTATATTCACAGCTGCCCTCTCCTACAGGAAGGATTTCATTATAGAGTTACGCTGAGGCATTTCCTTATGTATAATGGGAGGAGGCAAATGCCCTAGTTATTTGTAGTTGGTTCTCTGTTAGTTTGAGAATGATTCATCTTAATTTTCGGATTTGAACTGAAAGTGGATTTTAGTGGCAGAATTTGAGGAAATTAATTTTGTTAATCATTGTCTGAGAATAAATGAATTGCAAATTCTGCTATTTTTACTGTTTTAAAAAAAATCTCTTTAACCCTCTACTCATTAGTCAACATTTACAGTGTGGTTTGTGCAGTCCGCTTTGAACCATCTGCTTTTGTTAATTGAACAGTTTAGAGGCTCACATTTCCATCCTGGGGTGTGAGCAATGAAGGGATCTCCATTGAGGTGGAGTTCACAGCATAGGCCAGTTTTTATCTCCATGCAGCTCTTAAGGTATATATATAAGCCATGCCAATTTTAGTTTGAAAAGTCTTTCTGGGAGGCATGAGATATGTTCTCGTTGTGTCTGGAAATATAGACAATATGGAAAGTATTGCATACTGAAAGATCAGAAATCATGGAAAAGTAGTCAGATGACTTAGCTGTGTTGGAAGAATTGGACAGATATGGGATGGCTATTTTGGTAAACAGTATTTACATGAAAAAGGTGTTTTTATTTGTTTTTTAAAGAAAGGATTTAAAACTCAAGGCATGTATATACTGCAGAGGAATAACAGAGTATAAACTTTGCAGGAATAGAGGTGCTAGTCTAAGAAAACAGGATTGCTGTTCTTGAGGACTGAGGAGCCAACCTTCTCTGTCCCATTCGTATACACACGTGCCAACTGAAGTGACAGGGCTACTGTGGGACCATTCATTTTAACCTGAGTTCTCATCTTTGGATGAAAGGGCTCCTTTGCCATTCATGGGGCATTGCTTTGTTTTTCAGAGATTCCCTCCAGGAAAAAAAAAATTCTCTTAGAATTTTGAGTGTTATTTAAAATTTTTTCTTTGGTACATTTTTTAAAGAAAAATTTGTTTTTCTATCTGGTTATTCAGAATGTGAAAAAGCTTTAATTTCTGTATAGACTTATTATACCTAGCTATTTTGCTGAATTCTTTCTGAGTTTTCCCATTTGATTTGCTTGGATTTTTCTAGAGAAAATGATGATTTTAACTATTTCTTTTGTACACCTCTGTTTCTTTTTCTTATTCTCTTACACATTTCATGCTTGTATATTAAGTGTCACTAGAAATAAATGGATGTATTAGCATCTGCAAGTGATTGCATTGTTTCTTGAGTCTAGTAAAATGTTCTTAGAAAATATATATTTAGAGCCTTATAGGGACTTACATACTACAGGTGCCTCACTGACATTTGTTAATGTTCTTGGTGTTAGCTTTGAACTAGAATTCTTTGTCTTTTTTTAATGGTACTGGGGTTAAATTCAGGGATTTACACTTACTAATAAGCAGGTGTCTACAGACATATTTGAACTACCCTACCATTCCTTTATATGTTGTTTTTGGAGATAGGGTCTCACTTTGTGCCCTGGCCAGCCTGGACCACGATTCTCCTATTTGTGCTCCCCATGTAGTTAGGATGATAGGTGCATGCCACTGTGCCTGGCTGTTGGTTGAGATGGGGTCTTGTGAGCTTTTTACCTGGACTGGCCTCGAACTGTGATCCTCTCAGCCTTTGCTTCCTAGGTAGCTAGTATTGCAAGCTTGAACTACTGCCCTGGCTTTTTTTTTTTTTTTTTTTTTTTAATTTATGTGGCCTCTTTTGTTATTCCTTGCTCTTCCAACTTCATTTTTCCTCCCTCTCTGTGCTAGGGATTTAACCCAGGAACTTGCACATGCTAAGACACAACCACTGAACTGTACCTCTCCCTCTATTTTATTTTATTTTATTTTTAATTTAATTTAGTCTTTTTTGTTTTTGAGACAGGGTCTTACTATGTTGCCTGGGCTGGCTTTGTACTCATTACCCCCTATTTTACTTTATTTTTATTTTATTTAATTTTTTTTTGAGACAGGATCTCATTGTGTTGCCCATGCTGGCCTTGAATTTATAATCCTCCTGCCTCAGCCTTTGGAGGAGCTGGATTACAGGCATTACTGCCATGCCTGGCTTCCCTCTTTAAAGTACATGGAAAGAGTTAGCATTCTAATCAATCACTTTAGTCCTTTAGTTTTTAAAGAAAGATTTCCAAATATATCACGGGTTTTCTTCTTTTAGTTAAATGGGAAGAGTCAACATTCTAATCAATCACTCCCTAATCCTTTTTTTAAAAGAAAGATTTTGTATATATTTTGGAATTAAAGAAGCTTCTGAGTAGCCCTACTAATGAATTTTATATCATGTTTATGTAGATATGGAATGTCTCAAACGGTGAGCTTCTTCATTTGTGTGCTCCGATTTCAGTAGAAGAAGGAGCTGCTACCCATGGAGGCTGGGTGACTGACCTTTGCTTTTCTCCAGACAGCAAAATGCTCATCTCTGCTGGAGGATATCTTAAGGTAAGAATTACTCGATGACTGGAAACAAAGAATAGCCTGTGTCATACTTTCCAAGCTATTTCACTTTCTGTTTCTCAGTTGGGCTTTCTCCAACCCAGCAGAGTAAAAGGGCAGTTGCTGTTACCCATTTGGCAGCAATGAGACTTGAGGTCTGAAGGCTACTGTCTTCAGGTCTTTTGGAAGCTTTGGTGACAGCATTACAGATGTTCTCAGTCCAGAGCTCTCATACACCCCATACAAAACCTGTATCATCAGAATGAAGAGCAAGTGGACTGCTCAACATAATTTCATCTTCCATGTCACTCATTATTAAATGTTTTGGTTGAAATTCTTTAAAAAAAAAGCATTTGTGAAAGTTTTCCTTCAATAATAATAATAGTAACAACATCATATTGCTTTACTTCTGTCATATCACCAGCTAGCTTTGTGAAGCTTAAATTTTATTATCCTTGGGTTACAGATGAGCAGATTGAGTTGTAGCTTTCCTAAAATTACATAATTTGTAAGTAGAAGGGCCAGGACTCAGTTTTCTTCCTCCTCAGTTTTCTCTAGCAAGTTAGCTTCTGCAAACTTACTATTGAGGCCAAGGCTTGGGTGTGTTATCGTACTTCAAGGCCATTTTTTGGTGCTGGCATCTGTCCATTCAGTACAGCTACATTCAGTGCTCACTCTGTGCTAAGATATTGCTGTGTGGCACAGTATTTAAGGCTTGTTTCTGCTCAATGACACCTAACAGTCTATGGGGGATGCAGATGGTAGGAGGTGTCTGGGTCATGTTGGTATGAGGGAAGTGGATGTACAAAGGGGAGGAGTGGATGGGCCTACCTTCGGGAGTTATTAGAAGCTTCATGTGAAGAGGGCTGCTTGAGGTGAGTCTTGAAAAGCAGTTCATTTGTAAAAATGGTATAAGATGATAATACATATTGTACTGAGCATTTGGATGTTCTGTAAGCTTTCTCATTTAAAATAGATCCCAAGGCATTAGAATCTGTATTTAAACCTTACTTATAACATTAAAAAATAAAATAGCAATATCAGGAGATCTTATGGAATCTATTTCCTGCTGAAAATAGTCAAGTATAGATGATTCTGATTGTCTAACACAGTTTAGATGATCAGAAGTATTTGAATGAATGAAATTTTTGGTTATATGGGCCCCACATTATTGTAATTTTACTCAACATAAAAATCTAGCTTACAAAAATGATAAATTAGGGACAGTTTTTAACTATATGAAAGAATATATACTATGATCTCTTTACAAGGTCACATTGGAAATACAGTTCTGTTAATGTTGCATTAACCTACATTGTTTTGGCACACCTTTATTCAGTCACCAGGGGATCCTGAGAGATGATTGCCACTGTCCTCTTTAGTGTAAAGATAAACTGAAACTCTTAGTTCTGATGGTAGTTTAGAGAGACACTGCTGGTTTTTGTGTTGAAAGCTGAGAGTCTTCAGCTATATTAGCTGCTAAAAAGCTTAACTGCTTGGCTTT
This sequence comes from Castor canadensis, assembly GCF_047511655.1. Classification (NCBI taxonomy): domain Eukaryota; kingdom Metazoa; phylum Chordata; class Mammalia; order Rodentia; family Castoridae; genus Castor; species Castor canadensis. The sequence continues at coordinate 135,824,060 of NC_133393.1, forward strand.
GACACCAGGCTTCCAGAGTCCATGCCATTTGACTCTCTGGACCCCATAACATACTGTCACAAAATTGTTATTCTGACTTTAAATATGTTGTAAAGGTCAATGGCCAAATTTTCAGAGTTCTCAGAGAACCTTGAAATAAAGCAGCAGAATAGATCTTCATACTATAGTGGTTATGTCTGAAGGCTGAAAGAAACTGTAGCCTGATATTTAAGTGACAATCAGGCTTTGGTTTGATTACTTTGCCTTCTGGTTTGATTACTTTGCCTTCTGGTTTGATTACTAGCATGGTTAGGCTAATTATGTTATAGCCTAGCCTGCATCTACCCAGCATGCTAATGAGATCATCCAAAAGCACAGAACAAATTAGAAGTAAAAAGGAACAGCTGCTGTAGTGGCCAAGAAATTAGGCCTTTTGAGTCTGTTTACTTTAGAACCCAAGCAGTATAAATTGAGTGCCAGTAAAATAAAGTAGGTATCCAGTAGCTAAAATATTCTTAACTGTCAAAGTTATTACTATTTGTAAGTGGGAAAGTAGTATCATTTAGCTTTTACTTGAGTTATGCCACAGAGTACTACTTATTGTTGGAATGAGAAGAAATTCACATTAATTCATACTCCTGATGCTGATTTGAAATGTGGAACACCTGGTGATAAATAAAGGCATGCCATTAGTTAGAGACAGCAGAGCATCTCTGTCAGGAGAGTGGGCCTTGGGACAGACTTCCTGAGTTCAGAACTTAGCTCTGCCACTCATTAGCTTTGTAACCTTGCCAAGACTGTTTTATCTCTCTGTGCCTCAATTGTCTTACCTGTAAAATGAGTGTAACAGCAGTATGCACCTAATTACAGAGATTCCCCATGTCCCTTAACCCTACACATACCCAGCTTCCCCCACTATCAACATCACAGGTTTACATTTGTTACAATTGATGGACCTCCATTGACATCCCATCACCACCCAAAGCCCATGGCTTATGTTAAGGTTCATTCTTGGTATTGTGTATTCTGTGGGTTTGGACAAATATGTATTGACATGTATCCACCATTACAGCAGCATCGTACAGAATTATGTTTAGTCCCTAAAAATCCTTGGTATTAGCTACTATTATAGAATCATTTTTTAAAAGTCCATATTAACCCAGTAGCTGGTGTAGTACTTCCAGGTAGAATGGTCTGTGTTTGTAGGTAGGAAAGGATGGAGGCACTGGATTTGGAAACCAGAAAAACTTCTAATTCTGCCACCTGCAAGCAGTGTCATCAGAGTTCTGAATTCTGGTTCTCTCAGAAGCTCATCTTCCTTATTTGTAAAATGAGGCAGGTGGACTAGTTGATAAGTGCTAAGAGCCTTAGTCACTGAAATTCGGTGAGTGTCCTCTCGGGGAGAATGTGTCCTCTGCACTCTCAATTACATTGTCATTTTACAAAGCAGACTTGCCAGAGCTGGAAAATCCCGTTAATGCATGCTGCTTCAGTGACGTTTAGAGTTCCAGTTCCTGTTACTAAGCATGAGCATGAATAGTCAACCCAGTCACATATGTTAGGCTCTGTGATGGGTAAAAGGTGAGTGACACGGTTATTGAGTTCATAATGTTCAGAGACTTGATGTTCCTGAGGTCTTTTAAAAATGTGTTCACGGCATTATCCTTTGCATTCATTTTAGCTGTGAGATATATGGGTATGCTATATGAACTCCACTTGGTAAACGGATATAAATATTGTAATCTTAGTGAATTCAGTGTTGGGGCGGGTGGGGTGGGAGAGAGAAGGACTTGTTCAGAGCACCTGCTTCATTTGAGATGTTCAGGGATGGGGGCATGACTTACGTGTTAGAGCATCTGCTTAGCAAGTGTAAGGCCCTGAGTTCAAACCTCAGTACCACCGAAAGAAAGAAGGAAGGAAGGAAGGAAGGAGGGAGGGAGGGAGGGAGAAAGGAAGGAAAGAAGGAGGAAGGGAGGGTTCATCAACAAATACTGACCCCGGGTTCATCAACAAATACCAGGTTGCTAATGTCTTCAACGTAAACTTGAGGTCTCTTTACTGCTGTTTGCTTGCATTTAGGAGTGGGGAGGTGACAGGGCAAACAATCTGACTTATGCCACAAATGATCATGCTGTGTAATTACTGTCTAATGAGAATTTTATCCTTCTGTGAACAGTGGTGGAATGCTGTCACCGGGGAATCCTTACAGACCTTCTACACAAATGGAACCAATCTTAAGAAAATACATGTGTCCCCTGACTTCAGAACATATGTGACTGTTGATAACCTTGGCATTTTATATATTCTACAGATCTTAGAGTAAGGTGGTTAAGCATTAATGTAGTTGGACTCTTCTTAATTTTGAAACTCTGTGTACCAACCTTTTACAAAGCTGTGAATGGTTTTGCAGTATTGAATTCATTATAAAAGTGTTTATGGTAGGATGAATAATATTAATGTGGCTTTCCCAAATGAACACAGCTTTAATCTTGTTTTTCAGAATCATCATCTTTATTAACAATTTGTCCTTAAGATGCAAATGAAAATGTAAATATAAATCCTATTACACTGTTGGTAAAATTCTCTCTTGATGTGTTCAAATCAGTTGACCATAATTGATGTGAGTATTTGAAGGAAATCTGTATTTTAATATTGTCATTATGCGTGCTGTGTCTCAAGGCAACATTGCCCGTATTTTGAAACATATGTACCCTATCGGGTACAGTCCTCCCAAATACAATCTTGGAGCTTATTTGCACTTCTCAAGTTTCCTTTAAGGATATTGTGTCTGTGCGTAGTCTGCCGTATGTCTTTTAATTAACTCAATAAGTGAATGTTGGATTTCAACAGTTCTGTCTGTGAAGCAAAATTACGTGTTAGAGAGTAGATTTGTCATTGTAGCTGATAGAAGCCCTGTACGTAAGTGGACTTCAGTTGTCAGTACCTGAGCTGTCCTGCTCTGGCTTTTTACTTTTTACTTGACTTAACTTGAACTTTTTTAATCTTCACTTTTTTATTGGTAACTTTTTTTTGTTCCTTTACTGGGGATTGAACTCAGCGCCTCTTGTTTGCAAGGCAAGCCCTCTCCCACTTGAGCCACATCCTCAGTTCTTTTGCTTTTAGTTTGTTTTTGAGCTAGGGTCGTGCTAACTTTGCCCCATCTGGTCTCAAGCTTCAATCCTCCTATCTCTGCCTCCCCAGGAGACGGAATTACAGTCATGCACTACCACATCTGTCTTTAACATTTTTCTTTTTATGGAACAGTTGCTCTGTAGTTAGTAATAGTTGCTCCAGATGTCAAAATCAGAATAGTTGGGGAGGGGCCAATTTTAATCATAAGTTTTAATAATACTTTTCTAAGAAATGTGATGTAGTAAAACATAATTTTCTTCTAATTCCATTTACTTTTAGGTAAATGTCATTGTTGGTGCTATTCTTTTAGTGAATTTCAAGAGAGTTTTCTATGCAGTTCCACAGAGTCATTGTGACTCTGGAGATGTTAATTTTCACCTTCCAAACAGCCTGTCTTCCTTCCCCTTCTCTCACTGCCTTCCTTTACTTTCCTCCCTCCTTGTCCCTCCTGTTTTTTTTTTTTTTTTTTTTTCACCTCTTTCCCTCAAGGTTTTCAGGAAACATAGCTTTTTTTTTCCCCTTAGCAATGGGATCTCACTATGTTACTCAGGCTGGTCTTGAATTACATTGTTCCTCCTGCTCAGACTGGAAAAGATGACTTTTGACACAGAAAAAGCTCATCCACATCATAACCAGTTTTTTTTTTCTTAACCTTCTGATTAAGAACTTCAAAGTTTAAATGTAAACATTTTCCCTAAAATATTGTTAAAGGCAACAGAGATAAATTAGTAATAGATTTTTCATATAGAATTAAAATTCAGAGGTTTCTGTTTCTGCAACAGGAACTAATAAATGAGTATTTGTATTGCTAGTAGACAAGTGAGAACCCTGTTTCTGTTGGGCATATTAGTAGATGTGGTGGGGATAGAGAAAATAAACTACTAAGATGTATTTTAGATTAGTTATTCCTATACAGCATTTGTAGGAATGCAGTGAATAAAATCTTTTACATTGTTAAGGAAATTTTTTTTGTTTTTGTTTTGATAGGTTGAGGAACTAGTTTACAGGCTTACTGTGATTTAAACAAATGTGATAAGTGAAAAACCTTAATTTTATAAAAATAAATTTTTGTAAATGGTATGTTTCACTTAAAATATCCAGGTTGTAATTTGATTTTCATCTAATGTTTAGAGGCTCATCTAATCTATAGCACCGAATATAAAGCATTGACCTTTGGAATTAAAAGCCACCTGACTGATAAAGTATAATAACAAACATAAGCTTTTAAAAAGTCTTCAGTGGCTTTTGTCTTAAAAATAAATTGAAAAATGGGAAGGAAGATGAGTTAACATGGGGAAAGAAGAGATAGATACCTGCAACTTTCATTGCAGCTCATGGGACTGGTCAAGAGGAAGTTATGGATGAACTTTTCCTTGGGAGACAAGGTCTCAATATGGAGCTCACACTAGACTTGAACTCAGTCCTTCTTCCTTAACCTCGTAAGTGCAGGATTATAGGTATGTGTCACCATACCAGAAGCAGGTGAGCATGTTTAAGCATTTTCCTATTGTATTTTTTTGTATGAGAAATTACACTGGACTTTGTATATGTAAAGATGATTTTACATTGTATGTGTCTTATATTGTTTTGAAAACTGTTAGTTTTGTATGTAAAACTTACATGATTTTAAAACATGTATTAAAAAATTTTTAGAAATAAAATTCTTAGACATTTTTGTGAAACATTTTTGGGTTGTTTGGGACTCCTCATTTATCTTTTGTATGTTAATGAGAGGACTGAAGTGAAAGATTCACGGTAAATTCATCTACCTTTCTCTCTGCGCTTTATCAGCTATATGTAAATTTAGTTCCATCATACTTTTCTGAGTGTCCCCTCATTGTATGCCTATGATGGTTGATGGGTGACATGGAGGTCCTGTAAAAAAGAGGGTTTGTTTATTCATTCACTTTTGTTTTTCACTTGCTCATTCAATGAATATTGATATCTACCATGTGTATGGCCTTGGCAGATGTATTAGGATATAGGATTTAGTAAAACAAAGCCATTCTTTATACTGCTGCAATTGAGGTCTAGGGAGAGACTGACAAAAAGTGAAGTCCACAGTGAATTAGGTAGTATAAATACAGGAGGAGTGATTACAGTTTTTGTGAAGTTGAGGTGGTGATACCACAGAACAGCCCTAAAAGAGATTAGGGAATTGTTTGGTGGGTGCTCATTTTCCTATGCTTAGCCATTAAAGCACTCAGAAGCTGCTGTGGTTGTGATTCCAGTGGGCTTAGATCCAGCTTGTGCTGACAGCAGATTGCGATGCCCGTCTTTCAAGCATGCCAAATATAGGAGTTAATGGGGTCATGGAGGCCGCCACTATTTTAAAGGAAAGCTGGGATATCAGGCACAGATCCCTGATAGGGCATGTGTGAGGCTGTGAGAGCAAAGCTGAAGCTGGAGTGGAAACCCCAGGAAGTTAGAGCAGCCAGGAGTAAGGAATGCTGGCCAAGGGAGGCTTTAGGCAGGGAGCAGAGTTAGCCCAAGACCAGCTGCCAAAGCCCTTTGGAGCTCATATTATGCTACCATGTGCCCCAGATGCAAGGCATGAAAACTTAGGATTTAATGTTTTCCCTGTGATGTTTTGGTCTTGCTTTGGTCTGACCCTTCCTTCTATGCCTTTATACCTCCCTTTTGGAATGGGACTATTTACCCCATACCACTGTATCTTGGAAGTATGTAACTTGATTTTTTTATTTTTATAAGGTCTCACATCTGTTTGTGTTGAGTCTCAGAGACTTTGGAGTTTGGACTTGGACTTTTGAGCAGTGCTTGGAACAGTTAAAGTTTTGAGCACTTTGGAGAAGGGCTGGATGACTTTTGTATTATGGCATGGATGTGATGAGCCCTGGGGTCCAAGGATAGAATGCTATGGTTTGAATAAGTGTTGCCCAAAGGCTCATGTGTTAAAGGCTTGGTTACCAGCCTATGGGGCTATTGGGTGGTGGTAGAATCTTCAGTACATGGCTTCTTGTGGCGGGAAGTTGTGTAATTGGAGGCATGCTTGTGAAGGGGCCCCAGTCTCCTTTTCTTTGGCTTCCTGGTTGCCATGAGGTGAATAAGCCTCATCTGCCACACACTCCCACCATGTACTGTGCTGCTGTGGGCTCAGTGCAACAGGGCCAAGAGACCATGGACTGAAGCCTTTGAAACTGTGACCCAAAATAAAACTTTACTCCTTTATTTTTAGCAGTACTGGGGTTTGAATTCAGGGCCTCACACTTGCTAGATAGGTACTCTACCATTTGAGCCACACCTCCAGCCTTCTTTCCTCTTTTTTTTTTTTTTTTTTTTTTTTTGTTTGTGTGTGTTTTAAACTCAGCATCATGCTTGCTAGGTAGATGCTCTACCACTTGGGCCACCCATAAGCCCTTTTTGCACTGGTTATTTTTGAGATAGGATCTTGCTTTTTTCCTGGGCCTCTGGACAGCTATCCTCCTATTTGTACTTCTCAACATAGCTGGGATGACAGGCAGGTACCATCACAGCTAGTCATTGCTTGAAATGGGGTCTTGTGAACTTTTTGCCCAGGCTGGCCTTGAGTCATGATCCTCCCAATCTCCAAGTATCTAGGATTAGAGGCTTGATCCACCATGCCTGGCTTCTTTTTTTTTTTTTTGTTATGAAGATCCATTCTTTATTTTGATATAAAAATAAACTGCATAACCTGTAAAATGCTATTCATACAATCATAGAACAGCAACAGAATAGGAACATCTGCTACCAGCTCCAAGGATATCACATATGCTTTAGAAAAAGCTATTTGATATTTTTACTAATTTTTCATTGCTATTTGGAGTCAAACAGTATGAAAGGCAGAGTATTTACCTTCCTCACCTGATTTTCCATAATTTTACTAAATCACCACTGGGAAACCAAGTAGTTGGGATGTCTCATAATTATGATAGAATCTGGTAAGGGTGCTAAAAGTAGCCACCTGAACCCAGCTAAACTATAAAAATACTTTTTCTTCTCTCCTGTTTCTAAGGAAGAAGAGTTTTACTTTATATCTCTCATGGGCCAGTAGCAGTCTTGAGTTTATAACAAGTAGGTTCTTTTTGGTTATAGTTGCAAAAACACTTATTAAATTCTTGAGGTTTTCACATATCTTGGAAAGAAGCAAACTAGGAGACAGACATCATCTGTATTTGCTTAGACAGATAACACTTACACCAGGAGTCCAGTTGATACACTGTTAATGTTGAAACTGCCATGCCTATGCTCATCAGCAAGTTTACCTCATTGGGATACCCCCCAGATCTTTAAGGGACACATTTGAACTCATTGTAGAGTCATGGCCTTCACTCCATCAGCTATTGTTATCTTCTTTGATCTGAATGCCTATCAGTCCTTTCCAGTGTAGCAGCCATGGCCTGGTAAAACTTTGCCACGGAGTCTGGCTCACTGACCTCCAGCTGCCTGACGAATTCATCGCTCCTGCTCAGCCAGTCTCAAAACCACTGATCCAAAGACGTAGCTGGCACTCAAAAATACAAGGGGGCCGGTTTGCCCCAGATACGCTAACCTGCTCCAGACCATCCAGCGGTGGCTGTAATTTTCCTGGCACCGCTTTAGCTACCAGGTCCTATAGAAAACGTTCCTGCTGGTGACCTGATCAACTGGCAAGCCAATGAAGAGTGCACTTCATCTCCTGGGAAGTGATGTAAGACATTGGGGACAGGAAGCGTTTTGGCAGTATTATCTGGCACTGAGGGCAAAGGAGAAGGGAAGGGTAATGGCAGCGATGAGGATGGTGATTCCAGTGGCATCCTCTCCTTTCCTCTCAGAGGGCACCCAGAGATCACCACAAGAGTCCTTCAATTCCAGCTATCACCACTGCTTCCATGTTTCCTAAAAACCCTAAGCAGCGCCAGGGCAGCCCAACCCTGGCCTCCTTTTTTCCTTTTAAGTTGATTTATCTCAGATATTTACTATGGTGACACAAAGCTGACTAACACACAAGACAACAATCATTCCAAGGTTTTGATCTGAGCACCTGAAGAATAGAGTTGCCATCAACTGAGATGAAGAAAACTATGAAAGGAACAGATTTTTGGACAGTAAGTTTGAGATTCTCTTTAGACTTCCACATGGACATGCTGAGTAGGTCGTTCGGTAAGAGGATCTGGAATTCATGGGACAAGTCCATGTTGGAGATAGAAATCTTGGAGTCATCAGTGAATTAATGGTATTTAAAACACAGGACCAGATGAAGTCAGAAGTGAAATCGGTGTAGATAGAAAAGGCAGGTGGCTCAAGATGGAGTCCAGGTGGTCTGAAGGTTAGCAAGGTGAAGGGCCAGGGCAGGGACTGAAGAGGATCTATAAGGACTAAAAGTTTAGAGTGGGAGAATGCAGTGAATGCACAAGCAGGGGCCTTAATGTGATCTTGGGCAGATTCCTTTATCTGTTTGTATGTCATGAATGTCTACTAGAATAGTGCCAGATACTATTTTAAACAGCATACAAAGCCATAAACAGTTACACTTTAGTTGTTGAGGAAGGATGGGAGGAGTGATAATAAGAAAACAAGGAAATACCAGCAATTGTATCTATAAAATGAGTATCAGTTCTCCCTCAGGGCTGTTGTAATGATTTAATAAGATAACGTTCACTGCTTGCCCCTAGAAAGCACTCAATGAATGTTCTGTGGTGGTATTTGAGCCCCATTCTAGACAGTTTCCTGACCACCATCTCTGCCACTATTCATGGCCTTTTGTATGATCTTTCTAAAGTGCTGCTCTTAATCCTGTTGAACTTCTGTTTAATCTTCAGTTATCTTTCAACTTCCCTGTATAACATCCTGGACTTGCTGTGTGCTCTCTAGCATACATTCTTTGAAATGACTGTTGGGGCTAAAGGTCCGCCCTGCCATCTTACAGTACCCTCTCCCCCTCCCTCCCATGGCTTCTGTTGCTTGTTTACCTATTGGGGGTCCCCATGAGTTCATAAGCTTCTTGAAAGCCAGTTTTATCTTTTATCTTTTTTTTTTTTTTCAACCAGGGTCTAACATAGCCTGACCTGCAGTGAGCGCCTCAATGAGCACTTGTCCAGTGACTGAAATTCTTGTGTGTCTGTATGGTCACAGTGCATTTTGTGTTCTTCCTCTTCACAAGGCTGTCAAATTAAGCTGTAGGATATCACCAGCATTTTCTTTATCTTCCTGCTTTAGTTTGGCATTTTCCTATGAAACATCATTAGCGAAAAGTAAAACTACTTGGATAAAAGAGGTTTGCTACCAAATTACAGGAACTGGATAAATGTATCCCTGGGGTGTTAAGTCAGCAAGTATGCCTGTCTGTTATTCAACAAATGTTTTATATTATAATTTACTTAGCAACTTTTAAGGAAGGACGAAGTGATTTTCTAATAATTCTGTCTCTTAAGAAAGTCCATAGCCCTCCCCTTTAAGACTATGGATATGCTATGCAGTGCAGTTATTAAGATGCCTGAATTAGAACATTAGCTACTCTTGGTCTGAATTTAACCACAGAAGAGTGTTCTTTTACTTGTATGCTCACATGGATGGGGAGGAAGAGCTGGATCAGATGTGGGATTCATCAGGGACCAGCCTTTGAAGTCATTTTGTGTCAATGATGACTTGCTGTTGAGTCACAGGATGCTGTGAGAACCCTAAAACTTGGGAGATTTTCATTTCAGTTATGATTCAAGAAAATGAGTTGCTGGTGTTCATGGGAAATTCACTTATGAGGTCAGACCCTCAAGACTGGGCATACAGTTTATCACATGCAATGAATAGAAAATCTGCCTATAATTTCCCATCTCCCAGGACCAGAACATGTAATTAGAGAGAGCCTCTGAGGTGTGAACCCAGGTGTGTGGTTTGCACTACTGAGAAGACTGGTGAGCACTCAGCAGGTTAGGGAGGATACTGGCTCAGAGCCGGTTTGGGGGGGTGCTATTTTGGGGAGCCAGAGCCCTGTGCATTCGCTCAGCCCCAGTTACTGCCTGGCCGCCCCCTCATTTCATCTATTCAGTGCTGAAGAGATTTGCAGACTAGGCATTTGTGGTTTTCGGAAGAACTAAACCCCAGGCAGCTAACCAATGACAAAGCTGGGATTAGAATCCAAACCCAATTTTCTCTATGGAAGGGCCCACAGCTGCTGTGCTGTGAATGGAGTGTCAGCAACAGTTGTGAATGGGATATACCTGGGCTTTGTAGCAGATAAACACAGGTCTAGGGGCCACAGGCTTGGGTTCTAGCAGTTGGGGACGATGGCTTTTGAGATGTAATTCTTATTTCTGATTCCCCTTCAGTTAGTAGTGGTTCTAGTTCACCTTGGTTTTTTTTTTTTTTTCTTCCTTCTCCCTGTTGGTTAACTGTCTGAGACATAATACATTCTGTTTAGGAAGAAGGGGAAGCTATTATTTTTGGGTGGCCATTAGGTGCCAACCCCAGATGGGACCCTCTCCATCTGTAATTTAATTGAATCCTCATGAGGGTGCTGTGAGGTGTTGGTTACCTCTGTTTTGCAGGTATGGAACACATGCAGAGAGGCAAGTCACTTAGGGTCCACAGCCATGTGGGAAGCTGGGTTTCAGCCACTGGGCCATCTGTCCCCTGGGTCCTCCTCATGGAAGCCCCTGTGTCTGGAGGATTCAAGGTCATCATTTCAGTTCTGCATTTAGTTCATTATTCATTTCGTGTGTCACAATGGATGCATTGTTACCAAGCTCTCAGGGAAGACATCAGATGCTGCTCTCTGCTCCTATGGGGTTTCTACTGTAGTAGTCTCATTACCCCAGTTCAGTGCTTATAGGGATTGCTGTTTGAGGAAGGCATCCAGGGCCATTCGGCTAGGAGTCCCTGGCAGCACAGGTTGGGGAGTGCTTTGGCTTTGCCAGAACTTGGCCACTGTCCAACCTGCCCTCAATTCTCAGATGCAGCACTGAGCAGGAAAGGTGGCAGCCCTTGGAGAAGTCTGTTTCTACTTTGAGACTCTTAAAGGGGTTCATTTCCAATTGGCAAGAGACCTGGCCTTAGAGACAGGTCTGCCATCTTGATTCCATCTCCCCCTTTCTCCTGTCCTTCATTTGAAAATATGCATCCTCTCAGAGTCTCAGTCTCCCTCATTTGTCAGACAGGGAATATAACACCTAATAAGCAGGGTGTTTTTATGAGGCATAAAGAAATAATTTGTCAGGTATGTGGCATGGGTCTCAATAAATGGTATATTAATTATCTTTTGCCCCAGTGACGAATCCCATTCCTGTCTTCCCAGAACTCTGTTGTCTATAAGCTGTGACCCTGATGCTTCTTCTCCAAGGAGCATCTGGGAAATCTGCTCTTCCTCCTGCTCCTCCTTATGGCTATTGACTTTCAGGAACAGATCTTGCCTATCAGGAAATCTGCCATGTGCTTTCTTCTGAACTGTCCCAAACATCATTCTCTTTGGGCCATGTGTGTACCCACCCAGTGGTAGTGAGGACTGGAATGAGGGGTGCAAGACCTTGGGCTTACTGCTTGGCCAGGGCTTGGGAGTGTGGTGGCATCTGTGTGGATTTGGATGTCAAATGGTTCTAAGTTCAGATCCTGGCTGCACTGACTTTCTAGTTGTGTGATCTCAACAAATGGTGTGTGGAACTCTGGGGGACAACTGCCAGAGGAGGAGCATTGACCACAGGAACAACACTTCCCACATTTTGCAGTGTCTGGGATTACCTGGGGAGCTTAAAAACCTCCCCAAACCCAGGCCTCACCCCAACTCTGGAGATTCAACCCAGGTAGCAGTATTTTTCAAAGTTCCCAGGTGGTTGCAGTATGCAGTGAAGATTGAGAGCAAGTGCCCTCTGCTCCTGCCCTTGACGCTTGCCCAAGCCATTTCAGTCCCTTCCTGTACCACAGCCAGCTGTGCCTGCAGTGTCAGCTAAGCTGCATGCTCCTTTGCCCCTGTTCTACCCATGACAATCTCAGGATCACTGCTGGGCAGCACAGGCGTGCATGGTAAGACAGCTGTGGGAATCTCTCCTGGCTGGATTTGGTGGCTGATTTACAGAGCAACTCTGCCAAAATCACCCAATGCCCTCTTGCAGCCATTGCTTCCTCTGAGTAAGTGTCACCTGTGTGCCTGCTTTTGCCTTTCTTTATCCCTCTGATGATGCTCATTTCAGTAGACTATGCTAGTGACCACCCCAAGTTACGGTCTTTCCCTTTTTCCTAACAACCCTTGTATTATTGGGGGCTACCATGTGCTCTGCTGCAACCAACAACAGCAGCCATATTTTCCAGCATCCTCCTAGGGGTGGCTTGTGATCTACAAGCAGAAGTTGTGGAATTGAGCTCCCTGGAAAGCTCTCGGGCAACCCATCCTTTGTTTCTCACCATCCTTCTCTGTGAACTCTGAATGCTCTGGATGATGCTCTGATGGCTGCTTTGAGATAATGAGGTGACCTTGAAGATAGAAGCCAAGTGCTAAGGATGACAGAGTAGAAATAGAGAAAGATCTTGGTATTTTGATAATATCATAGAGCTACCATTTCTAGCCCTGTACTGCTTCATGTTACATAAGGGAAAATTCAACCCCTCCCTTGTTTAAAACACTGCTATTTCTGGGCTTTGCTACTAGTCCCTGAATTCAGTTTTCAACTGATACTTCCATAAAGCAACCTGGTGTAGAATATCAGTTCAGTAAATGGCAGTGACCTCTGAGTCTCTGACTCGGCCACTACCTCACTCTAGCCACAGACACACTGTCCCCTAAATAATTGGATATCTAGCCATGTGAAATCTCAGAAAACCAGAAAGCTCCTGAAAGAGTTCCTAACTAATAGGCATGGAGCACGCCTAGCTCACAGGTGGGCTTTATTTGGCCCACATTTAATTTTTAAGCACTGAATCTGTTGCCAATGTTTCCAAACCCACTGATTTCACTTAAAATTCCAGATGTCTTAGAAAACCAGTCACCCTCACCCCAGAAATGCCCTAAAATGGGACTCCTGAAGTCCCTATACCTTTCTTTTTCCCAGTCTCCCTTGACTCAACACTTAACATATTGAGATTTGTTTTCTTCTCAAAAAAAAAAAAAAAATCTGAGCATGCACTTTTGAGAATCAGAGAGAAATCAGCCTCTCAAATGTCAGGAAACAGCTGATATTGCTTCTCCCTGGGGGCGTCTCCACTTCCCTCCTCACGTGTAAGGGAGAACTGCAGGCTGCATGCAGACTCTCCATGGAGCAGCAGAGAGGATACTTGACGGAGCCACTGAGACATCCAGAAGACAATTAAATTTAGTATTGAATATATATTGCTCTGAACAGCTTTTATTACCAATGACTTTGGTTGTAAGAGCCGACTCCAGCTCAGCTGGCTCTCTTACAGACATAACATAGAAATTTCCTAAATGGCAGGACTGGTAACATGCACAGCTTCCCAACGTCTGTCATCCAACCCCCGTGGTCCTCTGCTGGCTGAACCAAGCAAGGCCCCTGATGAGACCTCAGCTGCTGCAGCTGTCACTGTCAGCTGGGTGGCCCAACTGGAGCTGCTAAGGCAGGATCTCTTTCAGCCTGATGTATAAGCCTTTGCATCCACCACTGGTCATTACCTACTCTTAGAAAGTTATGGGAGAGGAAAAACGAAAGCTGTTTTGATAATAATTTGTAGCTATGATTGATTCTCTGTGAGGTACACTGAGTGCAATATGTCAGGGCTATAATGACCATCTCGCTGTAGAAGCAGCTCCAAGGCAAATAGCGTCACGCTGAGCACAGAGTGAATTCTTAGTAAGTAGATTGACTTGAGGTGAAGTCAGGAAACAGTTAAGTGGAACTGGCATTCCCCAGGTTGGCCCCAAGGTCTTAAGGTTAATTCCACCACAAAACTAAGTTCGGGTTCCGGGGTACTAAAGGAATCACACTGTAGGTGGGATGGTGACTGGGCAACCTAAGCCTAAGCAAGCTCACAGCTCCTGGCCCCACCTGCTTTGAAAGTGGTTTCTATGGGAATCAAGACTGTTGCTGGGCAGGCGGATGCTTAGGTCCATTTGCCTGAGGCAATGGCTGTAAGTGTGTGGGGGGTGTTTCTGTGCTTTGGGGAGCGTGGGTGGAGTACATTGTGGTGGGAGGCAGCCTGACAGCCTCACTGCAGGTAGACCATGCTGGCTTGTACGGTCACCCAATTCTATTTTAAGAAAATGTATTTATTAGTCATCACATTGCTTTTTATAGAAAACATACTCATCGAATAGCCTTTAAGAGAATTTAAAAAGGTAACAACTTTAAAAAAAAAAAAAGACTTTATTCCATATAGATTTCTGAACACATTCATTATATTTCAGTTCTCTGGAACCTAGACCACTTACCCAATTTTCATTTCTTTTCAGAACTAGGAGCAATGTTACTGAGAGTACAAGTGTGAATTCTGTATTGATTTCTGAGAATGTAGCCACACATCCTTTATCTAAGCCCATCTTTGACTCCATCTTATCCAAGCATTAGATGTGCTGGCAGTACTCCCATGTATTCCAACTTGAGAAAATCTGGTGTGTCTTGAGAAAAATTACTTCCATGACTTATTAATGAATGATGAACTGAATGGGCATAATTTTCCTAGGGTTCATGCACCTAGATTTAACATAGAGTACAATTTAATAAGGAAAAATTAAATGCAGTAATTGAACACAAGTCCTTTTATTTTTTAAAGGTTAATTCCTCTGTGTGTGTGTGTGTGTGTGTGTGTGTGTGTAATGTTAGCATTCACACCTTCCACCCCCATGGTGTGGGGGTTAGCCCCATGGTGTTAAGAGTTCCCCTTGAAGGAGATCAGCTGCAAATCTCTTATCCAATGCAAGGTTGGTTCTGCTGTTTGCCCCTCCAGGCCTGCTCTTTCTACTTCCCTGCCCTGCACTGGGGCTGCCCTTGTGGACTCGCCTACTTCCTGTGGGTTCATGTCATGCAGGGAGGAGGGCGGGGAATGAGAACAGGGTCTTTTAATCCATGACCTCCATGACCAAGGTCACTGCAGCTGGTCATGTCCCCCAGTCTGGGAGCAGCCCAGCCTAGCCTAGTCTTTCCCTCTCAGGCTGGTACCAGTCCAAGGGTACTATCCCACCCCACTGGTTTCATTATATACTGCCAGTCCTATGCAAGGATTCTATCTATTAGATTCTTAAATGCTCCCAACTGGAGTGTGCCGTGCTTCATGCTGGAACCATTATGGATACAAATATGCATTTGATTCACAGAGATAGAGGATTGCTGATTTCTTGGTCAGCAAAGGAAAAAGGGGACCAACCCAACCCAGAGGAAGCATTGTAATCTAAACACCAGCTCAAAGCTTCCTTCAGGAAGGTCAGTGTTCGTTCAACCTGGGATGCTTTAGCTCATTGGGGTTCAAAGCCCCAGACATATTCATGTCAGGTAGGGAGTGCTCCAAGATTGCTTTGGCATGGGTTTCTGAAGGTGACAGGCTTGAATGGGGCAGGTGGGAGATCTCCTGATGGTCACAGGATCCAGCATGCCATCACTGACCACAGAACTGAGTATGGCTTTAGTGGCCCGTCACTTGCTTTATGACTGGCACATGTGCTGGAGGGAGAGTGAAAGGACTGATCATTGTGTAGATGGTGGTCCAAACACACCATCTGTGCTGTACTGTAGACGTGACCTGGTTTGGGGGTCAATTCCTCTTTAGTTCAAACCCGTGTTGAAGTTTGAACCTCAGGGCCTACACCTTGAGCCACTCCATCAGCGCCCCCCCCCACCACCTTTTTTGTGATAGGTTTTGAGATAGGGTCTCTCAAACTATTTGCCTGGGCTGACTTTGAACTATGATCCTCCAGATCTCTGCCTCCTGAGTAGGTAGGATTTACAGGTGTGAGCCACTGGACAAAGACAATGAAGGCTTTTGGCTGAAATTCAAGCTTCAGAGGCCAGTGCTTCTTTCTCAGACTGGTTGAACTTGGAAATGAGCAAATTTTCTCAACAATTTTGCCAATTAAAAAAAATGACCTTTAGCTGTGGCTGCTGAGGGCTGGACTTTTGACTCTGCTCATTGGTGGAGCGGAGAGGTAGGTGCTCACAGAACCATGCCAAGCTGACCAGGGACTGTACAACTTCTCTTTTTATTTTATGTGCTTTTTATAGGATATAAATAATGACAAAATTACAAAATTTATAACTGGAAGCCCAAGCTTATTTACACATATGCTTCTGTTTCTGCAAAGCTATTATTCACTTTGCTCCTATACAATTTCCTTTTGGTACCATATATCAGTGTTATTTTATCCTCAGTTTACTACATACATATCAACAGTGAATAGGCAAAATATGTACAAGGAACTGTTCAGTTCAAGTAATTTAATATTGTATTAAAATTTTTCAACACTGAACTAAAACCATATACATTTGTCAGTCTGAAATAAAATTTAGTTATTCTTCAAAACTCACCAACTGATGGATGTGATAATCTCAGTTGCGTTTAAAATGATATTGGTTAATAAAAAAACATTAAGACAATTCCACAATTTATCAATATCGCTATATGAACTTCAAAATGACTCACAACATGATTGGTTAGAACAATATACATTAAAATGTCATTTTTCTATAATGATATTGGTACTGTTTATATAATTTGATTCTACATAAATATACATTATGGTATCATACAAATACTCCACAGAGACATTAAAAAATTAAAATACCTTAAAGAAATGTAAGTAAATTTTATTTAATCAAATAGTAAGCAAACATTATTTTTTTTGTCTGTTTCAAGAAAAGTTTTATTACTTTGGATTTCTTTTTTTTGTGTGTATTTATTTTTTCTAGAAAAAAAATTTTTGCAATAGAATTTTATTAACACCTTTCTCAAACAAGGTTTCCATGACAGAAATCTTGACACCAGGAGCCCTAGATTGTTATTAGTTTTTTAAACATGTTCTTGAAAACACTGTGACGATTATAAAAACAATCTTTGCAGGCATGTGGCTCTACCTCCGCACTTGTGTTCCCCGCCCTCTGCGGGCTGAAACTCCTGCTCTGTGGACAGCGTCAGGATTTTGCCACAGCTGATCCAGTTCTCTTGGTAGCAATAGAAATTTAGTTATTTGAAATAACACCGGAAACATCCCGCACAACTAACCTAGTTTTCTTATCGATGCATTAATGAAACATTCTTTTAATAAAAATATTTAATACAAGACACATTTTTTCTGTGCATAATAAATTCCTCTGTTTTAAATAATTTTTTAAATTTTTAATCAGTTATTAGAGTTAAGGTTTTCTTTATCCGACATAGTTGATTACATATAAAATCCACAAGTATAGAAATTGGGAAACAGAACTTCCTGGCAATTGTAGGGTTGTTTTGTCCTATTTGCCTTAAACCATACTCAGTGATTTTACAGATGCTTCGTGGGGTGGGTGGTCCTGTAAAACTGCTGACAGCAAAAACCAAACCCAAGATTTTTATTCTTTTAGGCAGTATTAGAGATTTCCTTTACTTTTTTTTTTTTTTTAAAGGTATTCTCCCCAGCTAAAAGCAAAGCAAGTTTTGGGGCCGAGTCACTGGAGGTGCCTGGGGAGGCGGTGGGCGCGGGCTGGGCCTCCGGGAAAGCCCACCTCGGCCGGGTCTCCGCCGCGGCTGCAAAGTCTTGTAGCGGTTCGGTCCCTGGGGGCAGAAAAGACTTCCCAGGGGTGGCCGGCGACCTTCTGCCCGCGCAAGGCCCCACGCGCAGGGCAGTCTTCCTCCCGGGCGGGTGGCCGCGGTGGCAAGCAAGGCACCGCGAGGACGGGGGGATCGGCGACTATCAGAAAATCGTGGTTTCATACTTGGTATTAATGCCCCTCTTGGCTTCTTGCCCCGGCTCCACAATCCACGGCAGATTGGCCAGAGTCTTTTGCTCAGAAGGGTCGATCTGCTTCAAAACAGAAAGGCTGATGCCCGTTATCCGGCGGCTGCGCACCCGCCCCGCGTCCCACCCCCGCGCCCGTGGGGACCCTGCGCCCTCGTCCCGGAGCCTCGCTGCACAGCGGCCTGGAAGCACCGGGGTCAGACACAGCAGCAGACCTCAGCCCCGTGGGGGAGGACCCCCGACAGAAGGCCGGCCTACCCTAGGCTCCCACCCTCCAGGGGTTCCCATCACGGTCAGAACAAACCCTAGGTCCTCACCGTGACCTGCGGCGCCCGCCTGCCTGCGGCTGCCTTTCTGCGCTCCAGCCCCGCGGCCTCCCAGCTGCTCCTGCACACCAGTCCACGCCCAGGGCCTCTCCTATGGCCAGACATCCTGTCTGTTCATCCTCCACAATGTGTGCCCACGAGGGCGGGTTTCGTCTGCTTTGGTCACTGCCCTTCTCCCCAAACCTGGGAAAGCGCCTGGCAGCCCCGCGCACAGTTGGCGCACAGTAAACACTTGTTGCATAAAAACGCTACTCAGAGAATGAGGCCGGGTTGAAATGCAGAATGGGGACTAGTAGCTGTGTGCCTGGTGCATTGAGGTTGGGGAACCTCAAGTGCAGAGCCCAGATACCATCAGGCTGGTAAGCTTGCAGCATTCGCAAAGTGGTGGGAGATGAGAGGAGACAGCCAGCTGATTAGGTCAGCATGGGTGGGGCAGGCTGAGCCTTGGCCACTGAGCCATGCTCTGAACTGAGTCAGTCCTTGTGTGTGCAAAGCCCAACGGGTCGTTGCTGGGTGGGGGTTGAGCTGTGAGGTCGCAGGACCCGTGCGGGTTAAGATCGTCCCTCAGCTGCCCACCTCATCTTTCAGCAGTCCAGCCTTTGCCCTGGCCTGGCCTGGTTGCCTGCTCTACTGGGGAAGGGAGGGGAGGCGTTTTTTGGAAAGGCAGCACCCCTGGATAGCTGTAGGATCTGTGCCCATTGGCTGCCTTCTGCTGTTCCCACTGTGTCTTCACAAGGCTGTGGGGAGGACTTCACATAGTCTTAGGGATGGCTGCAGTATTTCTTAACAAACAACCCGAGCTGAGGCAAAAGGAATACCTATGGGATGAGGGCACAGGTCCTGAGTATTATATACTGTGTGTTTTCCTGCTTCCCGGAGAGAGCGTCTAGATGAATATTCTGTGAGCCTGTATGGCACCCAACACTTTGTGCTCTGCTGGAAGGAGTCTATGGGGACCACAATAAAGCCAGAGGGAGGCACCTGCTGTGAACAGATTTATCCAGCCTACTCGAGAAGGAATATAATAGTCTAACAGACAGTCCTCAAAACATTCTGTACATTCCTGGACACTTAACAGCCTCATCACTCTCAAAGATTCATTTTCAATCCATCCTCAGGCCCTCATTTTTTCATCCACAGATACTCCCTGAGCACCTGTTATGGGCCTGGGCCAGGGGTGACAACACGCACCAGGACCCTTCATACATGAAGCTTTGTGGAGAAAGATAGGTAATAAGCAAGTGTTAAGATGAGAAAGAAATTAACAAATGCTACCTAGAATTAAAAGTGGGCAGTGACCTTGAGCATGACTGGGGCTCTAGCTTGAACTGCAGGTTCAGGAAAAGCCTCTTCATGAAGCTGAGATCTGAATGACAAGATCAGGGAAAATGTCCCAGAAGGACAGAACAGGTGGCACAACAGCCTCACATAGGAGTATTATGCATTCAAGGAATGGGAAGCCTGGGTGTCAAGGAGTGCAGTGAGAAATTAGGTTTGGGTATTTGGTGACCTGGTGCCATGATCTGATCTCCGTGTGGGGGAAGGGAATCCACTGGGAGGTGAGTGCAGCAGGCTTCACTAGAGGTGGTAGCAGCTCAGACTAGAGTGACAGGAAGTGGGCAGATTAGGAGGTGTGGTAGGGGTGGGGAGATGCAGTGACTGGGCTTTGCTCCTGGGTTATAATCAGGGGAGTAGGGAGACAGGAATCAAGGTTACTTGGAAATTTTTGGCCTTAGCAGCATGGGGAATAGTTGTGCTGTTTATTGAACTGGGAAGATGGAGAGAGAAGTAGCTCTGGGGAAAATCAAGAATTTTGCACTATACACACTAAGTTTCACATATCTGTTAAACCTCAAGGTAGAAATGGTACAAACAAATCGAACTAGTGCCTCTGGAATTTCGGGGGTGCTTCAAAGCTGGAGAGAGAGATCTGGGGACCATGGTGCTGGGGAGGTGCTGAGGAGGTGCTGAGGACCAGTGGTCAGAGTGTGAGTTTGAAGTGTCAGTTTCCAGAAGAGTACGGTCACTGGTGAAGAGTGGTCAGGGGTCAGGGCTAAAGTGGAGGACGACAACAGTCAGGGGATGCAGAGACCAGGTGTCACCGTGGCATCCCTGTACATGCTGGAGATGCCAAGAATGGAGACAGGAGTGTGCCCCCAAGGAAGGTTGTAAACAAGAAGCCACATGGTCTGCAAACATTAAGAATGCCTAGTTCCCCCATGACACTGGGACCCCTGGGAGGAGGACAGTGGGGCAGATGGAAGGATTCAGTGCTAGAGGGCAATGCGTTCTGGGGGCCCATTCGGCGCCAGTCCCAGTGTTTCTAGCATGCAGGATGGCAGCCAGAGCAGAAAGCAGATGGAAAGCAGGCTGGGAAACTTCCAGCTTTGGGTGTCACTACTACCAGAGGAGGCTGCTGTGAACTCATGAAGCCTGTTGGGACAGGATGTCTGCAGAGCCTATGGAAGGGAGGAAGGGGAGGGAGTTCCTGCAGGAAGGCACACTGTAGGGAGCCTCAGCTGGCAGAGCAAAGCCCCCCAGGACACGGCCCAGGGTTCTCAGGCATGATGCCTAGGCCTGCACAACACACAATAGAGTAGCCATCTGGCTTCCATCAGCTGGGCACCAGAGACATCTTCAAGGTGAACCTCCTCTGGAGGCCTGGAGCTTGGGAGAGGCCTTGTCCCTGATGGGATGGCAGCTGAGGCCTCAGACAATATTGCCCCCAGCTTTCCTGGACCTTCAGGTGGGATTTTGTCAAGGAGAGCTGCCGCAGCCTGGTACCCTGGCCTCACAAGGCTGCTGTGTAGGTGACAGTGAAAGTGTGATTTTCCCTGGAGCCTCAGGTTCAGAGGGATGGTCCTCCAAGACTTTGCAGGAGCCAGGCTGAGAGGATGATGGTCACATGCCAGGAGAAGGCCAAAGGAAAGGACGGGGAAGGGCAGGCTGGATTCTCAGTGGCACCCACACCACACAGGGCCAGGCTCACAGCCCTCCTTCTCTCCTGTCCCAGGTTGTAGAACACCTCTCTCTTCTACTTACCACTGACTTGCGAATGCTAACTCGGGGCTTGGGGATGGGCTTGGAGGGCTTGTTTTCGAAGCTTTCTGGAAGTGTGGAGGAATGCCCCCCTTTTCTTGCTTGTAGTGCTAGCTGGTAAGCGACCTCAAATGCCTGGCCCAGTGTTAAGATGATTTCGTAAGCTAAATTCTGCAAAAAAAAAAAAATCGAGAAAGCACTTACTACACGCAAGGCACACTGCAAGTCAGATTGAGGAATGGGATGAAGGCTGAGGAACGCGATGGGAGGTGAACTAGTGAGGATCCTGAACTACTCCACCTGAACCTGCAGTGATTCAGTGGAAATCCGTGAAGGACAGGACACTGGGTCCCAGCTAGCGTCTGCACAAGTCACTCATGCGGTACACTTGTTTACAGTCATGGCAAGGAGCTGCTAGCAACCTCCCTCCCCACTCCCACATACAATCAGGGTGGGCCACACGGCTCACCAGCCCCAAGCACAGCAGCCTGTGGGCAGGACTTGGAAGGGAAGGGGTTACCAGTGGGATCTCAGCTGAGTGCTGGGAGCACCTCCACCATGTCTGCAAGGCCAATCCCACACACTCCACAGGAGGTGTTCCTGAGAAGTCTGGGTCTTTTTACCTCAAACATCTGTGATTCAGTGAACATCTATGAAACACAATCAAAATCTAATTTAGGCTGAGGGGAGAAGCATTAGTCATGCTGGTGCGAAGCCTCACAGTTGCAGCAGCGAGCATGCAAACGGTGCTCAGACAGAGCCAATTATCCATCTATTTCTTGAGGCTTTTGCTCTCCCTGTGGGTCCACTCTATATTTTGTTATCAAATCAGCAAGAGATAGGAGATTCTGTGGAGCACCTGGGAGGAAGGCTCTTCTTTGGACCGTCTGTCAGTCCGTAGTCCTCTGAATCATCACAGCCTTTCTTCTCTCCATCTCTCCACCTATGATCTTTGATTTCTGCCTTCTCTTCCAGGTGCAGCCCCATCCTGTCTTCTTCCACCAAGATAACATCATACTGGCCTTACAGACGCAGGGTCTCCACAACGCCCTGGTACCACAGTGCAACTAAGAAGTGGGTGCATACAGGTCACTGAGAATGTGCCTGGAGATTGACTCTACAGCCTCAGGCATGCTAGGCAGGAGCTCCTACCACTGCACCCCCAGCCTGAGAATGATCTCAAGGTCACTGTACCAGTTGAGAGCAGGTGCCATCTGTCCCAAGTTTTCATTCTATAGATGTTCCTACAATGTCTCTTCATGGTTTCTGAAAATCACAGAGATAGCATTCTGCTTTTGTTGATAGAGCAACTAGGCTCTCATGGTTCCTGTCTGCCTCCACCCTCACCAAGAACCTGGGAGTTCTGTTCCCACCTTTCTGGGGAGAAGTGTTGAGGACTGTTCTAGCACTTGGTGAGGATAGGCAGAGAGCTATGGGATGGCCTTCTGAGGCCATGTGGAAGAGACCTGTGGGTTCTGGACCAAACGGATTTCAGGTCAATGCCAGATCAATTTTGAGCGCTGGTCTGAGAGGACAAATTGGTCTCCTCTGAGCTGCTTGTTAGGAAATAGTGGCCCTTCAGGACAGGTGTCTGATGCAGAGATACTGCACCTTGCACAGCTAGCTGAGTGCTTCCCTGCGGTGAACACTGAGCCTGTGTTTGTCTCCAGAAATGAGTCAGACTAGTAAATTAGCAACACACCAACAAATGATAGTGGAGGAGGACTGGGAGACAGTTCTGACCATCACGGCACAAAGAAGGCAGAGCCCTCCCTACTGCCTACACTCAGCACTCATGTCATCGTCAGCTTTGCTTCTTAGTGCTCATGTGGGTCCCTGGGGAAGGCGGATGGGACTTCTGACTTTCCTGTTGTCAGGGTAAAGTTGCAACTCTTGGTCTTGTTCACCACAGTGTGGAAGATGGTCAGTGTCTATGTGTTAGGGTCTGGGTGGGAAAGGGGACTAAGAGACAGGTGGGAAGTTTCGTCATCTATACCATGCAGCCTTGCATGCAGGGGCAGTGGAGCTTAAAGAGTGTGAATTCTTTGATCAGCCTAAAACAAGTCCCTGAAAGCAAGAGCTACTCAAAGCTCCAATGTCTTGAAAGGGAACTCAGAGCTGCTCATTTGAGCAAGTGAGATTTTTCACATGACTATTATGGGAAGCTGAAAGGTTTCGCAGGATAATGGGTTAAAGGTTCTGCCCTTTTGTTTAAATTAGTTCCTGGTATTAGGAAACTGCTCAAGGAAGACACAGACAGCAGACTACAGAAGGTTTTCTGCCAAAGGGCCCCTCTGGTTTGGCTTGCGTTCTTGACATCTCGCTTTGGTTTTATTTTAGAATGCTTTATAGCAGTATGCTTTTATGATCTGGTACAGTGGAGTTGGACCTTGTTACCCTTCCTATCTTTTTTTGCAGCCTTAATGTTTGAAGTATGGATGCTGGATGTCAGGGTGGCCCACGGACACTGAGACTTGCCTGCTAAGTGCTGTGGTACCTATCCCAATGTGCCCATGGGGGAACAGGTGCTCATCAGACAGCACTCAAGGATATACTTGTTTTTCTTTTTTTCCCCCTTTCTCTTCAATGCTGGGGATTGAACCCAGGGCCTTGCAAATGTTAGGCAGATGCTATACCACTAACTGAGCTACATCCCTAGCCTGAGAACATGCATTCTGAAGGGGGAGAAAGCTCCATTTGCAGAAGCATTCTTCCGGCCTCTCCTGTTAACATCTCCACTGTGTTCAGTGGGAGACAGTTGTTACCCTGGGAGTCAGACTACTGGGACAAAGCTGAAAAGTGTATTGGAACAGGACCTAATTATACATTAAGAATACATTAATTGTATTAGTATGCTAGTTATATGAATAACATAATGATAATCCCATTGTCATATATATTACAAGGAGCCTTGCAGTCACTGCCTGGCTCTCTTGGAGCATTCACTCTGGGGAAGCAGTGTGAACTCTGACCACTCTGAGGCCACCATGCTTGGAGGCTGAGCTAGGCATGAGAAGAGGCTGCCTGGAAAGAACAGTTGTTCCAGGGCAGGCCCCAGATATTGGAGGGAGGAGGATATTCAGCAGGCAGCATGTGGGGAAGCCCCAAGGACCAGGCAGATGGCCCCAGCCAAGCTGTCCCAGCATCAACAGCAAACTGAGCTGTCCCAACCGAGGCCCTGGATGTTGTGGAGCTAGAGAAGAGGACTGTGGTGCCTGGCTTGAATTCAGAATCATTAGCATAGTAAAGTGGATGCCATTTTATTACATACACCACACTCTGGTGTGTTAGTTACACAGTCCATAACCATTAACATTGATGCTAAGGAAGACTGGCTGGGTGGGCCCGCCCTCATCAGGCAGCATAAAGGCAGTCTAAGAGCTACAATGAACATGCTTAGCACAGGAGCCCAACTTAGCACAGGTGCACCCCACCCCCAGATCTGGCTGCCAGAACCGTCTGTGGTCTATCCTGGTCATGGCAAGTACTAAGTTCAAACCACAGAGCAGCAAGGTCCCTTTAAGATAGTACAGCGATGCTCTCATCTCCAGTTACCACCTCCCTGGGCATAAATTCAAACTCTTTCAGCTTTACATTCATCATTTCACATCTTTCAAATGCTATAACCCCTCTGCCCATCTCTGACCTGGGCACCTTCTGCCTCACATAGCTTACTTGAAGATGGTGACTTGCCTTGGCCTTTCCAACATGAGTTTCTTGAGACACACTTATGGCAAGTGGCCTTGAGTAATGTTTTCTACCTTGCACAAACCACCAAAGAAAGAAGATGCATGCACATACATGAATGCATGAGTGTGTGTGTGTGTGTGTTTGGTGTGGCAAAGGGGGTATTACTGCAAAGAACATATTTAGAGCTTCATTTAAAAAAAAATCACAAAATGGGGATAATATCCTACTGGGTCATTCTGAGACTCGCCAGTAACAATATCTGAACTAATGACAATACTGGGTAACGTTTATTATTTACTGTGTGTCATGCACCATGGTAGGTGCAAGCACAGACTATCTCATTTAGTTCTAGTAACAGCTCTGTGCTGTAGGTCTATTATCATTATTATTACCCTTCTGCATGTGAGATCGTTACACTCAGAAAGGCTAACTTGCTCCTGAAGCCTGCACCTGCCTGAGCTGAAATTTGAATCCAGGTGTTCTGGTAATTTGTGCTCTTGACCACTAGAACTATACTTGAGATAAACTAAAAGGCTTGTTTTTATTTTTTAATAAGGACTAAAAACATGAAATAATTAATTTCCTGGATGATTCCTCCATTTTGGCTTTGGTGACATTACCTAAAGCCATGGAATTTGTCTGAGTCTTATGAGAGATCAGTTAAGAGGCAGCCTCCAGGCAAAGCATGTCCTTATGCCTTGACAGTGAACCATCTGCAGTGGGTCCTCAATCCTGGCTAGACCTGAGGATGATGTAGGGTAGGCAGCAGCACTCCTGGCTCTCACAGCAGCTATTTAAGATAAAGACAGTATGTCCCAATTCAATGGGAAGCAGCTCAGTGTGTGTGTGGGATAAAACTCCCCTCTACCTTTCCTTTTCTTCACCCCAGGGATTAAGACTTGTGCAATAGAGGAATTTAAGGAGCCATCTTATTTTAAGGGTGGATTTTAATGGTGATCAGGGGATGCAGAATTGCTTCTCTGATGCAAACTGGGGATGTGTGGGCCACTGATATTTACTGTGGACTCCTCAAGGCAGCCGGGGCTGCAGTTTAATATTGCCAGGATATTTGCTAGGCTTCTTCCAAGTGTCAGGGGTTGTGTTCTTGGTGCAGGGCTGGTTCCTAGCTTATAGCGTCCAGGACCTGCTCTGGAATGAGGTGAGGAAGGAAAGGACTCACCAACTCTCTCCTCCGTTCCAAAGAAGGCTCATGGAGAGACAGAGACATCTCTATTGTCTTGCATCCTGGTCACCGAGGCCCTACTTAGCATATTAATCAATTTGATACTAGAAAACTGCATCATAGACTGTGGGCAATCTTTCCCTTAGGAAGAGCTCTGCCACACAGGTAATGAATCTAAATTAACTGGTGCATCACTAGAATTTTTCTGTTTCTAAGTTGGAAAATCTTTTAGGCCCAAGGGTTCAATGGCATATGTGCAAGAATACTCATTACAGTGTGTAAAATATTTACAATAGGGGACTGATTGAGTATACTATACATTAAGCATATATTACATACACTAGTTCCATGCAGTGGGATACTAACCAGGTAGCCATTTAAAATGAAAATCAAGTCATTTAAAAATGGTTAAAAGTGGCACATGCATGTAATATCAGCACTCAGGAGGTGGAGGCAGGAGGATTGTGAGGTCCAGGACAGCCTGGGCTACACAGTGAGATCCTGTCCGATCCTGTCCCCCCCTCATTCCCTCCCCCACAAAAAAGACTGTAAAAATAGATGCATAGAAAATAGATGTATTGCTAGTGTTAATCACAGTTAACAGCATTGAAATTATGGATGACTTTTCTTTTTTGCAGTGCTGGGAATCGAACCCGGGGCCTTGGCACATCCCCACTGTGGATGACTTTTCTTTATGCTTTCTGTGTTTTGAACTTTGTTTAAATGAAGGTGAACAATTTCTGCAATCATAGATAATTTTCCCTTTTGTTTTCATTTTGACAACAGTCATAAACAAGAGAAAGTCTCTGAGTTCAAAACAGTCATACTCATTCTTCTTGCTTCACCTTGTGGTTCTAAGTGCCTCCTTCGTTTTTGGCTGAGAAGGGTGAGAACTGTTTCTCAGCAAGACCCAGACCCTGTCTGCAGGTGTTGGCATGGCCCACCTCCATGTGCCAGCGGGCTGGCCACCCATCTGGCCATGAATCTTGTTTTGGCTCTTTAGTTTTCACATTGGATGGCAATTTTAACACCTGTTTAGTACAATTTGAAAACACCCAGGTCTTCCTTCAACCTGCAACCCCCAAGCCTCTTCTCTAAGCACAGAGGAAGGAGTCGAGCTTCCTATAGTCCTAATTTCTGTCAAGTCCAACTGAAAAATGTCAGGTGTGGTGGCCATGCAAGTCAACCTACTCTTGTGGTTGTGCCAACTAAGATCCCTGCACTGAGACCGATTACCTGTGAACTTGAACCATACTTTATTTCCTCTACACCATGGCTAAACAGCAGCTCAGCAGTGTCCACATGCTCTGCTTGCTACATCCCTGGGGACCAGGCTCTGGGCCTTCAGTGGACTATGGAAGCCTCATAATGCCTTACAGAGGAGAGTTATCACCTTCTCTCATGTGAGAAAACTTGGGATCAGTGACATTGATTAACTTGTCCAGGTTCACACAACTAGTAAGTGACAAAGCCAGGATTCAACTCAGGCCAGACTTCAGCGCAGTCAGCACTTCGCGTGACTGAGCTGTCCTGCCTTCATTGCTTCCCCAAAGCTGCTGGTGCGCTGCCCTCTGCATTCATAGAGGCCCCAAGAAACCACCTTGTGCTTTGGAGCTTCACCGTAGGAATGTGGGTGAAGATACCGACACACCATTTCCCTCATGGCCGCACGGGAAAAGGTGCCACGCTTAAACCTCACTGAAGATTTGTTTTCTGTGAGGGCGTTGGCATGCTCTTCTTTCAGAGACGTACAAAAGCTTGTAGTGACTGTGGGAAGCTCAGAGGCAAATCTGTGGCTCAGTTCTACTCTCTGCCCAGAACTCGATGGTCGGCTTATCGGAACTAGAACCGTTGTAGAACTTTTGGCATGGATCTTCCTTTTAGTCTGTGTTTTCTCTAATTCAGATTTGTGTGGATCTGTATTTTCAGGTTTATTATCTCTAGTCATGCAGGCTGCTTTAATTCCGTACAGAATGAGGCATGGTTGAGTGACCATGTGTTCACTTAAACATTTACCAAAGGGTTCACTTTGTTTAGCGCATTACTGAAAACATGGCTGACAGGGTATGGTAGACACAGACACAGGCTACCCATCAGCTGGTGAACATGAAAGGAAAGGAAGTGAGCTGAGAGGGAAGGGACACTGCAGGCAGAGGGGCCCTTCCTGGTACAGGCTGTGAGGCTGCTCTTTAGGAGAGGACAATTCTGACTTGACTAGCAGCTCTTTGCACTAGTGTTAGGAAACAGCCACATTCTCACGAAAGGGGCGAATGTGCTGCTTCCACAGCATTAGAAGTCACAGGCCTAGACCTGGCTTTTCTTTGGCCTTCAGAGCTGTCAGGGACACTTGCTGAGGCCAGCAGAGGCTCTCCTACACCAGAAAGAGGTGTGGACCTGACACATTCAAGGAAAGGGCCATGTCTGCTTCGGGGAACCCAGGATGGAGAAGCCCGAGCATCGTGAAGAGCCTCAGGGAGGCTGGCGTGCTATTGTGTATCAGTGACAGAGACCATGAGCAGAGTCCCTGGATCATCTGTATGCGCTAAATCCATCAGAGGTGACTTCCCTGTGGTTCCCTTCACTCAGTGCCACTGAGGAGATCACACGGAGCAGTGTGTGTGGTCCAGGTGACCTTTTGGTCCCCTTCATCCTGGAAGCTCCAGGATCCTCTGATGAGAGGTAGGTAAAAGACCCAATCAACTAAAGATAGATAGATTTGGTGGGTAAAAGACAGACACTGGCTGCCTAGAGAAGCACATACAGCTGATGACATGCTGAATAGCAGCACATTACTCAAGGGCCAGGCCAGACCACAGGACTGCACAAGCCACCAGTTAGTGCCTCATGAGGCAATGACCGAAGGCTGGCTTTCAACTTAGAATATGCCCCCATTCCTTCAGTCATTCCACCCAAACTATTCCAAATGGCTGGGAATTTTGTCCATTATAAAATGGCTTTTGTTACTGGTAATACACCCTTTTCCCACTCCCACCTTTGCCGTAAATTACTGCTTATACCTGAAGATTCACTTCTAGCATCAGATCCTCCAGGAGCCATCTTTGAATCCCCTTTCCTGTCCTCCCAGGCTAAATCAGATGCCCCTTCTCTGTAGACCCACACACCTTGGGCATCGTTCTGCTTGCTGCATGACTTTTATCATGATTTTCTCTTCACAGCTCTGATTCCCCAGTTGACTGAGTGCCTTGAGGGCTCAAGTTTCCATGGGCTTTGTAAGTCTAGGACTTAGTATATGGTAGGTGCCTAATGAATGTTTATTGGAGCGAGTGAAGAATAAAACTGTTTGGTAGGTTTCTAACATAGGGGACTTACATCTTAAGGACAAGAGTCAATGTGGATGGCCAGAGACAATCCATTCCTTCTATCTTTTCTGCCACAGGCAGACCCAATGAAGAAATGCTGAACAAATTCTAGCAATACCATAGCAGGCCGGAAAATAGAGGAAAGTGTATTCAGACTGGGTCCTCAGTGGTGTCTCCAGAGAGAAGCCATTTTTCTCTTTGGGTTGTCTTTTGCTTGTAATTCTTGTTTTTTTAAGAGCTAGGCTATGTCTCATCTACAACTTGCTTCACCCACATCCTGAAGTGAAAATAACTTTGAGAATATTCTGGGCATATTCACAGAATCCATTGACATCTCTTTAGCTCTTCTTATAGTTAATTCTCTCAAGTAACAGAAATTAATCTGGATAGATTATAAAAATAAATATTGCTTATTCTTTGGCCTTCATCCCATTAGAGATAAACATGAGGAATTTTGCTAAGATACCTGTCTGGGCCAGGACTGACATATTAAATGGTCAATACACAGATTCCCTCTTTAGGGCTAATTTCATGTAACTAAAAGAGTCATGAAATTATCCCCCCACAATTATAACAGGGGTACGTGTACGCAATATTGAAAGTACAGAAAATGAAATTCACCCATAAATTTCCACTGTTGGGAGATAGTCACTGCTATCACTTCATTGTATTTTCTTTTCATATTTGTATATACACACATATACTTTTATATACTCTATGAATACTTATATATATAAATTTTAAAAACAAAAGTGGAATCATACTTTATGTGCAGTTTCATAAGCTGCTTTTTTATGTGACATTATCACGAACAGTGTTTGCCTGCCATTGTAGGCTCCTCAAGAACCATACTTTTAAAGGTGGCAGAGCATACCTCCTCACTCCAAATACAAAAGATCAGACCCACTTGCTAAGTCACGACTT
Organism: Castor canadensis; assembly: GCF_047511655.1. Taxonomy (NCBI): domain Eukaryota; kingdom Metazoa; phylum Chordata; class Mammalia; order Rodentia; family Castoridae; genus Castor; species Castor canadensis. The sequence continues at coordinate 135,854,471 of NC_133393.1, forward strand.
GCTTTCCTGTAACAATCCAGGTTTTCCAGGGAGTCCACACCGTGACTCAGGGTCAATGTCCTTAGGGAACACCTGTCTCAGGTGGCTGGCCTCTCACACTCACCCTGGAAGGATGGGCCCACTAGGACAGAAGGATTCAATCTTGAGTTACTTGACAAGGACTTGCAGAAAGGAGAGAGATTTGCCAAGTTTCAATCTCTCCTTCTTCAACAGTAAAAGTTCTTAGTGGAATCTGCAGTAAACGCCTTACTAATTTATGAGGCCTTGGAAATTGGGCACTCACCAAATTCAAGCCCTTTAATTTAAACATTGTTGAAAATCTTTCTCAAATAGACATGCCCACTTCCTTGATTTAGTGAACAGTACAGTCATCCCTTAGTGTCAGAGGGGAATTGGTACCAGGACCTCCCCTAGGGACCCCAAACTGCAGATACTCGCATCTTTCTATAAAATGGTGTAATCTGCTATATGAAACTTATGCACATCCTCCTGTATTCTTTACCTGATCTCTAGATTACTATGTAATTACTTGTCATATTAGATTGTTTAGAGAATAATGAAAGAAAAAAAGAGTTTGTACGTGTTTGATACAGATATAATTTTTTTCCAGATATGTTCAATCCACAGTGAGTTGAATCCACAGATGCAGAGCCTGTGGATATGGAGGCTGACTGTAAATACAAATGGCTTTTTCTTTGCTTATTGCAGATGTCTACCTAATGCTCCAAGCTCATCGTTCTGAAGTGAATTAATGAGCTGTCATGGCTCCAAACCTACCTCATGCTCACAAACTAAACACTCAGTTTCTAGCCCGAGCATCCTTCCTCTGGGAGACCCTGTCCTGCTGGGTGATGGTACAACTGCAGGATGGCTCACCTATGACTTTATTATACTTATTTGTTTACAACCTTGCTTCTCAAACTGGACTATGAGTTCCGAGAGAGCAGGGACCTGTGCCTGACTCAAGGTAGAGACACAATAAATACAGAAATGTGTTTATATGAAATTCACTCTTTTCCTTAGATGTGAACCGCCATAGCAGCAAACTGAAGTTGTAAACCAAAGCCTGGGACGTAAGTCCTCACCCAAGGTTTGATGATGAGGACACATTACCTGCTCCTCTGCTCTCTCCATCCTTAGTGGCTAAGATTTAATGAACACTGTGTATTAGAAAATGGACGTGTGTCACCTAATTTAACCCTTACAATAACTAAGGAAGATGGGTACTATCTATTTTATAGATAGGGAACTAAGATGAAAGGCATTCTTCCCCAAACTGTGAAGCTATAAAGAACCAATCTGGAGTTCAACACCAAGTTAATTCCAAAGACCACACCCGAAATATGACACTTGCTTTTAAGTTATTTTGGAGGGTATTATGAGTACAGTAATGCTCTATATTTGTGGTTCTTTATCTGTAGGAAAAACCCTGCATCTGTATGGCATAAGTATGGACTCTTTTTGTCTTGTCATTATCCACTAAATAATACAGTACGACAAGTATTGTATGAGATATTATCAATAATCTAGAGATGACAGAAAGTCTACAAGGTGCTATCATAGGTTAGGTGCCAATACTATATCGTTTTATACAAAAGACTGAACATCTGTGGTTTTTGGTATCCAAAATCCCCTATAGATACTGATGGGTGACTGCATATGTACAAATGCTGTGAAGAAATCTAATCTAAAATTTCAGAATGCCTACTTTCTTTTTAACTTTACAAAAAGGAGATTGTGTTAATGCACTAATAACATCCATCAAAAAAAAGGATGAGAGAAAAAAATATTAATCTCTGGATATCTACTCACCTTTGGCTTTATGGCTTGGTTAATTCTCAGTAACTTATGCCATTGGAGAGCAGCTATGGATAAAGAAACCTGGCAGTGTTGATTCCTCTATTCTGTTTGTGGGCAGTATTGGGGTTGGTGCAGAAGGACCACAGAGATAGGAGTACTGCCTTTTAAAGAGAATTCAGTCAGGGCTATTTGCTGCACTTATGTCCCTCCTGGCGTGCCACTAAGTTTCACCTGGCTGGACAGGTCAGGGAATGCTTCTACTCTACCTGTAGGTTGCTGCTGTATCCTGTCTGTGGAAGACTAGCCAGGGAGCGCAATACAGTTAAGTTTTAAGGGCTGTCTGTGCATGTTCACATTTTATTATATTGACGTTTGTTTTCATAGTTATCACAGTCAAGTAGGTTGAACCTACTTGAAAATAAGGAACATAATGAGAAAGGTCACTTACCTCCACAAACAATAACCATTTAGTTATCAGAGTCAAATTAACACCAACAGCACCACCCAAATTTCTTTTTGTACATGAATTTCCTAAAACCCCTGTAACATAAGCCAGGAATACTTTTTTGCAGGGACCTCAATACTGCACCAAAATAATCTCAGATTTTAAGAAAGGGTTTAGGAATTTAAATTTCATTAAATGGATGGAAAAAACCAAGAAACAAAATAGCAGACTCAGAGTCACATGCTGGTGAGAGTGGAGGAGATAAAAGCTGAATTCTTACCTCATCTGAGGTAAGAGTATAGGACACAAAAGATGAATTCACTTTAAATCTTTGCATTTCCTGATCTCATAACATATCCTTCTTTTCTCCCCATCCCTACTGTTCCCCCAAGATGTCGTGGTGTGGTTGACTGCAGTGTTTTTCTTCCCTGTGCTTTGGCTGCCATGATGGTACAACACTACTGCAAGCTATCACACAGTTGGGTGACCATGTTTTCCTACATGCTGTCATTTTTGTCTCTCCAGTTTAGATACTTTCATGGCCCACACTCAGCCAAGAAAGCCCAGGGAAGAGGGAGCTCTGTCTCTCACACGTACCACCCACCAGCACCATGACTTCAACATTCCCTCCATGTGGCTGAGCCAGTCTCAGCTCCTCCATGTGCTGCACACTGAAGAGGACAGAATTGGGGAGTTACAAGTAAGCAAAAAATGAGCCTGGTTAAAAATATCCGAGGCTGCAAACATGTTCTTTATAGAGAAGTGTGAGTTAGCAAGGGTCTAGCAGCAAAGTCACAGCTTGTAATGTTACTTAAAAAAAAAAAAAAAAAACCAGGAAATCTTTCAATATTTGACACTATTGAATGATTTTCCTAGATTTTTAAAGCACATCAGATACATCCCCAGAGAATACACTGAAGTTTTTCTGATCCACTTAGGTCAACTTTTCTGCTGAATAATCTAGAACAATGGAGTGAATAAAATATAGAAGACAAGGGTTTCCAAATTACCTTGGTAATATCTGTTGCTCACCTATTGTGGCCTTCTCAGAAAGATGACTACAGCTTTGGAGTCTTATGGACACTGAAGTACCAGTCCCTACTCCTGAAATCCCATGTGGGTGGAATTCCCTGCCCTCATTTGAGATAAGATCGGAGGAGATAAATCTGCATCTACCTTTGCCTTTCTCAACTCCTGCTCTCATAGCACATCCTTCTTTCCTACCCATCTCTCACTGTTCCTTCTTCTAACATGTCACTGCCCAGAAGGTAGAGTCTGGGAAAAGTTTGTTCTGCAGAGGTTGAGATATGTTCCAGGTCTAACCAGTGAGTGATGTGAACAGAGATCAGCTTTCACAATAGTGTCGGTATAGACTCTAGAATGCTTAACCCGTAGGAATAAACTGACTTTTTTCTTTACATCCTTGATTTTGTTTTGCTTTAGACTTGTTATTCTCATGTACCTGTCATCTGAAACTGAAAATCTTAAAGCTGAATTTATCATAGGTTCTAAGTACTGGAAATGCGCTTAGGGATCACCCGTTGTAATGTTTCCCCAAGCGCGTTCTGCAGAATGCCACTACTGTGAAGTCCTCTCCAGAAAAAAATGATCAGAGCCAGGTAAACTTGGAAACATACCACACTCCATTCCCTCCTTGCATCTGCACATATTCCAGGCACCACAGGGTCCTATCGAAATAAACTGTGTTAAAATCACAGTATAGCTTTTGTAGGGGGCTCTGTGATCCCTTCCTAGAACACAGGATTTCTGTGGGAAAATCCTCTGAATTTTAAATCTAACTGTCCATAAAGTGGGAAGTTCCTAGACATTGAATTTTCTTGATGATAGCAGATAAAGATATGTTATATGTGATGTCAGTATCTGGAAACACATGACCCATAAAAGATTTACAAGGTCAAAGAAGCAATTAACCTTGCAATTAGAAATGTATATGTACTCAACCATATCAGCTCATAGGTTCAATGTGCATTTGAGGTGCCATTTGGGGCAGACCCAGGGACTGGTTCATATCAAGAGAATTTTAAGGCTTTAGGACTGGACTGAATATTGAACTGGCCTATATAAAGATACAAACTCCATGCTCAAAGAAGCTTTTTTTAGTGCACGCAAAGCTTGCTGTATCTCAGAGTTGCTCAAAGGCCTAGGCCTTTGTCACTATTTTTGAAGTTAGACAAAATGTGTTCACCTAGAGAGGATTAAAAATGATCTGTGTAAGATGAAAATCCTTCGGAGTAGATACGAGAATCTTAAACTGTTGAGTGTCTACATTAAATCAAAGATCTGGATGAAAAGTTAAAAGCTGAAGCAATTCTCCACTTTTTCTGAATGTATCAGGGATATAAGGTTGATCATAAAATTAAATTGTTTTAGTGTGTTTACTACCCACCCCCCATGTCAGTTCAATATTCTGGGTCACATAACCAAGGGGATAGCTCACAGGTGATCATTTTTAGTTTGAATGTAGAACAATGCTTTTGATACTCTTGTGAAAGCAAATTATGTGTTGTCTCCAGTTTTATGGAAAGAAAAATTCAGGAAAAGGTTGGGAGTCATCCTGAAAAGCACCAGAATATTAATGGTGATGTTTGGTGAAAGCACTCTTTAGAGGCAACAGGGTCTGAAGAGTTAGTGCTTTCTGTGCATTGTTTCTATTTTAATTTAATTAAGTAACTAATTTATTTTTGAGACAGAGTTTCACTAGGTAGACCAGGCTGACCATAAACTCACAATCCTTCTGCCTCTGCCTTCTGAGTGCTGGGATTCTAGGCATGTGCAATTATGCCTGGCTCATTTTTATTTATTGCTTATATTTTTTCAGTTTTTACAATAGAGAGGATTAAATCCTTTCAGTTTTTACAATATCACTGGGAAAACTCTGCATGAAGAATATACTTCTGGCAAGCCTGTCTCATGTCTTTTATCAAAAAAGGGGACAAACTGTCAGTTGATGTCAGTAGACCAGGACAGAGAGTGGGGAAGGAACCCACTCTGGACCCCTATAATTTATGAAGTACTCTACACCTGTTCCTTTATCTCAATCCTGGTGAAAACCTGTGGAGCACAAGTCTTTGTCTCTGCTTTATAGATAAGGAACCCAGGATTCAGAAATGTCCCCAAACTTTCTGAGCTCAGGGAGTGAGGAGGGATCTGAGCTGGGAATTGAACCTCTGTCAGCCTATTCTTCCTATGACACCAATCTAACTCTGATAAAAGAAAGGTGTGTCATACAGAGCAATATACAAGTACATAGAATGAAATGTGACTGTTTAAAGAAACAACTAGATTTCACAAGAATGGCAGGTTACGTTTAGGATGTCAGATATCTAATACTGCATGCCTTGTAAACTCTGAATGAAATGACTTAATCAGCACTTTAATCCTGTGCAAACAGTCACATCCAGAGATATTTAGAGCAGCCCTGGAAGGCTTTGCTTTGTAGTCCTTACTGTTACCACATCCTGTTTTTTATATTATTCTCCTAGTACCTCCTAACAAAGAAGGTATATTTTTAAAGGCCCATGAGAATTCTTTTCCATTTTCAATCTTTAGAAACCTTTTAGCCTTTAGGGGTGAACAACATGCAGGAGGATACAAAGGCTATGAGCATCTACCTGACTGACAGAACTTAGGATGGTATAAATTTGGAACACAGCAGGCCTTGGTCCATGGTATTTGTCAGAACTGTAAGAGACTGCTCCTAACGGTCTTTTACCCATAACACTGAACCATGGGCTGGACTCCCAAAATTATACTATTCTATTATTTCTATCTAATTTTCTAAGCCTGTATATTTCACATCCAGTGATTAGCAGAATAATCAAACTAAAGTGGCATTTTCAAATTCTTCTGATTATAAATCATTTCACGTTCATAGTCAGACCTGTTCTGTCTACTTAAACTACATAGTACCCAATATTCTATATTAGAGATATCCTCAAACAATTTGTACTATCTTGAAGGCATCTTGAAGGAACATTTGTTGTTTTCTTAAATTGTTTTCATTTTCCAAGCTCATAATTAATATAAACTAGTTTTTAGGCTTAATGACATGTATGGATAGAAGTGAGGTAATATCATAAGGAAGTCATTATAAGGCTAACTTCTGAATGAGTACATGGACCAAAGCTTGCAGCTCACGATTATCATTTGTAGGTGTCAGTTTGACTACTATTCTATATAGAAAACTGCAAATATTGTGCAGGCAAACACGCTTAGTACTTAGGAATGGCTACTAGAGAAACTGACAGAAGGAAGAAAGAACAAGGGGATTGGAAGACCTTTACTGTATTTTGGTACTAGAGGAAGAAAGGGATTTCTCAAGGCTGAAAAGTGAAGTTGGTAATTGAGTGATGACAGATGAAATACCAGAGTAGAGTTCTAACTTGAGTAGAAGAGTGAAAATATGAAAAACCCAAGAAAAGCCGAGTCTGCCAAGATACTTTACACTGGTTGTTATGGGTTGAATTGTGACCTTCATCTCAAAGGTCTTATGTTAAAGCTCTTAGAATGTGATGGTATTTGAAAGGAGGACCTTTGAAGAGATGACTGAGTTAAAATGAGGTCATTAGGGTGGGCCCTAACCCAATCTGATTTGAGTTTTAATTTTTTAAGCTGGACACAGCTATCTATGCATAAGAGGAAAGGCCAAGTGAGGACCCAGTGAGAAGGTGGCCAATTTCTGAGAGGTCTCAGAAGAGCCAAACCTGCCATCAGCTTCGTCGTGATCTACACCCTCCCAGAAATGGGAGAAAATAAATTCCTGTTGTTAAAGCTGCCTAGTCTGTGATATTTTATTATGGCAGCCTGAGCAAACTAAAACACCTACCTTAATACTCGGCAAACAAGCCAAGCTAATATGTTAACTGCAAGTTGGGTCTTCAATAAAATCCAGGCATATTTTGGGAAATATTTAATCTGTCCAAATAGGGTGGGGACTCACCACATCGAAGGCAGTAAACACGTGACAGTAGTGGTGATTGGACTTCAAATCTTTTGTGATATAAGCAAATGTTGATAGGTCTTCTGGGTCTTGGGCAGCACAGGAGATATTACGAATTTCATGCTCGGCAATTATGTTCTGGAAGAAATGACATAAATGACCATTGTTTTCCTTTGTAAACTAGCATCTTTTTAGGATCAATAAAGTAGCCCGGGAAGCAGCTGTTTTCCTTTTGTCTAGAATATTCTAGACCATCAACATTCAAAGTGATTCAGTGCATTATCTGTGGGCAAATGTACTCTGGGTCTGGAAAGAATGTTTTCATTTATGAAAAACAACCTAAAATAGTCATATCCTGGAGCAGCGGCTCTTACCAGGTGCTTTGCACGGAAGCAGGCTGGGTGGCAGACGCTTTTGAAAAAACAGTAATTACTAAGCATTTTATCATTTCTATTCTCCTTCCAAGTGTGGTTAGGCAGCCCTGCTTCCTGTTAATTCTGCCTGGAAAAGATTATTTGCCACTTTCCCTATGTGAGATGCACTGTGACCCGAGGGGGTCTTTCAAATCCCTCCTGCCTTGTTAGCCCTGTTCTTTTCTCTTTATTTTTACTGAGGGTCTCATGCTAGGGAAGCACTGCCTACTGAGGTAAACTCCCAGCTATGGTCCTCTGTCTTGTGCCTGGGCCTGCTCCCCTGGAGCAAAGGCAGGGCAGAACAAAGCAGGCAAGTGGAAGCCTCAGGTGTTCGCTCTCTTCAAAATTCTGGGAGGTTAACTAAGATGTAGTCTCAGGACAAGGGGACACCCGTGCTGTAATATTCAGGCCTTGGGTGCCTTGCTGGATGTAGGGCCCTGTGGATATGACGGCCTTTTTCTCACAGTACTCACTATGTGTAATGACAGGATGTGTTTGGCTGATACTGTCATTATCTTACAGGTGAGGAAACTGGGCCTTAGTTTCAGTGTCTCATTCAGAGCAGGTGTGGATCTGGGGCTGAAGTCTGAGGTTGTTTGTAGAACCCAGGCTCTTTCAATTGCATTGTGAAGCCCTTCATGATCTCTCCTCTCCCTGGTTTAACAGAACTGCATGTTTCCTTTCTAGCATTTCTTTGTGCCTTCTCCTCCTTACCCTGTCTCTGCCCACCTCTGAGAATAACTGGTGGGAGGAATGGATTTGTACCATTGTCCTGAAGCACAAAATAACCATGGAACATTATCTCGGCTACAAAACCTGCTAGAAACTTCTTTTGATATATAGATGTATTGAAAAAGTACCATAATAGTGCATTTTTTATCTTATAATATCCCACTTATGTGTTTTGCAGTTGTCATAGATCTAAAACTCTCAATGCTTTGGTTACCCTAATCACTTTTTAAATGCATGTCTTATAGAACCCACTGGCAATATAGTGTTCCATGTCTGCCCATCAGGGCCTAAAAATGTTTACGAAACGTCCGTTCCTGCCAGCACCCCAGCAAGTACTTCATGTCCCTCACAATACTGAGCTATGTGCTTGGGAAGCAATTACAGAATTAACACATAAAAGAAAATTAAATGAGGACATTCTTTGCTGTGGCCTTGTATGCTGACATTACATGCAGCTGCTCAGTCCAAAATAACTCAAATTGAAATCGGAATCCCATAAACAAGTAACGTTCCACTGCAAGTTAATTTCAAAATAGAAGGTCATTGTTCTCCTCTGGCATTCAGATAGCATTTCTTCCAACAGGAAACGAGATTAGGAATTTGTGAGTTTCTTAAAGGAATTTTAAGCTCAGTGTAGTCTTAAAAGGTATGATGTTAGCTGGTGTGGAGAGTCTTGGCCATCACTGGACTGGTGCTGCAGGGACCCTCGGGAGTCTGAGAGGAGTTAGTTTCACCTGTCCAGGATCCATGGTATAGGAATGAGCACTGGCTCCAGCTTTTAACTTAGTTGGCATTTTGTATTCTACGTAATGTGGACTAACTTCATGGGGAAACTGTAACAGTGACAAGAGTCCTGTGATTTGTATTGCATTGAATTCACTGGTGCCTCTCGACAATTTTCAGCAGCAGGTAAAGTGGATCTTTGGAGCTTTTCTTCTGTCTTTGGTGATCCTCCAGGGCTTTCTGGAGCCCCTCCTCAATACTCCCCAGGAACCCAGGGCTGGCTTTTTTTTTTTGGAGGTGCTAAGGATTAAACCTGGGGCCACACACATGTTAGGCAAGTGTGAGTTCAGCAGTTACTTCTGTTATTCCTAAAATCTAAGCTATAAGGAAAGCAGCTGATAAAATGGCCTACAATCTGAGTATCTTTCTATATTCAGACTTTCATGGTAGAGGCCCAGTGCTAGAACATGGCTAGGACTTCACAGTGGAAATACTGCCTCCCTCTGCATCACCCACCTTTGTGGGATGGTGAGGCCAGTTCTCTACCTGTAGGATGGCCCAAGTTCAAAAACTCTGCAGCTGCAGATTGTGTGGAGAGTGGTTGGTTGGCTTCCTCCTTGGAGAAGAGTCACACATCAATACGTGGCTCCTTTGCAAATTAAAAGTTGGTGCCATCTTAAGATACATGTTGTGCCTCAGTTTAAAATTAGCCTCCTTATATGTTATTAGCTTTTCTTTCTAAGCATGTTCTAAGGAGATCAGAGATTTACAAAGGCACAAGAGAAGAACTGGGGAAACGCTCACTCTGACCCTCCTTTGGGATGGACAGTTTGGCAGCTTAGTGCCTTCCCACAGGGAGAGATTTTTGCCTGACTGCTGCCTTGCGTCATGCTGAGAAACAATCTGCTCTGGTGAGCGCAGAACAGAATTGTTTGGACTGGCCAATTAATACAGTGGTTCTAAAAGGGTGTGAGATTATGCAGTAATGAAGCCTAGAAACTCTTGCCCCATCCTATAATCTGAGCTCCACCATTTAGAGCATTTCACCTCAGGCTCCTCCTTAACTAGGCTTTTTCTGAGGGAGAAACTGCCTGTCTCCTCCAAAGAGGGCCATGGCTGAGGACTAACTGGAGATGGTCCACAGGGTACCTGATACTGAAGACCACAGCACACATATCTAATGTGGTCTTAATTGACTCTAAGTTGCTTAGGAGAAGCATGTGCTATTAAAAACAATGTGTGAGTGTTTCGGTAAATGTTCTGGATTATTTTGTGTCTAAAACATATAACACATGTTTGAAGTTGGCATTCGAAAACAAAAAACAAAAACAAAACCACAAAACAAACCCTGGCCTTGCACTATTGTTAATTTAGCCAATTGGAAGATTGAGGAGGGGGGTCAGCACAAGAAGGCCAAATGTGACCTAGTCCTCAGTCATTGCTGGAAGTGGGAACTAGGTCACTTCTTAGAAGACCCTGCTGCACAAGAAGGCCAAATGTGACCTAGTCCTCAGTCATTGCTGGAAGTGGGAACTAGGTCACCTCTTAGAAGACCCCGCTGATCTGAACAAAGGTCTGTGACCAAACAGTTGGAGTCCTCCAGGCCAGTTCCCTGCTGGAGCTACCTCCGAGCTACGGATCTACAGAAAGTTGATGTGATTCCTCTAAAACATTTTAGGATTAAATTTATTCTAAGTTCCATTTTTAACTCAAGATTGTTTTCTGCTTCTTCCTTCTTAAATCAGGATTAGTGATTTGTTTCCTAAATTGTTAGGCAGTACATTTATGCATTTCTAACTAGGCATCTAAATCTTCCCTGTGAACTCAACCAAAGCTATTTATTTATTAGAATAAAAGGAAAGAAATGCTTCACTGGAGAGTTCATCTTTCACATAGTCTAATGGGCACTAATAGGAAGGGAAGAGTAATTAACACATAATTAATTATCCATTGTACTTTAAACTAATTGGTGGAATGTAGCTGTGGAGTAATAGAAAAAGCATTAGTTTAGGGAGCAGGAAAACCAAGTTTTGAATTCTTCTCCATGAACCACAGGCTGTGTGACTGTGGGCAGCGCTCAGCCAAGGAGGCCTTCATCTCACCAGAGGAGCACAAGGGGATGCATGTTAGGAGACAGTGTTGGGGAATAAAGTGAATGAAAGCATCAGATATCAACAAAACCAAAAAACAACAGTAAGTTGTGTGTTTGGGTGAGTCTTAGTACAGACTTAACGGCCACTAGTACCTAAAATGGTGAGACCATCAAATACACTTCCATTTCACAAATCCTTTACATCAGACCAAAGAGCCCCACCAAGACAATACTGCCCAATGGGGGAATGAAAACAAAACTAGAAAGCAGCACTCTGGAGTTTATCAGTGCGCTCCTGAAGCCAGTCTCTCAGCCTTGGCTACAGTCTGGTCCCACCAATGAACACTTACAGTATTCTTTCTCCTACTTTCTAAATATATAGTCTTTCTGTTTGACTTCCCAAACAGTAACTACTAGGCTTTTGCCCAGATTCACCCAATCTCTCTCTCCCCACTGTCATATTGGGGAAGATTAGTTTCAGAGTTTGTTGAAGTGAACGCTCTCCAATTCCTGTCATAGGCAGTTTGGTGCCACCTGCCACCAACATATGTACCTTGCTTTTGCTCTAGATTTTGAATACATGCTGAGGGCCACACTGCAAGGACATGAAAATCCTTTCATGTCCTTTCTTTATTTGGAGTCATATTTACACAAAATTATCTACTGCATATCTTCTTGTGTAGATGCTTTCATAGAGTAGTGACTGGTAAGCAGAAGGTCAATGGATACTCATCTTATTGCTGGTGAATGAATCAGAATTGTCTCCTAGAGGTCCAGGACTATTAACTTCTACATCCCTCAATGTGTCCAAATGCAACATACTCAACAGCCCTCTCCCTCATTGCTCTGATGGTAGAGTGTGAGTCAGAGTGGATGTTAATGCAGATACAGCCAGTTGTACCAACAACAGCTGGTGGAAATGACCCTGAAGACTGCAGGAACTTCTCAGGGCAAATACCCCTTGTTTAGAAATTGTCAGAATCCAGCTCAGCCCAGAGAGTGGCAAACTCATTCACCGGAAATATGCTGCTCTTCAGGTTTTTCAAATGCAAATAGGGTAGAGACAGTTGCTCTAGGTTAGAGGGAAAAAAATCCAAGTGCCAAAGAGTTTGTTTAAATTTAGATATAGCAGATAGCAATGGTATCTTCAATGTTTTAGAACTTCTTAAACAACTGACTATAACTTGAGGATAAGGTAATTTTATGTATCAGGAACTAACGTTGTCGGCAAGAGATAGAAAAACAAATCAGCTGGGATTGTTTTGATCTGAGCCTCTGCAATTGTAATCTGACAACATAACTGTCAAGAATATATGGCAGAGCTGAAATTGTCATTACATGTAAGGCTTGAATATCATGTGGCCATTGTCAGTCAGTATGATAATGCCACATTAGAAGCTTTCTGCCTAGGTTTCAGAATTTTTTCTAAAACAGGGAGGTTGTTTTCCAAAGTAGATTTGGGGAGCTCAGGCTTATCTGGCTGCTGATACAACAATCTTACAAAACACCAATTAGGAAAACTTTTAATTGGTTGATTCAGATGCTCGAGTTTATTACAGACACCAAAGAATCACTACCCAGGGGACTTTTCTCTGGCATTTAAATCTAGTTGCCTTGGTCCTAAATTACCATTGATGAAGTTCACTTGTTTCATGCCTTTCCCTTTCACTCCTCCAAAATGGAGTGGGTCTGGGTGGGAAGTCTGGGCAGGCAGTGCAGAAAGCAAATGCAATTCACCACTAGTGACCACCTCATTTCTCTTCTTTCTATACTGTATCATTTGAAAAGATGAGGGAATAAAATACATGGACCTTTAGGGCTTTGTGAGGGGGAGCCAGTCAGCTTTGAGTTCACAGCGAGTAAAAGCAGTTACACCTAAGCACCATGATTCTGTGGTCTTGGCCCAGAAAGGAACTCTAGAATACTTTTCAAGTAAAACAACCCAGTTGCCCACACTTGACCTCAGAACTGTGAATAGTTCCCACTGTGAGTACAAAAGCACAGCATGGCCTGAGCTGCTTTTCTGAATGTGTCTCTTAAGAAAATAAACAGTTGAAACTCTCTTCCATTTGGGAATTAAATGCAGTTAGAGAGTATGGAAAGTCAGAGGATGTGTCAGGTGCTAAGTACATGTACTAAGGGACAGGACACATATATCTCCAGAGACATGCAAAGACAAATGCTCCAGTCTTTCATCTGTTAACATTTCCTCTGCTGAAGGAACAATGATATTGTGACTTTTCATTCTGTAAGTGATTTTTTTTCTTGTTTTTAATGCACTCTAGTTCCAAAGGGACATGCCAGAGAAGTAGGTGTCCCAGTCTATTAGAGACGGCATCATGAAAAAGTAAATGCAAAATATGTATAGTAATTCCAGATCAAGACGCACAAATAAAATATGCCTCTCTATATGAGAGAGAGAGAGAGAGAGAGAGAGAGAGAATTTACAGATATAATTAGGATGCATCAAGGTAGCAGGAATGCTAGGATTTTAGATCTCAACTCAGTACAGTATCTGGTGTTTAAGCCAAAGAGAAGAGTGGCACTTACCTTATTTGTTGCATCAATAAATTTGACTCCTTTATATGAGACTGAAAGAATAATAGTAGGGACCTTCTTCATTTGCTCTGTAGACTTCTGAAATTAAAATTAGAAAGTTGTTACAGCAATGTGTGTTGCATGGCAACTGAATCACATAATTTTTCCTCTTGAAAGATAAAAATGAACTCAAGCTAAAAATCACACACACACATACACAAACATACCCCAAACACACTCTAATTTAAATGTTTCTCTCTCTTGGGGTTAGCCATGCTTTGGTCTTAGAAAGTCATTGTCTTGTACTTAAGGATCTAAACAGCACTGGCCTGGCTGCTTCCTGTGGGGGCACCACTGGCCAGAGGATGAGGAGACTGCGTCCATTCCTTTTACGAGAGTCAAACCAGTCACGTTTAACTCCAAGGATGCATTCAGTGTCAACAAAACACATGCCACTGCTGCCCCCTTTATTCCTAGTCACTCCTGTTCTTCAAGGCACGGGGAACATTTGGATATGGACTTAAAGCAAGGATTTAAAACACATCACCGTGAGGTTTTTTTTTTTTTTGAACCTGGCCAAGTCTACAGAGGTTGCTATCATATTTATAGCAGAATCGCACGTAGGATATAATACTGCTCTATGACAACTAAGCACCCCAAGAGCTGCATGGATTTTGAGCCACAGCAGCACATTGGACAGTCCAGGCAACTGCTCTATCAGGTAGAGCTGCCCATTTCCCTAGGTTCAGTGCTTATGAGAGGTTCACATGGGCTTAATGTGTGTAGGGTTTGTAGCTTCTTCAGTTTCATGCAGCTGCAAAAAGTTTCTCCGTAATTTAGTATGTGCCTTTTCTGTTTAGTTTCATCATTCATCACCAGTCACCAGCCTGTTTACTTCATTTTCCTCCATGGAAACTCTTAATAATCACATTAAACATCAAGAAGAACTTACCTGACAGTTAGCCTGATGGATTTTCCAGAGAAGACAGGTGGGAACACAATAGGAGAGAAAACACAGGAAAAAGGTGAGAAAGAGGAAACCATTTCAGTAATTCACCAACAGCATAAATTCATTAAAAAGTAAAGGACTTCACAAAAGGAAAATAGGTTCACAGAAAGATGCAGATGCAGTGAAAGTATTATTTTAGGAATTGCTGCAGGCTTTTGCAAGCTGCTGTCTCTCCTTTCCTTTCTGTTTTCTCATTCTGTTTATTGCATTGTACCGTCTTAGGAATGACATACAAGAACCTTTCACTCTGAGCTTTCAACAATAGCTATCTTATGTGTATTAGAGGAATCAGGGGAAAAAATGAACTTTCTTGATTTCATCATTTATATTACCCAAGGTTCCAGTTTTAAATTCTGAAATGTGACCAGAATTAAAGAAGGCTTTTAACTGGACAATAAGTGAAATTAATTGTATTCAATAATGATAATTATATTGCATCTTTCAGTTGACCTCCCACCAAAAAAAAAAAAAGGTGTTTCACATTGTCTTGATGGTTTTAACCATCAAGTTCTTTTTTTAGAGCTATCTTATCTGCTTCAGAGACAAAGAAGTTTACTAAGAGTATTATTTGCTAGTTATTATTCCACGTAGCATTGAAAAAAGGAAGCTCTCTTGAAGCACTTTTTAACTAGTTTTAAAATTACCAAGACTTGTCAATTTTCTTTTGCAATTGCCAAAGAGATATAATGAAAATGGAATATAAGATTATATACTTTCATGTTTTTAATGATTTTTCTCAACCACTTCTTAAAAATGTGCAAGACAAATCAAAGGCAAGGCTACAAGAAATAGCATCCAGCATGCTGGTTTTAAGGCAATTCTGTAAATAGGGCTGGGTAGCACCCACAGTAGCGTGGTGGACTGAACTGTGTGAAGAACTCTTTGTAAAACATAATGAGTTGGAGCAAATCACCTCTTGTAATAAATACGCTCTCCTGGACAGATCTATCTGTGACATGAAACAATATGCAGCTAAATTATGATGAAAATACTGGTATTTTACTGAGTATCAAGAAAAACACATTTGCTATCTGTTCAGCAATTGAGAGGTTATTCTGGGCAGCCCAAAATGCTCATCATTGGAAAAGCTCAGTGTCCACTTCAGGGATGTCAAAATTGTGTGTGATTGCTGTGGCTGGAAGTGGCTGCCTGAGTGAGTGCTGTGCTGAGGGCTGTGAACCTGCAACTGAGCTCAGTGGGAAAGAGGACTGGGCATGACATTTGCTATGGAAGGAGGAGGAGAAAGGGTAGCAATGAGGTATACAAGGCCATTCCTCACATACACACATACATGTATTTCAGATATAAGAACAGTCACAATGCAGCAAGAGAGATGATATGAACAGAATGCCTTCAGAGTAGTGAACAGGGATAGTCTCATTTCGCATGAGAAAGCAGGGCAAGTCTTCACTCACTGACTTATTTGTTTATTCATTCAACAAACACTGGCTGCTTGCTAGGGGTGACAGAGCTGGCTTTGAAAGGATGAAGAGGAATTTTCCAAGTGACAAGAGGGGACAAAGTGGGCTATTTTTAGCAGCAGAGAATCTGCTCCCGCACACATACAAGTTATAAATGAGAAATACTATGGTGGGTTTAGGTAACTGTGGGAAATGAGGATGACACAGGTTTGGAAGGTTGTGACTTCCTCTGCCAAGCTTGGAAGTTTAGACAGTGGCACAAGAGAAAGACAGTTCTGGTAGTTGTATGGAGGATGGAGACTAGGTACAGGGAGGCAGGAAGCTGTTGTGTAAAACCAAAGGAAAGACCCTAAGCTGCTTTGAAGAACTGGCAGTGGAGAACAGAGGGAGGAGCCGGGATGCTGATGAGGAAGGGTTGAGGGGATCTGTTGACTGATCTGCCAGGAAAGACGAATGAGTGGGACAGTGTCACAGACGGAGCATTACGAGAGACAGGAATACTGGAGGGAGAGGTGCTTTTGCAGGGACATAAGGGAGATGCCTTTGCATGTGCTCAAGTGTGATAACCAAGTGGAGATGTCCAGAAGGAAATTAAGGATGAGAGTCAGATCTGAAAATCCACCCGCACTTTGGGGTGGTCTGAGAGGGAAGCAGGCTAGGTGGCTTAAGGAGGGTTAAGAATAGAGGTAAGGCATTGCCTTACCTCTGAAGAAACAGTGAAGGAACCTGAAATAGAGTTGGAGAATGCCAAAGACAGTGTCACAGAAGTACTCAAAAGGCCTAAAAAGTAGCGCCTATCATGGTGGCCGGCACACATAGGGGTTGCTACTTTTATTGAGCATGCTGGGTAAGTTCCTGGCTTCAGCAACAAGAAAGATTTGTTGCTGGGTTTTACAAAGAGCAGCTTCAGAAGAATGAAAGGTACAGGCATGAAGAGAACTTAGTGACTATCGCCAGTGAGAGACGTGAAGAGTCAGAACAATGGATAGGCCAGGACACCTGCTCTAAGGCTGACCAGTGGGCCTCGGTCATGATTTTTGTTATGATTTGAAGATTCCACATTTGATGCTTGGCCAAGCTGAACAAAACCAAGAAAAGGTAAAAGATGGCCATTTCTTTTTCTTTGTATGTCCCAAGAACCCCTGCAGGCTCTCTTAACTGGAGACAGCATTGTGGTGTCAGTGGGGGTGTCGAACATGACTTTACTATATTCCATTCCAGAGCCCAAACTGTAGTTCTCTTTCCACTGAGTTACAAGATGACAGACATAGCTGGCCACTGAGTTTAAGGGGGACCATGGGAGGTCTTCAAGATCATACTTTCTGTCTGTAAGAGACAACAATCCAACTTCTTTTTAGGGGGATTTTCTGATGGTGTACTTTGACAGAGCTTTCAAAAAAGCCTTTTTGTACATAATTTTAATGAAAGATGGATGTGCATAAAAAGAAGACAAAAATACTGAGTCTTCAGGAAGCCCAAACAAGGAGGCAAGAAATGCAGTAAGCACTTGCTGCATTTCATGAGGGCTTTACAGGAAAGGTGAGCACAGAGCTCCAGTCTGGTCACAGGCAGTCTAGGTCCCACCTTTCCCATTTGCTCTCTAGTGCTGCAATAACCATTTTCTCCTCCTTCTTGGATGAAGGTCCTGAGAACACTGATCTGGTTACAAAGCCCATGCTCAAGTAGGACCAGCTTTTAGGATCTATCTGCATGCTTTGCTGGGTGTCTGCACAATTAATACTCCCATATGTTCACATTAAAAATTCAAGCCTGAGGCTGGCAGAGTGCCTCATGTCGTAAGAGCTCTTGCCTAGCAAGCGTGAGGCCCTGAGTTCAAACCCCAGTGTCACCAAAAAAATTGAAAAAAAAAATTACAAATTCAAGCCTGCACCTGTCAGCCCAGTTAAATGGGAACTGTAAATAGGAGGATCACAGCCCAGATTAGTCTGGGGATAAACATAAGACCCTTTCCAAAAATAACTGAAACAAAAAGGGATGGGAGCGTGGCTCCAGTGATAGAGCACCTGTCTAGCAAGTGCAAGGCCCTGAGTTCAAAGTCCAGTACTGCCAAAAAAAAAAAAATTGAGCCTTGTTTATTTGTATACATAGAATTCTTTTCTTTAGGCTCATTTTCCCAGTAAAATGTTCAGGGCAAGTATTACTTATGGTTCACTCTGATTTCTAGTCTCTTTTCCTTGTCCTACACTCTTTGAGCCTTCCTAGTTACAAAACAGACTCATTTGTAACGAGAACCTCAGAGGACCTACGCAGGAAAGATTCATGGGTAAGGGCCCAAATTAACTTAAATTTTGCCACCTCTTGCTCTCCTGTACAAAAGCATTATAGTGATATTCAATTGCATTTTGTTCATAATTTCCCAAGGTTTTTGTCCTTTTATTATTTCAAGAGAAGTAAAAAACATTTATATAGAGATGTTATATTTCTGAAATCAGTATTTGGGTTTATGTTGTCTGCAATCATTAAACAGAACCAAATCATAATTTCATACCTGGAGGTGTCCACCTGACATATTGTTCTTAATAAGTAATTGAATACTTTTGGATCTTTTGTTTTTGGCAGTGCTGGAGTTTGAACTCAAGGCCTTGTGCTTGCTAGGCAAGTGCTCTACCATTTGAGCCATGCTCCTTGTCTTTTTCTTTTTTGCTTTTTCAGATAGGGTCTTTTTCCCTGGGGGCCAGCCTCAGACCACAGTCCTCCCACCTGTCCTTAGCTTGTTTGTTGAGAGGGGGGTCTTGCAGACTTTTTGCCTGGGCTGGTTTCAAACTTTGATGCTCCCAATCTCCGACTCCTGAGTAGCTAAGATTACAGGCGTGCACTATCACACCCAGCCCATTGGATAATTTTTAAAAGGAGGGATACACCAAAAAAAAAAATAATAAATTTTTCCTTTTTAATTAGAAATTAGGAACTCTTTGGTGTCAGGTCAGAAGTCTGGTTTTTTTGTTTGTTTTTGTTTTGGTTTTTGTCTTTTAAAGTCTTAAATCATGTCTTAAAAATAAGTACAGTTGTTCCTCAGCATCATGGGGGGATTGGTTCCAGGACAAACCTTAACAGCAAAACCTGTGGATGCTCAAGCGTGTAATAAAATATAGTTGTATATAAACTATGCACATGCTGTCATGCTTCTTAAATCATCATTTACTTATGATACCTAGTACAAATGTGAATTCTGTGTAAGTAGTTGTTATACTGCATTGTTTAGGGGATGATGACAAGACAAAAGGGGATATGTTCTATACAGGTACAAAGTCGTTTTGTTTTTCAAATATTTTCAATCTGCAGTTGGTTGGATTTGAGGATGAAAAACCCATAGATATGGAGGATCCACAGCAGTTTCTCTCTCTCTCTCTCTCTGAGACAGTCTCAGCCTCCTAAGTGCTAGGGCTATAGCCCTGTACCACCATGCCTGGCCTATAGTTTCTTACCCTGAATGCGGGATCAACAGTGTGGGAATATTCCTTTCTGAGTGGGTGGACTCACTGATAACAGAGCACAACTGCTCAGAATATGAATGAGAACAGAGAGCACTTCCCTTGTGAGCCATTGTGTGGGGTGGGGGTCAGAGTAACACTAATGTTCCTAATTAAGAATCATGTGTGCCAGCAGCAGACAGAGGGGAAAGGGTGAGGCAGTCCGTGGGGGACACCCCAGCCGGCTTCCTTACAACACCCAGGTCACCCGCAGTGTATCTGAAGCACAGCCTGGGAAAAGGACTTCACATGGCTACCCTGAGAATGCTTTCTAGCTAAACTCCTGTGCCGAATCACAACTGTTAATTTTGCCATATAGTACTTTCCTTAGATAGTTACAAAGCTTAATTATATATTTGGTTTCATCAAGAAAATTAAAATAGGCTCAAACAATTATGTTTGGTAGCCCTCAGTGAC
The DNA here is from genome assembly GCF_047511655.1 of Castor canadensis. Classification (NCBI taxonomy): domain Eukaryota; kingdom Metazoa; phylum Chordata; class Mammalia; order Rodentia; family Castoridae; genus Castor; species Castor canadensis. The sequence goes on from NC_133393.1 coordinate 135,874,512, forward strand.
TTTCAAATAATCGAAAAAAAATACAATATTGTGGTGATTTTGTATGTAGTAAAACTAGCTAGGTTGTGGGGATTTTAAGGCATAGAAAGCAGATCGCAGAGCAGCTATTTTAATGAACTCTCTCACCTTTGAAACTCAGTGTGAAGGTTGCTTTCTGGGGAAAGGCTGCCTGGGCCTCCTGGGCTGACAGGGTCGTTTTCTTCCTGTTTCCCACCCCAAGTCCACTGCCCTGGGTCTCAGGGGCTCTCCTTCCCTCCCTACATCTACACTTGTTTTGATTTATCTCCCCCATAATCACCAGCACACAGTCTTGCAATGAATCCTATAAAGTCACCATTTTTTCAAGTAAAAATGGCTAAAGGTACCATTGTGCAGGATTCAATTTCAGGGCTGCTAAAATCTATGCCTGTGAAAGGAATGAATCTTTGGCCAGGAGCATGAAGCCAGTGTTAGAAAGAAGAGCCACCATGTCAACCTTTGCACACACTGAGACCTCAGCAGACTTCAGAGAGCCCTGGAGTCCAGAGCCAGAAAAGAAGCCCTGGGAGGCATGGAGGAGATGGAGAAGGCAGAGAAGGCAGATGTGATTGCAGAGTTACCAAGAGGTTCCTAGAGGTAGAGAAAGAAACAAAGATCCCCTGCGTTTTCAACCTCAGGGACAGGGGTAGGTCTTCAATTCTGCAACAAAACAGTGGCCCCCACCGCAGGCGTGCGTGCAGAGAAGCAGGAAGGGCCTCTTGGGAGGGCAAGATGATTACTGGGGGCAGCAGGGACGTTGCTCCCTCTGGATGGCTTTAAAAATAGTTTGGGCTCTCATCTGTCACTGATGAGGGAGGGTGAGTCTCATTTGGGAAATGAGGCTAAATGACCTCTCAAGGGCTTTTCTGGTCATAAAATCTCTGGCACAAAGGCTGACAAAGAACCTGAGACCATGTGACACAAACAGGCAGTGGCAAGTAGCCATGCAAACCACTCCTCCTTGCTGACCCAGTGTGTACTGCCTGTGTACCTCACAAATGCTGGCTGAAGTCTTGGCACAGCACAAAGTGGTCCCTCCATCTCTATTCCTCCAGCCCCAGCTAGGTTCCAGGCAAAGAGGACAGAATGCATCTACCCAGAGCAGCTGATCTACACAGTGGCCTCAGCGCTGAGTCACTGCCTTAGTGACTCTTCAACTTTTGAGTGCACCTCAATTCCAAAGGCTGCTGGGCCCCACTCTCTGAGTTTCTGATTCAGGAATCTGAGGTGGGGCCTGAGAATTTGCAATTCTAACGAGCTTCCTGCTGCTGCTGATGCAGCAGTCTGGGGCTCACACATTGAGAACTGTTGCTGGAAAAACGCAGTTGATCAGTTTGATTGAAAGTCACTGTCAGGACTGTGCTCTGCTGCTCTGCATGTAAACTCTGATGCATCGCCTCCTACATTGACTCAGAGAGAAGCTAGTTTATCATACACACGCTTTCTCCCCTTGACAAGTGATTTCCAAAACTCCATCGTTAGCATTTAGCTACAGCTCTTGGTCTTGAGAGCAATTAGCAAGAATTATTTAATCCTTTTCATAGTTTCTCAGGGACTGGGAAGCAGAAAACATTCTTCACATAAAATAAAGAGAAGTCATAAAGACGGATGCTAGAGTTACCTCCGGAATAGATGTTGATAAAATACAGAAGGCCATGCACACAGGCAAGATGTATGGCTTCTCATAAAGGTTCCTAGCCCTCCCTCAGCTAGGATAACAAGCACGGGCCATCACTGTGTGCTCGTGCACTGCTTCTGGGCGAATAAACCAGAGCGAGTTTTCTAGAAGGCTATTTGACAATAGTTATCCAAAGTTTTGAGATGTGACTACACTTTGGCCCATCTGTTCTACACTTAGAGGCTTATTCTAAGGAAATACTCAGACCTGTTGCAAGATTTAGGGCAAGGGGATGTCAGCCAGCCATGTCAGTTATAATTTGAAAACACAAAACAAAAGAAAACAAACTGGAAATGACCCAATGATCAATCAGAGAAGGGAATTGGTTAAATAAATTTTAGTTCACCTATGGATGGGATATTGTAATCAACCACCACAAATAATATTGAGGGTGAACACTGGCTAGAAGAAAATATTTTGGACTCTGGTATTTGAAGTAGATTATAAAATAGCAGGTACAGGATAGTTCCACTTTTCACTGGAAAAGTGATGCCCATGAATGTGTAAGTAATCAGTCTACAGGATCACACACAAACAAGGTGTTAACAGGGAGGTGGTTATCACTCTGGGGTGATAAAATTAACAGTTGTTTTTATTTCTCCCTTTTGATCTCGGTTTTAAAAGTGGATGTCAATGAGTGTATATTGTGTTTGTAAGAGAAACAGAATAAAAATTTAAAAATTTATGATTCTAGTTTAAAAAGCCAATCATGAGCGCATGAAAGACATATTGAGTTTTTTAATCCATCACTTGTAAGTATAACTTCAAATTTTATGTGTGAGTATTCTCATGTGCACATGTATGTGTGTGTTTGTGTGTGTGTGTGAGCTTGTGGTCATCTTGATTTTATGAAGTGATCCTCTGAAGAGATCCTTCCTCCAACAGGCACTGCAATGCAGTGAACAAGGGTGCAGGAAGGGTTGGGCATGGTGATGCACACATGTAATCCCAGGTACTCAGGAAACAGAGATCAGGAGGATCAAGATTTGGAACCAGCCTGGGCAAAAAGTTAGGGAGACCCCCATCACTACCAATTAAACTGGGCACAGTGGCACAAGCTAGGCATGTCAGTGTATGTCTGTATTCTCAGCTATGTGGGAGATGTAAGGAGGATCACAATCCAAGGTCAGCTGGGGCAAAAATTCTAGACCCTACCTGAAAAATAAACTATAGCAAAAAAGGACTGAGGGAGTGGTTCACATGGGAGAGTACCTGCCTCAAAAACATGAGGCCTTGAGTTCAAACTCCAGTACTGCCAGAAAAGAAAAGAAAAGCACAGGAGGGCTTGCTTGGATTCCTAGTTTACGTCCATCTCTCCCTTGCTGCGTGCCTTACTTAGTTATCTCATTTGTAAAACAGGTATGGTGATAGCATCTTTGCAGAGTTGCTGATAGGATTACATAAAAGAGTTCAAGATCTAGCACTGTCTACGTGGTAAGCAACAGTAGATTTTACTACTCTTGATATTCTGAGGAGGGATGCTCTCACTTAGAAGGCCCCTTTCCAAAGCACAGCAACCCAGTGCCAAAACAAAGTGGAAACAAAAGCAAAATTTGTGAGCACAAGTGAACACTGTCTGCTATATGTTGATGGCAATGAAACACAGGTGGTGATAATAAACATCCAACAGAATATGGGTCAATAAAAATTGGCTCATTGATGACATACTGATTGATTGATTGGTTTTTTTGAGACTGAGTCTTACTGTGTAGCCTCAGGCTGGCCTTGAACTGTCCATCCTCCTGTCTCAGTGTACTGACTGCTAGGATTACAGGTGTGTGCCATTATACCCAGCCAATGGCAACCAACTTAATCGACATATTTTAGAAAAAGAGTTTAAGACAGTGGGCTTAAAATTAAAGACCCAACAAGCCCATGAAATATTTCAATGATGTGGTATAGTGAAGGTGTCACATGGGAGAAGATCCAGTAATATGAGCAATAAAAACAAAAATAAAAGATAAAGCCGGTGAGGGATAAGACGGATGGTGCTGTTTAGTTTTCCAGTGGGTAGACCCCTGAGAAAACATTCACAGAGGAGAAGGCATAAGTGAGTAAAGATCACCAATAAGGAGTCAGAAATGTGGCTACTTGTGTATACTGCTGTTTTAACACACATGCAACATATACTTATGGACCTAAACCTATAAAATCAGTGTAGCTTGCACAGTATTTGGAAGATACTGAAAGATAAAATATATAATTCCTGTTCGAGGTCAACTGACAATTTAGTGAGACTTGTGTCAAAAAAACCAACCAATCAAACAAACAAAAAAACAGTGTTGGGGACATAGCTCAGTGGTAGAGCTGCACACAAGAGGACTTGGGCCCAATCCTCAGTACCGCAAAATAAAACATCTAAACCTTAGCATGTGTGAGGCCCTGGGTTTAATCCCCAGTACCAGTAAAATAAAATAAAATAAAATGCAAAGAAATCGATTCTTCCCTGAAACCTGAGCAACAGAGACATTAAAGACAGTTGTTTATAAGTTTTTTCCCAGCCTGGTTCCCAAGAAGTAATTCTTGAAGTTGTTTCTGTGAATGGCAATTCCTCACAGAAGGAGTTTGCATAAAGACAGAAGAACTAAAGATGATTTTGGTTCGAGTCTCTTCTAAGGAAGGAGGAGACATTTTATTTGTCCACCTAATTCTAATGTCTAACTTTTTAAAAAAGATTTCAGCCCATTTCCACGACTGTTTCTTTGAAAGCATGGGAAGGAGAAAAGATAGTTTCCATACTTGAACCAAAGTACAGACTATTATTCAGAAATCTACACATCTGCAAATTCATACTTTAGAAGTCCTTTCAGCTTAAAAGTCTAAAATTCATAAATTGAGGGAAATGATCCCATGAGACTTGAGGCAAAACTACTAATGCTTTGGGGAATAAGTTTCCAAAACCTTAATATCCTAGAAGATTCACCTATTCATGAGTTAAAAATAACCTTGAAATATTTACTCCTTTACATCAGGAAAGGAGATTTCCACTGTGTCCTAGTCAAAAACAGATACTTATTTTTCTTTTCTCTCATATTTTTTAGAAGAGCAATTTCCTTGACCACTAACACCTGTGAATGACACTAGCTGTCAATCATGGGTTTAGAGAAGATAAGATTGTACAGAGTATTAAATTGAATATAATAGCCTACCTCTTACAACAGCAGATGTTCCCTAATGGTGTATTTAATTTAATTAAGGAAGTGATGGAGTTCTGTATATTAGTGATGATTAAGCCTTAGAGCAAAATTCAGGGCTGGGGGTGGGGTATGTGTAAGCCTGGGGAGGCTAAGCCAATCAGAAGTTCACCCGCCAGAGTGAATCCTTATTTAACCAAACACAGAGTGCCTTGGCATCTTCAAAGTGGAATTCTCTGAACTGCTGAACTGCTAAAGCGATATACTTACTGTTTGGAAAAATTCAGTCCTATGGACACATTATTTAGAAGAGGCAACTCCCCATCTAGTTAGATACAAATTACCTCCAAATATAAGATTGTAAAATTATAGGTACCATCTTATCAACAGTTTCCCTTTTTCATTTTTTTCTCCCTTTTGGAAACGGTCTTTAACAAATGGAAATAAAAGGTTTGGATTCTCTCATGTATTGTAAGAGAAAACTATAGAGTAGTGAGAGGGACACTACCTTCAGAGTTGGGTGAGAACAAATGAAGTAATCCCAAGAAAATCTATCCACGAATCTATCCACTTTTCAAATATTTGGAAGAAGAAGCCAACATATTTTGACACGTTGCTGAACTAGACACTTTATAAGCGTTATTTAATTCAGCCATCACAACACACTGTAAGGGAGCTATTATAAAGCAGATGTAGAGGATACAGTAGACATGGTTCCTGTTTTCAAGGGGAGGATGGTATGAGCCACCAGGCATTGTACTGGGCATCAGAGACTCCATGGGAACCTGGTGGGAGGAGCATCACATTCAGCATCCCAGAGCTAATGCTGCCCCTCAGAAACTGTTTCAGAAGTGAAGATAATGCTTCTGTGTGGATTTAGCTAAGAAATCCAACCAACAACACAAAGGCAGCACTAACTGGATACATTCAGATTAAACAGGTATCTTTCACAACTCTTCACACATCAGTAATATATGTTTTCAGACTTTTCAATCTTAAATAGAAATGTTTGTAAAGCTGTCATGGAAAAGAAAATAAGCAGCCTGCCTCTACTAAGGAGCAAAATAATTCCTGGAAATCATTCTACCTAAAAGTATACCTTAACATCAAATTTTATCTAATCTCAGGATTTTATTAAAGAAAATTTCAAAAGAGAGCACAGAAATGCAACTTTACTTAGTAAAAAATTATCAGGGTTTAATGCAAGTTTGTATTGATTCTTCTTCACTAAACACAATTTAGAAGCTAATATTAGGAAGAGAATCATTTGGAGTTTGCATCTGGGGAAAGAAAAATCTTTTTTTTTTTTTCTGGCGGCAGTGGGGTTTGAACTTAGGGTCTCATGCTTGCTAGGCAGGTGCTCTTACTGCTTGAGCCACTCTGCCAGCCCTGAAAGAAAAATCTTAAAGCAAATATTTGCATACAAACCTTAGAAGCAGTCAAGACAAAATGATGGATACATGACTTTACGTATTTGTCAAAACCCCAAACACCGTATAACATAAAGAATGAACTCTAATGTGACTATGAACTTTAGTTAATAATACTACTTCATTATTGGTTCACAACTGTGACAAATGTACTACACTAATGCAGGACGTGCGGGTGGTGGTGATAGAGAGGGTACATGGGGAGTCTGTAATTTATGCTGGATTTTTCTATAAACCTAAAACTGCTCTAAGAAATAGAGTACTATTAGGACAGTGAAACTACTTTATATGAAGATGGTGGATACAGGTCAGTGTTAATTTGTCCAAATTCACAGAAGGTACAATACCAAAAGTATTGTACCTTCTTAGGTAAGCTGTGGACTCAGGTGATAATGATGTGTCAATGCAGGTTCATGAAATGTAACAAATGCACCACTCTGGTGAGGGCTGTGGATAAGAGAGGAGGATGTACGTGTGTGGGCGCAGGGTGAATACCGGAAATCTCTGTACCTTCCCCACATTTTTTTTTTCAGTAAGCTTAAAGCTTCTCTAAAAAGAGTGTATTAAAAGTAAAGTCTATTAATTTAAAAATAACTTGAGAGTATGAAGGAGGGAAAAAGATTGGTCCACCTGAGCAAACAAAGAGAGAAATGAATCCATATTGTAGAATGATGTGAATTAAAGTACCATGTAACATGTTAGTTTATTATGACATATTTTTAAATTGAAACAAGATTTGTAATAAAACACCAGGAAGTTAGTGAAAAGTATCTTTATTCCAGAACCGAACGGGACCTTGGAGACGAATGAACAGGTTTAGATAAGCTTAGAAATTAACCAACTGTGACAATAAAACACTAAACACTTCTCAGGAGAAAGGAAAACTGTGCTTGGGTTCTGCTGGAGCAAAACCAAACGTGTTAAAGGCAGTGCTGTGGGACAGAAGCATCGTAAGTTACTAAGGATGCAATAAGAACTTCTGGAAATATGACTTATGCAAGCACAATGGAATGCACTCCACATTACGAGACATATCTGTCCCTACATGGTTTAACTTGGCCAGCACTGATCTCATGGGCTATTTGAAGGTTCCTAGAGATCTATTCCTTACGAACATAAATGATCTGTGTCTTTAGCTGTTTCAAAACCAGAACAATTTATGTTCCAGTGCACATTAGAGAGGTGGTCTAGCCTGGAGATTCACAGTGTAGGTGGTGGAATTAAACTGCCTGTGTCTAAATCCTGACTCCACCACTTGCAGGCTGTGTGATATCTGGGCAAGTTACTTAATTTCCCATGATCTTTGTTTCCCTGTATGTAAAGTGAGGACCACAGTTAGGGCTGAGCATCCCTGACCTAAAAACGTAAGTGCTACAGTGCTCCACAATTGGGAATGTTCTAAGTGCTGACATGAGGCCAACAAGTGGGAAAGTATGCATCTGACCTGTGCAATCCAAACACAGGTGTGCTTTAGACAGTGCAGAACACTAGCTTCAGGCATATGTATAAAGGTGTGTATGAAACAAAAATAAATTTCCTATTTAAACTTGGGTCCCATCCCCAAGATAGCTCATGATTCCAAAATCTGGAATTTAAAATTTAAAATTTGAAGCATTTCTGGTCTCAAGCATTTTGGATAAGGGAAAAGTACCTACTTGATCGATTAAGTGAAGTAAGGTACCTAATTCTCTTGGGTGTCAGACACAGGCTAGGCCTATAAATGTGAACTCCTGTTAGCCCTAATGACCTGATTTTAGGAGATCATGACTCTATGTCACATTCAGGATCATCTGTGATGATCTCTTAGGCTGATGGCAATGGAAAGACACATCTCAGGTGGTACTTGTACTGCTTTGGGGATAATTACATATTTACAGGTTGTTCTCCATGGGATTGGCAACTCAATGAAGGTAAAGCCAACTCTCAGTCAACTTTGTTAACAAATATCTTTCAAAATCAGGAACACTCTGATTTACTTCTTACTGGGAAGGAAATTTTAATTTTGGCAGAAGTGCATACTGTTGAACTGAAACTTTTTTGTTTTCAGTTGAAAAAATAAATCAGGTAAAGTCTTAATCTAGCATACTTTGGCCTAATACTATTATCGAATATTAACTTTTAAGAACACTGTGTCCTGAAGTACTTCCCATGGGGGTGGGGAAGCTCATTATACTGGACCTGGATGCTAAGGTGCCACCATGTTGAAAGCAGAGAAAATAACTTTGGGTTCAAACTGAAAATTAACTGCAAGTTGAGATCCACACCATTTGTAGTTGGTGAGAGTTCTAATTTACAATATGATCGTGCCAGATAACAGATCCAATCTGGCTCTGGCTGTGAAGGGCTCCAGTGAAGGCGGTGAATTGCAACTTGGCTTGAGGTTTATTTAATCAAGATGGAAAGAAGAGTTTATGATGTTCTAAGAAGAAATGAAGTTTCTATTTTCACATAAACTACCTAAAATAAACATTAAGGACCTTATACCAGAAACATGTCCCAAAGAACTGAAGAATGATTTCTAAGTAGACAGCTTTTTCTAAGTTTCATTTTGAGCAACAGACAAGTATTTAACTCAATTATTCTCTCCTGAGACTATTAAAATGGCTTTGCTGGTGCTATCAGGATGTAATTTCAGATCCACTCAATTTCCAGACATTGACTGAAACTCAAATCACAGGTCTAGTGTATTTCAAACGATACCACACACAGACACAATGCAGTATTCATGCTGATGAGGAACACTGAAGGAACTGGACTCAGGTAATTTAGTTGATGGTATTAAGCCAGAGATGCCAAATTAATTTCTTAGACATGTTTGTGAATATCTCCGAGTGATGACTGAGAAACATTTTCCCATTTTCTGTGTTTGGAAGTGATGCAGTTTAGGTCAGATATGTGTATATTTAGAATACAAGATTCCCAGATTATCCAACCAGGAAAAAGCCTCAAGATTATCTCATCTAATGTCACTTTCTCAGAATGAAAACAGAGGGTTTCAGGGCAATTTAGTGGTTAGAAGCTTGGGTTCTGGAGTCAGACAGACCTAAATTCTAACCTGGACTGTCAAATTACTTGTTGTGTAACCTCATGAGAGTTATTTAATCTCTTTCAGCCTCGGTTTCTTCATCTGTAAATGCGGATAATAATTACTCTAGAGATCACTGTAACTGCTCAGTAAATGTTTGCAGCTATCTTATTATTATTATGAATAAAAAGTAACTCCTGAGGCAAGAAAGCAGAAACAGCACTATAACTTAAACATGTTTCATTTAAACATGGTACCGAGGATAAAAATTCACTGGCACTACCTCAAATAGATGGGCAACAATTTCTATCTTTTTGCTATTGAATTGATCAAAATATTAAATCAGTGATTATACCCTGAGATCTCAATTTTATGAAGATTCACACATATTTAGCACCGCATGACCAGTGGACACTTCATCTTTATCTAAGTGTTTTAGTTCAGTTACAGGCTTTTAAATCTTTCCCACCAAAAGCTGCTCATACAAAATTGGTGCAAGGTATATTGGCCACAAATAAAGGACAGGATTCATTCTCTACTGATGCTATATTTGACTTTGTTAGTTGTTACATTGAACAATCCAATATTCTTACTTTGTACTTTCATTCAGATGTGGCCATGTCTGCTATACCTCTCCAAGAATAAGAGGTAAAGAACGGGAGAAGCTCAGTGGTAGCAGAAGTGATGGGGACGTTGGTTAAATAGATGCCTAGGACTCTAGTGTCTGCTAATCACAGGCATTCCTTTGGAATTGCCATTTTTGTCGACCCTTAAATGTTTGATTCAACTCAGAATTGACTGTTTTTTCTTATACTTAAAAAACCAGAATAGTTAAGAAGTCACACAAAGAACATTAGCTTTATATAATGCATTCCTGATACTTTTGGTTTTGATAATTTTTTAGTTAATTGGCAGTCTTGTCAGTAAATATTCTCACACTGTCAAATGGGTGCTTAAAACATTTTCTTGGAATAAACTAAAGATCATTTTTTTTCTCCAAATCTGGAGAATGATAAATGCATATATAGCTAAACTTCAACTCTTTAGAAAGAATTAAGAGCAAATGTAATACGCTATGACTACATCAAAGAGATGTAAACTACAGTGAGTAAGCCCAAGTACAAACATGAACAATGCCCAGACACCTTTTTATGTAACACCAATGTGATTCAGCAGACCAATGGATGAAGAAAATAATAATTTCAAAGGTGGCAATTTGTATCCATACCCAGCATTTAGTATCTCAGCTACTGGAAATAAAAGAGTTTGGCAGACTTACCCGCATTTTTGCACACGCATCTTGGGTTGACTCTGTTCCCCTAAGCTCTTTTATCAGCATAGAACCTAAATACTAAAATAATAAAAAAAAAAAGGAATGATTTATTTCAAGAAGAGTATAAGTATCAGTCATGATCTAAAAACAAATTATGGAAGTCTACAAGCTATAAGTTGCTGATAACTTAAAAAAAAACTAAGAGTAACTAATTCTTATGAATGCATTCATAGAGAGAATGTAGTGAAATTAACCATTAAATATTGGGGGCTATAAATTGCTCTTTATAATGAAACTGTAGCATTTTCTAAAGATACCATCTTTCAAATCATATTTAACTGCAAAATGGGGGCATCTAAAAATGTTTTCCCCCTTTCTTTCGAGGCAGCAATGTCTGCAAAAATAAATCACGCTACACCAGTGTAATTACAGGGCTGTATGAGACAGCTGAGAAGCTAAGCTACATGTCTCCCACTTGGGCTTAGCAGACAGCATAGGTAATTAACATTAGGCTGTCTTAGGCAGAGATGCAGTTTTGGACCCCTTCTATTCCCAGCTGTGTGCCCCGTGGTTGATCCACCTGAGAAAGGGACTGGAGGGGACAGGGAGTCAGAATGCCATTCTCAGTTTCGCTGCTGACATGGCTAAGTCCCTAGTGCAAAGCGGCACAAGTTGGACTGGATGGAGGTAGGGGAGGGATGAGAAAATCTCCTCCCCAGAATTGTGAGCCATTTTGCTGTTTAGTGATGGCACTCAACAACACCTTGCTACTCCACACCACTCACTGTCCTGCTTCTGGCTGAAGGCAAATAGTTTTGAGCAAAACATTTGCCTTTTTATCAACTGACTTATCAATCTTTTGAAGCTTCAACTGGGTTCTTTCCTTTTGGCATTTTTCCCCTCCCCAATGCCCTTAAAAAATTAAAGTGCCCTATACATCTTTTTTAAAAAAGTGAGCTAAAATAATTATTTTAGTGGAGACTTAAGGACACATCTTGCTTAACTGGAGACACCTGGTACATCCCTGGAGACCCAGGGATGGGAGTCAGTTCTGTGACCCAAGGATGCTACTGAGTTCACAAGGATGTGCAAAGCGCAGAAGCAGAAGGTTTGGTCTAGGGCCTTGAGAAAACGCATGGTCAGAAAGGCTCAGGGATTTGGGGTGTGAGCTTTGGAGGAAGTAATTACCACCCTGTAGTTTTTGGGCGATTATTGTTGATAGAAATCCAACGCTGCCAAGATAAGCAAGCAGTAAAAGAGAAGAGATTTAGCATAGGGGAAAAAAAGCTCAAATTGAGAGGAGAGAACCAGAACACCCACATCTTAACCAAATTAAGGAAAACGATCTTGGTGAGATCCTTATCTTTTAAGTTCTCAGAAAAGTTTGCCCTAATTGAAATGTATCTTAAAGAGAGGAGGTTTCAATGCACTGCTGAGGGTTCAGCCTTTTTTTCTGCTGTAGTCATGACAACCACCACCTGCCCCAAAGCCTACGGAATCTTTTGAACATTTACCTGTTCATATTATTCACAATTCTCAGCTAAACATAACTATTCCTTTCGCTCTGAAAAAAGAAAAGAAAAAGCCCAACCTAGTAATGTAATCTTGGTGACGAGAAAGAATCTGGTATTCAAAGTGGCAGATGCAATGTTTTGAGATCATTGGTGTAACTGAGGATGTCTATGTGTTCTATGTTTGTACCCCTTCATTTCACATTTTTTTATTTATTTATATTTTTTGCACTGCTAGAGATTGAACCCAGGGCTTTACACATGCTAAGCAAGCGCTCTCCCACTGAGTTGCTTCCTCAGCTCTACATTTGCATTGAAAATTGTGCTTTATCACGTTTCTTCTGAAATATACAACTCTATAGGAAGGCAAAACAGATCTTAAGATGACAAGATTTAAAGGATTACAAAGCTCTATTTATTTGGACTTTCTCTTTGGATAGAATGCTACTTTCAGAAAAAAAGGAAGGAGGAACATTTTAGAAATTTTAGTGGTGGACAGTTTGGTACATTTTTGTAAGCAAACCTAAGCAAAAACATACCCTCTATACCCACCTGCACCTAAGTCCTGAATTCAGGGCAACTTACAAAAGCTTTGTAGTCACATGACTGGAAGATGAGCTTTTCTGGGTGATGCTGCCAGTACTGTACTGGAGTTGAGGCTGTGGCTTCATTTGGAGGTCGCAAGGTGATAGATGGTTCTCCCCAGTCTCCTGTCTGAAAATGACATTTATTCTAGAGGCAATATGACAATAAGCAAAGTCCATTCCCTCTACCTACTTTGATTTCACTTTACACGTGTGCTATACACATGCAAATGCATGTAGGTACCTTATATGCACATAAGTCCTGGTTATTATGTTTTTATATGTATTAGTGTCCTGTTTCCCAAACCTGAGTTCATTTTTGAAGTGTGAAGTTGAATTATTCTATTTTCAGAATGAAACCCTAAGCTAAGTAATTTTAAGAGAAAACATGATATTAATGATTTACTAACTCATAATTTTCTGTAACAGAAAAGAACATATCATTTTTGAAGTAATTTTCTGTTTTTAAACTTTACTGTTTGAAATTTTTTATTTGAATTGCTTTTACATTAGAATCTACAGTTCTGTAAATTTCAGTTCCCAAATGACCTGTGCCATGTACTTACAAATCTGGAGAAATGATTCTCTTAGTATGCTACTAAACAAAATGTTAAAGCAAAACTTTACCAATGGGTGAAACTAATTTCTCTCATTGAAATTCAACTGTGTTGATAGAGTGCCACTGTGATTGCCTTGGATCTATTCCACTTCCTTTCTCAGAAAATCTAAACACCAATGAAGTACCAAGTCTGCTCATGTGTGCGTATGCATGTCCTTGAGAACCCTGGTTCACAGATACAAGCCATCACATAAGATGACATGTCATGTCATAGATACACCCACCAAGACCTAAGACAGAGGACCTCCTCCCATCACCTCATCTGTCACTTTCCATGAGGCTAGTCTCAACCTGTTTTATTACTACAAAGGCTTAATATGAGCATTTTTAAAGTCAAAGGTCTTTTCTGGACTCTAACCTGACTTACATCTCATACATGGAATATTTCTTTTCTTTTTTGTGGTGGTACTGGGGTTTGAACACAGGGTCTGGTGCTATTTGAACCAGGCCTCCAGCCTTTTTTGGTTTTTTTCCTTTCTCTCTTTTTTTTTTCAGATAGGGTCTCACGCTTTTTACCCAGGCCAGTCTTGGACCACTAGCCTCCTACCTATTCCTTCTGTGTAACTGGGAGTAAGCTGTGCAAACAAACACCCAGTTTCTTTATTGAGATGGGTGAAGTCTCACTAACTTCTGCCTGGGCAGGCATCGAATTGTGATCTTTCCAATCTCCACCTCCCTTGTAGCTAGGATTGCAAGAGTGTGCTACAGTGTAAAGCCACAGACTATTTCTCACTCTTCCTTGGTAAAGATTTTGGTTTTTTAATTTCTCAAATGGACATAGCTAAAAGTAGACTATAGGCAGATTTCCAACAGCACTCTTTTTCTAACCTGAATTTGGCTGGCCTTATAGAATTATGAGAAATTACTTTCCTCAGGCATTAGAAGAGTGTAAAAAGGTCTCATGAGCTCTAAAACCAAATAAAATCTTGGCCAGGAACCAAATTCCATACAATACTAGCAAATGAGTTGATACACTGTGGGGTTTTTTGAGGAGGATTTTCAAGGTTCTGTATAAGAATGCATACATTCAGATGTCTATTTTGGGGAGAAAAAGGCACTTCTGAGCTTTCATTACATTCATTAAATTCTTTTAAGATCTAGATATATTAAAGGTTAAGAACCACAGGCCTCCAGGAATGGTGCATATTTGGAAGAAAAGGCTAGCATTCCAATTTTTTCTGTGTAATTTAGAATATGAGGTAGATGGGAAAGACAAAGTGTGAGGCAAAGGCCTTGCCTTCTGGGAATTTCTAACTGGCTTTGAAAAATGAGAAGAAAAACTTGAGAGTCCTTTAGGAATGCAGGCTTGAATGATTCTCCCATAGGTGGCTCACTTCTAATCACAGGAAGTGCAAAGTTAGCTACCTCCTTGCCCTCTCAAAGGTGTGTGAATGGCGAGACTTCCTCCAGCTCTTTCTTGCTCTATTCTGTTCTCCGTGTTTGCTTTGTTCTAGCTGCTGACTTACTTGTGCATTGCTTTATCCTCATAATCACTGTCTGTTGATATTTTTAAGACTTTACCTGTGATATTAACTTAAGCATTTTTATCTGTTTTATGACCCACCCTGACCCATTCTTGAATTTTCTCTTTATATTTTACCATGGGCTTTTATCTTTTAACAGCAATAACTGACTGCAATTAATTTTAGGATGAAGTTTTCACATTTTGATATTTTTTCCTTTTCTCACAAATGTCTAGATCCTTATTATCTCTCTAGTCTTTATTTCAACTGGCTATAATTTTCTAAAAAAAACTAGTACAAAGTTCAAAATGTAGGATATGTATATTTCATTATTATTTTGAGGCTGAGTGTACTAACCTTTATGATAGCTTACAGCTATGGAAATACTGCAGCTATGAGTTCTTTAATAAAATCTCTCCCCAAATGTAGCAAATCCTCCTCTAATTTTCTCCATTGTACTTCTCTCCCATCCCCCCTCCCTAGAAAAAGCAACAACAACATAGCAAACAAGTATTGTACATTAAAGTCACAGATGACACTGCTCACGGAACAACAGAAGTTTGCACGCAACTCCGTGGAATGATACAAAAGGAGAATCTGGGTGACATCAAAAGATCCTTCCAGCCAGTGTCTGCTGATGTGACAGATAACTCAAACCAAGCAACAGGTCTTCATGTTAGTCCTATAGTTTAGCTAAGGTGTACCTTGGCCGAGCTCAACAGGCAGGTTTCAAAAAAGCCTAAGCAGACATGGCAGGAGCTAGGGATACCAAGGGTTGCATGGAAAGGGCTGGAAATAGAGCTGGGGTGGTGGTGGTGGTGGTTGGAGTGGGTGCAGTGAAGCTAGGGACATTTCACAGGTTAGTATATTAAGCATGCAAATCATGTGCAAACTCATTCTCGAATTGCTCAATTAGCTCACGCACTCATGATTCATCTTTAATGTGAGTTCTGTACACTTAAAGCAGAACTAAAAGCCAAATGCTGATCCATTCAGATGTTTTCATCATCCACAGAAGTTGTGGCAGCCATTTTGGAAATAACAAGCCCCAGCGCACACACGCCCTCCATTTGGAAATCACTGAGATCTCTTATTTGATAACCACTAGAAGATATGAGTGGTGCATCCATTCACTTGTTTACACAGCAATCATCTGCTCTCCTACGACTCTGCTTTGTCCAAAAATCACCAGCCACACGTTTTGAACCCGGAGCAATGTGATAGGGATCCCCCAGATGCTCTGGGGCAAGGTAATTCTAGGAGTGGGATATAATCCTTACTTTGTTTTCTTTGTGGCCTTGAAACGCTGCTCCTGTCTAAATATTTTTAAATTCCCTACAGTGACTGAATCGACCTTTCTGGAAATAGACTCTGAGTTTTGTCATATTTAGCACTACTTCCAGAAATTCACTTTCAGAGGGAAAAGTGTTCTTAGGATTAAATTCATAAGAAAATAAATTATTTTTCTTACTGGAAACTCATCAATTTCCTCCCTCATTTAAAAAAAATCTACAAATATTTAGAAGAGTCAACATGTAGATGCTGATTTTTATCTTTGGAATTAATTTAATGGGAATAGAGGGACTCCAATTGGACTTAACATTACATTTTTGTAAAGGATAGGGATGACCTTGGCCCTTGGCTGGGATTCAGCTTTACCTGGTTAACTGCCAGGGAAGACAAAAGTGTTCAGAACAAGGTTGCCTTAAGTCTCAACCCTCCTGGAGGCAGAATTACAGCAGGAATGAGCAATGGAAGAGCTGGTAGAGAGGTTACTACATGGAATTGCAGAAGAGAGTGAAAAATAAATGAGGATTTTTTTTTTGCCTCATACATAAAATAATTTTGAACTGTGAAGTACAGTGTTAGCTCTAGATGAAGAAGATTACATTCCTGTCTATACAATACCAAAATTCCCATAGGCAAACATTTTACATTAAGTTTAATAATTTCCTACTTTAAAAAATGCTAACTAAAATTAATTAAAAAAATCAAACAGACCTAACAAGTCTGTTTGATTAGTGGTTTACAATCAAAGATTTTCTTTAATGAGGAGTAGGTCTAAACTTGGAAACCATTATGCATTAATATTTCATTAGAATAAGAAAATGAAGTAGGAAAAGTTTGGGATAGAATTATGTCCTATTTAATATGATTACTGACACAAAGATTTTTTAGAAGTCTTCTTTAAGTAATTACAGAAGATAAATGAAAATGAATATCTTTAGGCTATTTCTTCAGAGCTTAAAAAACTTAAGAGAAAAATCTTTCCTTTAGGTTAATGTATGTAAGTGATAATGATAATCCAAGAATTTGGTCATGTCTTAAAAGCTCATTTTTTTTTGTTATTTTTTGTATGTGCACCTTAAGGCTTTAAAAAATAAATGCAAGGAAGGACATCAGTTGAAATAGATGGAAACGTACATCATTAACTATCACTTCAAACTCAAATAAAAATTAACCTTCTAATATTAAGAGAAAACAGAATTTGAGATTAGAGTTTTAACTGGAGGGTGGGCTCTGTCTAGGAGGTATTTGCCAATCACCAATCACAAATTCATATTCTAGCTTAGTTTGAAGGATGATAATTTGGCCACATCTAATATAATATCATGAAATGATACATTCTCTTAAACCACCAGCTGCAAAATATAAAAACACGAAGTGAATTTAATTATGACACGTAAAAATATTCACAGAAGTCGATAGGTAGGTTTTTACTGCATGGCAGATGTTTTTTAAATGCAGTTTAAAATATAACACATATAATAATATGTATTATATCTACAGGAGGGAAGCAGCTGCAAGATTTTAGTTCATGTGTACCGGACACCTAAGGTGGGTTCTAGAGCAGATCAGGTCATGCGGCTCTCCCCCCGTAAAAGGGAAACTGAGCGCTCCATATTCCAGAAGCTCTGAGATAAACGGGGAAGCACTGTCCACGTTCTTCTCTTCCTCTACGCAGAGAGGCTTCCTAAGGCTATCAGTGAAAAATTAAAAGCCATGATTATGACTTAGCTTTCTAACATTAGCTGAAAGGTATCATATTTTTCAAGCCTTATTCTTTTCAAAATTTTTAAAAATTAAGATTTAATTGTTTTTTAAAATAGAAGCTTTTAAATCTTTTCTGCTAGGAACTGTTTCCACCTACCTGCCTGTAAATTTAGAACAGAATATTAACAAACATTGTTCTCTATTTCTTCAGAATACTTAATGAAAAGCTAAAATGATTTTAAATGACAATTATTACCTTGAGGTTTCACTTTCATTAATTCTGACAAACTTCAGAGATGGGCTACACAAACACATAAGGTATAAGTGATTGCACTTACTTCCTGTAATTTCTAAGGCTTTGAAGAATACTATATAGGTCTTTATGTTTATAAATATATATACACATTTGGATGTGAACATAAGAGAAGGTCTTCTACAAACAGTCACACACAGGTAAAAGTGGGTGTGGCATTAGTTCTTTCAAAGGGTCTCCAAGAATGAAGAATGCAGGTTTTGCCAAATGCAGTTGGTTCTGCTGAATTTGTTCTTTTGAGGAAGAGCAGAGATGGCCAGTTCTGAACACGTAAAAGCTCGAGTTAGCATTTATGATCACTGAGTCATGACAGCATCGGTACCAGGCAATGTATAGACACCATGGTCCTCAAAAACCAGAAGTCCCATGCACAGAGGACAGATGTGCGTGATATGGCACCCTGAAAGAGATCCTTCGCATGCTACCCAAGAATTCTGCTTGGTGATTCTCAACCAGATATCTCAACCTCTCAGACAGCAGGCCATCCAATGGGAAAAATTTCACAGGATGTGAAGCTAGGATTGGATTTTAAGATATAAAACTTAAAAAAACTAGATTAAAGTGTTTACTTTCCAAATACAAAGGATTTTTTCTCAAGTATGCAAAGGTGAAATGTGCATATTTGAATATTAAGCAGCTCAGAGTAAAATGGGTCACAATTTCGTGCATTTTCCAAGCATCAGTTCAGTATTGTGAAATGGAAAAAAGGCTGAGAATCACCTTGTAGCTATACCAGTGTCCTTTCCGGGCTTTTCTCCTCCCACATTTGCAGCAAATATATACAGAACCTCATGCATATCATACTCAAGTGTTCCTCACAAATAAAGCACACGAACCTTTGCAAATCATTGGACAAAAGGGCTGAACAGCCCATGAACATGGGAAAGTACGAGATGGGGAAGAATGGCACTGATATATACATTTATATATATATATATCAATTTACCCTTTTCCTTTTTCCTGTAAAAGCAAGTTAACAAAGACGCTTGGAATGAAAGCCAAAACTCACATGGTGGGACAGATTTTAACCACAGACTTTAAAACTAAGCATTTTTCTCATTTTAGGACAATGTTTACACATCAACTAAGTCACATGGCACAGCAAATGAAGTATAATAGACAACTTCAAGAGTCACTAGACATTACAAATTTTCTGCATTGCCAGACATAGTACTTCTAGTTAGTAACGACACCCTGCAACACATTACATAGTGCAAGTCCAGGAAGAGAAAATAACCATTTGTAATCTTACATTATGAACCTGATGGATGGCTGAGAAAGGAAATCCAGCGTTCTGATTCGTCCATATCTCACAGACAGACGACTGCTGATATAAACAGAAAACTATCTCATCTTGTCAATATTTAAAACATGATAGCTACCAAGGTAGCACCCAGAAAGTGAAGGAGGAAAACGATAAAATACAAGTATCATATTTCTTAAAAAACAAACAAACAAACACAAAACCCCTCAATGTTTTAGGGTACCCAATGTTTAATGATTGACTTCAAAAATCATTCTTTTGATTAAAAATCATTTTGGCTTAGCTGGGGGAAAAAGACCATTTATGCATTAGTGTTACATCAAGGGAAATTATCAGAAAGTTCACCTCTTAGAAAAAGCAAACTTATCTACTTGGTCTCCTCTTTTTTGGTGCTCGGGATTAAACCCAAGGCCTTGTACATGGTAGGCAAGTGCTCTACCACTGAATTATACATCCCAGCCCAAAAATGTGTTTTCACAAACTAACCAACACCTCCTCTCAGGAATTACAGCAGAAACACCAAAGGCCTGACCTTTTCAGAGCTTTTTTTTTTTCCTGAATGCTGTCATTCTATGAGACAGTGTGAAACTGAATTACAGTAAGTGGCAGAGAAAAACAATACTCTTCTCTCTTCATGTTATTGTTATTTTCAGAGGATAAATACCTTCATCGAATTCAAGAAATCTTTAGAACAGGTCAAACTTTAATTTTCTTATCTTCGGTGACCAAGAACAAGCAATACAATAAAATGACTTTCCTGATACAGTGATGGCTCCACTTGGTAAACCTAGAAGATAATTAAGTCTCCAGGGTTCTCAAGGGCAAAACTCTGTCCAGCAGTGCCAGTTTGCCTCACTGCAGTGGGTGGGGGTGGGGGTGTGGGTGTGGGTGGTGCAGTGGCAGACAGAGGCAGGAGAGAGAGAGAGACTGGGGTCAGGGAGGCTCAGCTCTGTTACTTGAACAGAAACTTGTAGGAACAGCAGTTTTGAGTCTAATGAATCAGTTCTTTACCACATCGTTTACAATCTAAGG
The DNA here is from genome assembly GCF_047511655.1 of Castor canadensis. Classification (NCBI taxonomy): domain Eukaryota; kingdom Metazoa; phylum Chordata; class Mammalia; order Rodentia; family Castoridae; genus Castor; species Castor canadensis. Next base: position 135,894,850 of record NC_133393.1, read on the forward strand.
CAATAATGTTTGCTCAGAACCAAAGCCAAACTAAGCAACACCTCCTCTCAGGAATTACAGCAGAAACACCAAAGGCCTGACTTTTTCAGAGTTTTTTTTTTTTCCCAAATGCTGTCATTCTACAAGACAGTGTGAAACTGAATTACAGTAAGTGGCAGAGTGGCTAAACCTACTCAGAAAGCATTGTCAGCAACCCCAGAATTCACCTGCCAACCTTATGAGGATCACTGCAGGAAGGAGATACACACAGATCCACAGTATGGCTTAGAAACCCAGTAAAGAGCAGTATCAGCAGCAAATAAACTGGAAAAGAAAACTTGTCTCTGGCTGAGAGCTTCCCCAACCACCATCCTCACAGAAATGCTCACCAGAAGTCTAGCATCTCTCTCCAGTGACAACAGAGTCTCCACACATACCTCTACCTTTGGACAGCTTGTTGGAGACAGACTGTCAGATACCTGACACCCTGTAAAGCAGTCAGATCCCCAGGGTCTAACCAAAATGCACCTGTGATCATTGCGTCCCACTTAAACCTGCTCTGCTATTCTTGGCTCTCTCTCTAAACTTCATGCCATTTTTTCCACAGGGGGGTCTCCCTCTTCCTACCTTCCAAAAATTAATTCTCTAGCAAGCCAAATCTTGGGCTCATTAACCCCATACATTCTTGTCATTTCATTTTACTGTCATCCCTGGGTACCTGTGGGAGCAGGGTTCCAGGAATCCCTGGTGGTACCAAGATCCAAGAGTGTGCAAGTCCTTTCTATAAAATGTAACATACATCCATCCTCTCACATACTTACTCTCTAGATTACTTATAATATCTAATACAATATAAATGCTATATGACTATTACACTGGATTGTTTAGGAAAGAATGACAAGACAAATAGTGTATACATATTCAGTATTTTTTTCAAATATATTTATCTGCAGTTGGTTGAATCTACAGATGCACAAAACTCAAGGACACAGATGGCTCTTGTACTAAATGTGGGCTTAGTTGGTTTACCAGCTCTATTGGCACCGAATGTACTTCTAGGATACCTTCAGCCCTTTTAGCCCTCTTGCCCATATACCTGATCTAATTCTTCTACACAAATCACAGCTTCTACCACTTTCACATATTTCTAGTATCAGTAGTAACCCACAGACCACTGGTCACCTGACAGATGAAGACCTCAACATTCAGAGGTTAAGTGGCTTGCTTAGGCCACACAGGGGAATGACACAGGTGTCAGATTCTGGAATGACTAGGAAAAAGTACAATCTGGTAGAGATTTCACCAGAAGGTAGAGGGGAGCTCCAGAGACAGGGAGCTTGTTTGAGCCTGAAACAAGTATATGGAAATGTAACTCCTTCATGGAAGAGTCTCAACTCCACAGATGTCCAGACACATAAAGCTTTTACTGTTTTCCAATTACTAAACTTCCAAATGGGCCATGCCAGTCTCTGCCCTAATGGGCACCAGGCCACTTGATATTTGGGCAGACTTCATAGCTTGCTGGTCACTTGGAGTCACGTAGAATCAATTTTGTGTAAAACCTCATGCAATGCAGGATTCTAACTTCCCCCTCTGTCATTATGGGCTAGTCTTGGGGCCTATGACATGAGTTGGCTGAAAACGGCGTGGCTGTACTTTGTCTTCTTCTAGGACAAGTGAGGGGTGGGGCAGATCAATTTTTCTGAGGATGTCCCCCACCCCCAAGCTTTACCTCCTTCCTGTATTTAGTAGGGAGGAGAGCATGGGCAGACAGGGCCATTTTCTTGTCTGGCTATGGCTGAACTCTCTCTGACAGTTGTCACTGTTTTTCAGCAAACATTAATGTGATACAGGGGAGGTGTAAGCCACACCAGCTTCCTGCTTTATCCATGTGACTCACATGCCATATACATATCCTTGTCATGCAGAATGGTAGAAGGGCAGAAAGTTTGACCAACCAAATGTCCTCTCTGCCAGGACATTTCTAAGTCTCTCTTCTTAGGCTGGGTGGGTGCTAGGTGTATCTAACCATGGAAAGAGATGCCAGTTTCACCTCCTGGCCTGCATTCCCAATCTGGTTGCACGTTCCCTGTGGACCCCTGGTCACTAGGCTGGGAGAGTGTAGGGACACACTGCTCCCTTTCCCATGGAAAGGGAAGAAAAGCCTCGGTCCTTTCCTCAGGGACTCAGAAAATTCTCTGCCCTCCTCTGACACCAACTGATCCTTTCTGCTTATAGACTGGTGCCGACTGTGGCAGGGCAGGATTCACCACCTCTTAGTAAACCCTGCACAGGTGTCTGGCTCTGTACTGGCAGCTTTCTCTTTAGAGTGTGCGGTACTTAGTGCCTACAGGACAGTTCCCACTTAGCATTCCACTACACAAAGCTATCTTCTGACAGTCACAAAGTTACCAGAATTAAGGAAGGAAGAGAGAATCCAGTGCCATATTTAATTTATTTTACAAAGTTCATTAGCTTGCTGAATGGAAAAAAACCTTACCTCTAGTGACAGACACTGAAGAGAGTTCATGTGTGCATTCTATGCATTTGAAGAGGTTATATTTATGAGCTATGCCATAAAATGCCGAAGAAGTAAAACCTCTATATTTCTAATAGTTGTGTGAATCAACACAAATGCTAAAAGGTTAAATTTTAAGAGTTGCACATACAGGCAACTCTTTAGTTGCTTTTTTAGTTATGAAGATTGTTTTTTTAAAAAGTGGATACATTCCAGATACCCCAGTCATTTTGTTGGCAGTAGATAATTTACCAGGTTCAAGAAGCAGCAAGTTCAGGTGGATGAGCTGTAACTGGTGTATTCCTGAGATGAGAAGGCTCTTCTCCTAGACTCAGGGCTATGAGGCTGGCTGCTGGAACAATGTTAAGTACAGGACAGTTTCTGCAGCAAAAATTCATTATATTTATGAAGATACTACTTCAGGGGTCAACATGCATTGAGTTTTGAAAAGTTTTGAGAAAGAAAATAGAATGCTAGTAATAAAATTTCACCTAGGGTCTACATTTCTAGAGAAGCAGTGATTTAAATCTAAGTTTTAATTAAGCTTTAGAATGTCTTCATTTGCAAAGAAGAAGAATAGTTCCTGACCTACTTCTTTACCAGGTTGTTGCATCATTCAGTTAGGCTTTAGGAGAGAAGGAGCTTTTTTGGAGCTAAACTTCCAGGGCCTGGAACACAGCAGGCCCTCAAACATATTTACTGAATGAATGGAATCTTATAATCTATTTTGAAGTCCTTCGCAAATGGTAAAGCACTACACAAACATTAGTCACTGTTGTTATTCCTTATCATTTGTAATTGGGCTACTTCATAGTTGCCACTTGTGCTTTTAGTAAACTGTGTCACTGTCAACACACTGCTGGTAAAATATACCAGAAATTAACCTTGCAGATTTGTTAGAAGAGTCCTCATTACTCCTGATTAAAGGCTGACAAAGGGCTGTCAACTTTGCTGAAGAGAGAAGGAACATTTGTCATTAGCACACCTCTCTGTCAGAGGTGCTTGTAGAAAGCATGGAAATAATTCTGAAAAAAGAATGTTAATCACTCCTTTGCAACTTCATTTGTTTATTAGTAATCTCTTAATCCCTTTCCCACATATAATGCAAAGGCTAATTTGGTTTATCTGAACCTGAATTACTATGAAATCCAAACAAATGGGGGTTAAGTAAAGATGTAACAGTCTTAGAACTGCAGTATTATCAATAATTCAATGCTTACTTCTTTGATAATGCAATCAACACCCATTTGAATCTTTAGTTCAGACCTCTCCCTTGACTCTGGAAGTGTTTTCTTAAAGTACAATGCACATCTCACTCTTGTTATCATCTTGTACCTCAGGTTACCATGACTTCAGTTCAGCAAATACAACACAAATGCATTCAAATCTAATCACAAAATAAAAAGAATATTACCAGTCTCCAAAGTTTCCTCCTAGAGATGGACTGCAATAGTCTCAAAAAAGTGCTGCAACATCTTCCATTCAAAAGCAAACAAACTTCTTACTTAATTAAAAAAAAATTTATTATAATATATTCATTGTACAGGGGGGATTCATTGTATTAATTTCCAACAGCCTTACATTGTACACTTAAAAAGATTTCTTGGGCGGGTGCTGGGGTTTGAACTCAGGGCCTCATGTTGGTAGGCAGGTGCCCTACTGCTTGGACCATTCTGCCAACCCAACCCTGTCCATTTCTTAGCCTCTCTTTCTAGTTTCTGTTATCCAACCATCACTGGAGCATCAGTTCTGGATCCTTTTAATCCACCTTGGCTACAGTAGGTAGACTTGCCCATTGCTGACTTTCAAGTCTGTTTCTCCAGCCCAGACTTCTTGTGAGCTCTGTATTTGGACACCTAGCTGCCTGTTGACATCTTCACTTGGACGCTAAATGGGCATCTCAGCGAAGCTCCTGATTACCTCACCTCCCCATAATCATTCTTACATGGACAACCTTTCTCAGTCCTTTCTCTCATGTTCACATTTCATCCAGCAGCAAACCTAGTGCGTCTACTCACCCTCTACCACTACCTGGTCTAAGCTACCACCTCTTAGAATTGCGGAATTATCTGGATTATTCCATTAGCTCTCTAGCTGGTCTTTTGCTTCCACCCTTGGCCCCTTAGTAGTATTTCTTAATACAAGAGCCAAAATGACTCATTGAAAATGAAAGCCAGACTATGCCACGAATCACCATTTAACTTAGAAGAAAATTCAAATCTTCCCGGTGACCAGCAAGGTTCTCATCCTCTGGCCCCCACGCTGTCATGCTCTTCCCTCTCATAGCTCACTCTCCTCTCATCGCTCACTCTGTTCTGAATGGACACACAGACTTGCTTTAAAGGATCTGCCTTTGTTCCACCTTCTGCCAGAGACATTCTTCCTCCAGATACTGTAGGGCTAACTCCCTCCTGACCTGCAGATTCAACTCTGACATCTTCTCAGAGAAGCCTTCCCTGAGCATCTTATATCCAAATCAAGGTTATGCTTTCCACACTGTCAAATGATTGTTCTTTTAAGCAGAGGTTTAATGTTTGAAAAAAAAAAATTTAGAGCGTAAGTACTTATCTCCTTGACACCCTGACATTCATCTCAAAATACCTACGGGTCATCGATTGCATACCAGCATGAGTCGCTGAGTAGTAGGGATCAGCTCTGCTTTTCATCATCAGTATAGAATGGGAATTATTATAGATACAGTCCTTTCTCCATTGTCAGAGCCAGTAGTAAACTGGGGTTGAGAGTTTGATGGTGGGTCTCCAAGTGGAGCAGGCTGATGACAGCTCCATCCATTCTGCCATACCAATTAGGCTCTGCAAACCTTCTGGGAGTCTGTGGATGTTGTATAGCTACTTTAATAAGGAAAATTTTATGAATAGAGCCCTCCAGTCAGATTTCATCAGACATGAAATTTTCTGCCTTGTTCTAGTTCTGAAAAAAAAAAAAAGGACTTTTACTCTGTTTCTCTCTTATTTGTCATAATACTTTCACTCTTCAGGGTGTTCAGAAATTGACCAGAAAGAACTCAACAAGAAATACGAAAGCTTCAGAGTGAAAGCTAAAGGAATAATGAAGTCCATTCCTTCTCTTGGATGTCAGTGCTTCTAAAATAAAACAAAAACAGACTTGAAGAGCAAACAAAATAGCTTCAAAGGCAGAAGAAAAAGGGGCTCTCCAATAAAGGCACCTAGGCCAGTAGCCAGGGAACTCAGCAGCTCCTTGAGCACGGGCTTAGATGAAATGAGTTCTGTCAAAAGGTGGAGTCAAACAAACTCAGTGCATGGAGCAATAGTGCACCCATCACTTCATATGCAGCCTTACTTTCAGCAACGATGGTCCCGTAGCTGCTTCTTCATGGGCACTAACTGAACCCTGCCTGGAAATCAGAAAATTAGAACCTTTTGTATTTTCTGAGTTAACCAGAGCCTGCAAGTTAATGTCTGATCACTTCCTCTGTCCCACTGATGTAGACAGAAGGCTGACTCTCCTTCTTTCCTTTAATGGAAGTTTTGAAATTAACCCTTGGCCTTCTAACCACTATGTGTGATTTGACTCTTCTCTTCAACTGTCAACTTCTCAAATTCAGTGTCAGTATATTTCTATTTATAAAGAGTGAAAGAAAGAAATGAATGCACCTCACCCTTTTTATAAAAGGCTGAAGAAGATGACACTTCCTGTCCTTTTCCCACCTTTCTGAAGAGTAGTCCTTCCAAAAAAATTCATGATCATGACCTTCTCCTGTGTCTATGGGGAAGATTCTTGGATACTTTAGTAAACATACTTGAAGGGAAAAGCCAGGCCAACAGTTGTTTCCTCAACAACTTCTACCTATGTGCCCCACTATGGCTGGTGCCAGCATCAATCAACTTACCAAAAGTGGGAGAAAGTATACAGCATGTTTGATCCCATCCTAAATCTACAGGAATATAAACCCTGCAACTGCTGGCTCAGGTTTAAGCCTGAGTCCTTCCCCTCCCCCTCCATTCTCCCTCTTTTCCCCTCCCCTTCCTCATTAACTCTGATCTGGTTCTAAGACCACATAAAGAAAGCCCTCAGCTGCCAAAGTAGGAGAGAACTATACTTATGTATTCCTGTTACCCATTTGTAGAGATAATCTATGACCTACATTCCTTCATATGACAGTTATAGCCCTCAATGGCGTTACACAATTATTTATGAAATAATGTCACAGGAGAAAAAAAATAGAACAGAGGGGATAAAAGAAAGTTGTCTGTACACTCTAGATCTCACTGTACAGCTCACCAGTTCTCTCAGTGTGGCAGGGAATTTAAGACAATTGGGATCATGCTATTTATAATGACAGGGACTATTTAACTTGGTCTGTCTCAAAGTTTGGATGCCATTGCTACCGACACAAATATGTTTCAGGACCAGTTAAAAACAGAAATATTAATAACTTACTCAGAAAAGCAGCAATCAGCTCTTTATCAACATGAATTGCTACAAAGAAACTAGATTTTGTAAAGTAATTTTTTTTGCCTTTAAAATATACACTGTGCTCCTTTCTTGCAAACTGATGCTGTCATTTTCTTTACTTAAACCCATTTATTAACTATATGTTCCAACATTTGTTTCTTGCTTCTGGTTAAAAAGAGGCAATGAACAAAGCTATTCATTTAGTGATGTTTTTTGAGACCCCACTATTTCCTCATTTTATCCTTATGAAAAATATGAAGAAACAAGGTCTAGCTGAACAATCATTTTGAATGATGCCAACTTAAGAAATCGCTGGTAGAAAGCTACAGTTTCCCTTCAATTTCACTTTGTGCATGATTCATTCCATGCATCAGAGGACTACTTAAAAGGTATGCTTTATTAAGGGTAAGCTTTTAAAATTAGTACAGTACACAGCTGGGAAGGATCACCAATATAATGAGTGACAACCAAGTTCTAAAATGATCTTTATAGTGTAGGATTACTGGATAAACAACTTGATAAAGCTATTTTATCTGAAAAGGAATAACGTAAAGGTAAAATCCAGCATTGTTGGAGGCACTGTTGATCGAGTGAGGGAAATTTTCATGAAGAAAAGCTCAGTAAGAATTAATAATATGTTAGTGTTGTTCAAAATGAACATCACCAAAGCAGGTGTACCCAGAGCGGGGAACCAGGATGCTGTGAAGTTCACATCCCCTTTATCAGAATGAGATCAGCAAAGAACTGGATGTATTTAATACAGAGAGGAGAAGGTATCAAATTGTCTTTAGTCTTAAAGAACTATTCTCTGCAAAAGGAAGCAGGTTTATTCCTTGTTGTTTCAGAAGGGTGCATTAACTATGTAGGAGTTTAGAGAAGCTTATTTCAACTCAAGAGAAGGCATAAGTTGTATCAGGTAGGATGTTTGCGATGACAGGATTGCCTCACAAGGACGGAGTCAGCTTTCAGTGACAACATGAAACAGGAACTTGTAGCTGCCTGTTGAGGATGTATTAAGAAGGTGTGTGCACAAGGGAGGGGTAAGGATAGGTAAGACACCTAAAAAATTAGCTAGCATTTGTTGCCCTTAACGCAGAGAAACTAAAGCAGATACCTTAAAGCAACTGAGGCCAATAGGAAAAGGGGACCAGGAACTAGAGAAAAGGTGAGATCAAAAAGAATTAACCTAGAAGGTAACACCCACACACAGGAAATCAATGTGAGTCAACTCCCTGTGTAGCTATCCTTATCTCAACCAGCAAAAACCCTTGTTCCTTCCTATTATTGCTTATACTGTCTCTACAACAAAATTAGAAATAAGGGCAAAATAGTTTCTGCTGGGTATTGAGGGGGGGAGAGGGAGGGGGCGGAGTGGGTGGTAAGGGAGGGGGTGGGGGCAGGGGGGAGAAATGAACCAAGCCTTGTATGCACATATGAATAATAAAAGAAAAATGAAAAAAACAAAAAAATAAAACAAAACAAAAAAAGAAGGTGTGTGCATCAACTAAGAGACAGGACTCACGTGTTTTCTTACCCTTTTCTATCCCCAAATTTTCTGCTTTCCTTTAACAGAAGTCCATAATCATCTAGCCATTAATGCATATAGAGAAATGCAAATTACTATAAATTTTGTGAGTCTGTATTTTGCATTAGAGAACCATACAGAAAGAAAGTCACTTAATTTCACAATTTTTTTTTTTTTTGCAGCTACTAGGGTTTGAACTCATGGCTTCATGCTTACCAGGCAGGTGCTCTATCACTTGAACCACTTCCCTAGCCCTCACAATGGTTTACATGAAGAAATGATTTGTAATTTTTGACTTTTAAAGAATGAAACATTAGATGTCAAGAGCAAAGAATCTTCTTTAAATATAGTGTTTATTCATGCTACCTTAGAGGTTCAATTTTCTACTAACCTTGCATTTACATAAGGTCTTGGATATTATTAATATAAAAATTTTAAGGGACTCAAGACATTATATTGGAGTCTTTTGGGGGTTTTAGAGTTTCTAGAATGTATCACATCTGGTGGTACTAGTTTGTAGAGGGTACACAGTGGCTCAAGTGCAAGCTGGGATGTAGAGTGCCTGGGTTTGACTCTTGACCCTAACCCTGATGACCTTGCCTGGCAAGCAACATCAACTCTCCATGCCTCAGTTCCCTCATTATAAAGTTACATTAGTCAGTGCAGGGTATGACACTGATGACCAGGAACCACCAGAGTTATGCTAGGTAGGTGATGTGCTCCTGTGTCAGGCAGTTTATTTCCCTGAAAGACTTGAGACCGTCCTCGTTTGTGTTCAATCTGTTATGTCCTAGAGTCCTATAGCTTTATGACGCCTGGAACCTTATGAAAACTATCTGGTCAAGAAATATTCACAAAGTGCTTGTTATTGGCAAATAAAAGAATGAATAAGGAAATGTCAGGCTTTTCCTCTACACAGTGAATATAAGTCTATGCCAAATGAGAATGTAGCTTATGTGTGTGTGTCTGTGTGTGGTGTTGGGGACCAAACCTGAGGCTTGATGCATGCTAGGCAAGCATTCTACTACTGAGCTATATCCCCAGGCCCACTTACTTAAAAAATAAAATATGATTATGCATTTTGAAATTTATTATTTCATAAAGATACTTGACATTGTAAAAGTATGGATATTAATCATAAATCCTTTTCTAAAGAGCTTCAATGCTATCTAGCTTATGATATGGATAGGAACTTCTTAAACAGTATTGGCATTTGTAAGAACTGTTGTTTCCACATCATTGGAGAGAACAGTTTGGGCTCACAGGCTGGAAAATAGAAACAGTTTTATAAAACATAGCTGTAATTGAAAAAGCGTAATATAGAAGGCAGCTAAAAATTATTTCAGAATGGTATTAATAATTTCTAAAACAACCTATACAAATGTATAGCTTCAGAGTTTGTAAAATATCTTGACAAATACACTTTATTTGTATATCATAACAATGACACGAGCTAGGCATTTAAGAAGAGAGAACTCAGGGTTGGAGGAGGTAAGGAGCTAAGGGGGCTATTGTGACACCAGAGATGGGATTTTTTTTTTTTTTGGGTGGTACTAGGGTTTGAATTCAGGGCTTCATGCTTGCTAGGCAGGAGCTCTACTGCTTGAACCAGTAAATCTGATTCCAGCAAATCTGACATTCTAAAAAGCCCATCAAATTAAATGTGAAAAAATGAAATCAATACCCATGTGACAGAAAAAAATTTCTATTAGACATTGTCAGAATTAGAAAGTCAAAATGATTTTATTCAGTTGCTCACAACTGCTATTTCTGTTTGCTTAGAAACCAGTCCCACTTCTGGTAACAGCAACCTGACTGTCCATGGGTAGAGCTCCCTCCCCACCACATCTCTCTCCCTCCACCTCTCTCTCCATCTCTCTCTCTCTCTCTCTCTCTCTCTCTCTCTCTCTCACACACACACACACACACACACACACACAAACCACACACACACACATACCACACCTTTGTGATTACTTCAGAGATGGACAATTGATTCAAACCAGGCTGACCAGAATAGATAGGACTCAATTCCAGGACTTTTTTGGGGGGGAGGGATGGGGAGGAGTATTCTTGGAATTCTCTTTCTTGTAGGTTCCAGCTTAAGAGGAATTGGACTTGAAACTTCTGACATGTAGAGGAAGCCTGCTAGGGAAAATAGCCAACACAGAGGAGGAGGGCAGAGCAGAGACATGGAAAGCCAGAGAGCAAGGCAGCATTGGAGCACCTGGTTCCAAGACCACATGGACTTTGTAGTAAAGTGACTCAAATACATGCCCTTTCTGCTTAAGCCATCTTGAGGTGGATTATTGTTGCTCACAGACAACCAGAAGAATCTTTACTGTTATATTACTTCAGTTATATACCAACAGAACTGAGACAGGAACTGCACAATCAGCCCATTTCCTCTAGACATTAAAAGCCCTTTTCTTTATTTTTAACACTGGAAAAAGAAAAGGAAGAGGGAGAAAGAGAATAAGATAATTCTACCCTTTAAAATTTAGCAAGGTCAGATTATAATAGCCAAAATTCTGACCTGTGGACTCAAGAACTAGAGTGAATATAATGAGGAACATTCCAAAAATTTAACAAGTGGAAAAACAGCCTGGTTTGCCTCTTTGAGAACAAGCTGCTCAATGTCAGCAAGCCTAAGGCACTACTAAAAGATCACAAGGTCAGTTCTACTGAAATAGAGTTTTCATATATTGTCACATTTTTTATTTATTCAGTTGAAAATAGAATCTTTTCTATTGATTTTTTTATTTTATCCATGGTATGCTTTTAATTGGCAACCAGTCTCCTTGGTTAAGCACCAGCACACAGCAGGAAGGTGGAGACCTTAGAGCTTCTTTAGCAAAATGACTGGAAGTGTTTGGGTCTGAAGGTGGGGGAGGGGAGCATCTGTCAGGACAAACTCTGGCAATCTCATTTGCCTCCTTGATGGACTTGACAGAGAATGAAAGAATCCAGACTTGTAAGTTGAGTATCAAAACCTAAAAGGAAGCCATCTTGTCCCATTTCTTCTAATTATTTTCAGACTGACATATAGAATATATGAGACATTACTCATATTAGAACTTCTAACCTCAAAGTCATCATAGGCAGAGGAAGGTATATTTTGAGAACAGGCAATTAATTGACTACATTACTAAACAAAAAATAAAGTGCACAACACTTCATGTTCAAATTCCAAGTGTAAAAGCTTTTGCTTGGTGTGATGCTTCTGTTAGTAGGTGGCTGTTGGCCTAGAGTTCTTGGCTTGAAATGGGGCATAGATACTATCAACATCTCCAATTATCTCTGAAGCTGGGGTGTTGCTTGTCAACTTGACAAGCTGTCAAGCTGGAAGCTCCTGATGGAAGAGCCTACTGAGTTTATTCTTAACCTTCCTTCTTGGTTATATATTACCTGTCTATGCTTAAGTATTAGGAGTTGCTCTTTAGACCTGCATGGAAGAAGATTTTTGAAATTATGGACAGACTGAGCATTCCCAAGTAGAGGCTATGTGATAAAAAATCAAAATTAAAAACTAATCACTGCCAGTAGGAGAAGGGGACCAGGAACTAGAGAAAAGGTTAGTTCAAGAAGAATTAACTTAGAAGGTAACACACATGCACAAGAAATCAATGAGAGTCAACTCCCTGTATAGCTATCCTTATCTCAACTAGCAAAAACCCTTGTTCCTTCCTATTATTGCTTATACTCTCTCTTCAACAAAATTAGAGATAAGGGCAAAATAGTTTCTGCCGGGTAGCGAGGGGGTAGGGGTGGGGTAAGGGAGGAGGTGGGGGAAGGGGGAAGAAATGACCCAAACATTGTATGCACATATGAATAAAATAAAAATTAGAAAAAAAGAAAAAAAAACTAATCACTAACTTAAGGACATTTAAAATATCTGATGTAGCATAGTAATAAATAAAAAACTATTCTTCCTACATAGTTGTTATTTTCTGAAGGTTCATTCTGTAAATTCACATAATGCTGAAGAAATAGGTAGAATTTCTAGGAAAAACAAGCCTTTTCACTCAGAAATAGAATAGGATAAATTACAATCTTTCTTTGCCAGAGAGGGCTAAAAGTTTGTCTCATGGCTTCTCTATTTCACAGTTTCAAGTACCATGTATTTCACTAAAGTTATAAATTTTATCTAAAAGTCTTCTCCTCACTTAATGTTTTATGTAACTATGTTACAACAGTAACATATTACTACCATAAGATCCTTGGCTACATATTTTTATAACATGAATTGACAGAGAAGGATTCTGCTTGCCTGGCTTTGAGATCATTCTATACAGATCTTCCTGAATCGTGACATGTGCTCCTTTGTAGACTTTGTATTTATGCAACTAAAATAATAACAAGAAATCTTGCAATTGCATTCTCAATATACACTCAAAGCATGGATAACACTGGAGAAAAAAGCCTGATCCTTATAGAATGCTACACTTGCTTTTGGCATTAGCTGGCCCTACAATGAATCAAGGACCTTTGAATTAGGAACTGACAGGAGACAAATCTGAATTTACGGTCATCTCACCTATGTGTCTGTGCATATTCATCTATCCACCCATCTATCCATCCATCGATCCCTCCAGTCAGCACTTTACAGTTTAGACATACTAATGTGATACACACAAACCTGAGGAGCACGTATCAGCCACATTTTAAATAACTTGAAGTTTAAATTCATTTTAAATAAATTGAAGTTCAGAGATGTTACAGATTGGTCAAGGTCACACAGCCAGAAAGAAAGCAACACAAAACTTCAACTGAAGAAGCCATCGAAGAAACAGCTTCCACTATTTGGAAAAACAACCCAGGCAGGAATTTCTTTGTTTATGGGGTAAATCCCACACTGACACACAATGCTTTTTGCAAACACAGGAGGACAGGGTCTCTACTAGAAAGATCAACAAACAATTCCTGTAGTTTCGTATTTAACAAAATGGTGACAACTATGAGTTGATTCATTAAGTTTCTACTAAGCCACTTGTGATTTTTCTCCTCTCTCGCTGTGCCTATGTAAGTGTATCTATTGCAGCATGTGGGAAATTAGTATTTGTTGAATTGTTCTAAAAATGCTTTATATCATTTTAATGCAGAGGCAGCCCACAGGGCATCAGGGGCTATAGAGAAATAAAGGTATAGAGCCCGAGCGTTGCCATTTACTGGCTGTGAGGCAAAGTACTCACCTACCTGAGCTTCCTCACATGTAAATGGGACATTGGGAGGATTGACTCCCAGTGATGAACCTGGCCATAGCAGGGCTTCCATGTAGCTGTTTCTATTTCCCTTCCTTTAGTAATATCAAAAGAATAACTAATAACTAAAGTGCTTTCAAATAAGAAAGTAATTGATCTAGTCATACTTATTAAAAAATACTGTTTAGATCAAGAAATATTAGACTTTCAACTGACTTAACTCTTTAACGATTTAGAAACAATAGAAAAAAGCCATTAGAGTATCTCACATATTACCTCAGGCAATATTGTTGGGATTTTTGTGTTGTTTTGATTTCAATGACAGCATTCAAAACACAAAAATTTCTACATTACGGATTTTCTTCACTAATATTTAAGCTGGAGATATGTATTTGCAAAGATAGGCATTTTTCTCATTGTTGAGGAGTCTTTCTTTTTGAAAATACATGTATTATTTCTTTTTTCCATATTTATTTTGGTAAATGGAAGCCTTCTATAAAATGGTTGCAAGTCATGATAAAAGCGAGAGCACACAAGGGAGAGGTGAGGATAGGTAAGACACCTAAAAAATTAGCTAGCATTTGTTGCCCTTAACGCAGAGAAACTAAAGCAGATACCTTAAAAGCAACTGAGGCCAATAGGAAAAGGGGACCAGGAACTAGAGAAAAGGTGAGATCAAAAAGAATTAACCTAGAAGGTAACACACACACACAGGAAATCAATGCGAGTCAACTCCCTGTATAGCTATCATTATCTTAACCAGCAAAAACCTTTGTTCCTTCCTATTATGGCTTATACTCTCTCTACAACAAAATTAGAAATAAGGGCAAAATAGTTTCTGCTGGGTATTGAGGGGGTAGGGGGAAGAGGGAGGGGGCGGAGTGGGTGGTAAGGGAGGGGGTGGGGGCAGGGGGGAGAAATGACCCAAGCCTTGTATGCACATATGAATAATAAAATTAAAAAAAATGGCTGCAAGTTTCAGCATTTGGAAACTCTTCTTTCTTTTCTTCTAAGCCTGGAGAATGTGGCTTCTAAACCTCATTAATTCCACCATTCTCCTTTATTCATTGTAAGAGTACTTTTACTTCTCCTAAGTATCATCCAAGAAAACTTCTAAGGATTGCAATTAGGTCCTAAATAGTGGAAATATTTTCCTCCTTCTGGTGTATTTCCCAAAATTTCCATTTACTATCTTATCTCTGCAGAACTCAGAATTAAACGCTGATCTGCCATGTGTTATATGCACATCAGTAGTGTGTAGGATACCTTGTTTGTGCTGAAAGAAGATAAAACAGATGTCAAAATACTTTTGAAATTTAAAAGCACTATGCACATTAAGGTATAATTATGCAAGTGTGAGTGTGACATTTATTTATTGGGGTAGGGAAATGGGGAAGCATTTCAGAACTTTTGGACTAATGAATCTAATTTAGAATTATAGGCCAGAGAGGCTACGTTTTAGCATGGTAGGAAACCCATTGTTTAGATGTGTTTACATCATTACATGTAGTGGTTTAGAAAACACTATTAGTGCTGAACACAATTTTGTTTCTCACATATTCATTAAGGACAATTAGATGCCAGAATATTGCTCATATCAGAATAAAAGCAAATAGCCACAATATTTACAAATCTCCTGTATTCCAAGACAGGTATTTTAAATACTGGTTCAAATTAAAACAAGCAATTAAATATCACTCTAGTGCTATATTTTAAAGGTTTGTTAACAAATTGATCTCAATTTAACTTTCAACCTTGGTTCTCTCATTTAAGCAAAGCACCCTCAGCCATCTGTTGGGTGGACCTTAAGATGCCAAAACCCCTATGAATTATTGCAGTCTCCAAGAACTTAAGATTTCTGGCCTAGGGCTAGAATTCCAAATCATTCTAGTGGGGGCTTAGCAGCACAGTGAGAAGTAAAGGGGTTTGTAAGAAAATGAATCCTCCTCTCTTAGTAGGTAAGAAAGAAAGCCTGAAGTGGGGCCTCTGAGTGTTAGTGGGAAACAGACAGGTTAGGCAAGCATTAACCCACCTTCGGTGTGCCTTTTGGGAGAAACCCTTTGGAAAAGAGCCACAGGAACTTCACTCTCAGTTGGAAAGAGGTGTAACAAACTGCTGCCTTATAGGAAGTTTAATTGCTAATTTAAGTCTTTAGGAAGACCCAACTTTATTGGCAGAGAAGAACATGTTCTAGAGAGAATATTTAGATCACTAAAATGCAAATGGATTTCAAAAGCTATTACAGCAAATGATCAAAACCAAAACTGAGGCGGAATAACAAAAGAAAAAAAAGCATCAGTTGAATGTATGAGTGATGGAAAAGTCACCTAAATCAAACTGTTCAACCACAAAATGACCAAGTATTTCATATTTTGACAGGTTAAAGCTTTAGAATGGTTATCGTTCTAAGAGGTGTACATTCATTGCTCTGTGATTTTTGGCCTTTCCAACCTAGGGAATATTCGCAAAACAAAATTTAAAAACACAACATACAGAATTGCAGTCCCAGAATCTTTTTTTTTTTATTGATCAGAATCCTGCAGTGCCAGCTCCTATTTTCTCTGCGGCCAAAGTGCTGTATTGAACTGCAGGATGTTAGAAAGCTTCTAATACTCTCCCGGTTGCTGATGGAGCCTATGTCTCTATCAGTCATTCGATCGTTGTTAGTCAGCCCTAGGAGCTCAATAAGCACACTCATGCAGCTGCTGTGGAACTCACCCTATCCCATCAAGCTGTTATCTCATTCTGCTTTCAACTTTTGGTCCTTTTTTACCTGGCCAGATAAACGTTCACTCCATTTTCTCAAGGCAAGACAATTCCTAAAAGGGATGCAGTTCAGACTAGAGTGACAGGAAAAACATTTGGATTATTCAAAAAGTAGTCCTGCCCCTGCTTAGGATTTTCCAGAAGAAAGTAAGGGAGCAATTTTGTTAGATGACTGCTGAGTGTTCAGACACAAGCAGAAGAGTAATTAATTCCTATATGAGAAAAAATAGCCCTATGTGGAGAAATTTCATAAATTACAGGAGCAGCCAAGATAGGTAATTCTATGACTGAAGTTGACAGTCAATAATAGCTACTGCTCATTAAAGAACCATCCCATCTTAGCCAGAAAAAAAAAAAGTTCACATTAATACATAAAAGTCCACCTGGTTCAAGGTTAAAACAAATGCCATCTCAGAAATGCTGCCAGTAGGTAAACAGATCTACATATGTGATCCACTGATACTAATGAATACCAGGAAAGGAATGAGTAGTTTGGGGGAAGAAGTTTTCATACTTTCTATCTAAAAAAACTTCAGTGAAAACAGCAAAACAGATTTAAAGACAATACCTAAAACAGAGAATGGGATAATTATTTTTGTCTCTCCTACATTTTCCATCTCCCCTCAATAAAAGATTATCCATAATCCCAACATTGCTACTCCCTCAGAACGAATCAGATTGAGAGAGTGGAGAGGAGACACGGTATCTCAGATCCTCGGTCCTCTCTCTCTAAGGCATCTTCAGGCAGATAGCCATGGTTTCCAGAACATTCTCTTTACACTTTTCTTCATCCAGCTGCAGCATAGAATGTTTACCAAAGGCTTCTAAAAACAATCTCACCAAACAGTTGAGAAAAAAATTTAACAACCAAGGCAAAGCAGTTACAGTCAAATTTTCACCTCAAAATTCTCATCTTAGGTGTGTGAGGGAAAGAGAAGACCCTTAGGATACCAGTCTGAACACAGAATGGGGATGAAAGGAGTTGATTCTGCCAATAGGTTTCAATACATCCTTATCTTTGAATCTCTGGGCAAAGCTGTAGAGCTAGCAACTGGCTGAATGTACCCAAAGAACAGTGCCACTGTTTGGCTATGACTGACTGAAGTTTATGAGCAGAGCTCCAATGATAGGCTAGAATGGACATCCATATCAAACAGGAAAGGTCTGACTGTGACAGAGAGCTCTTTTCAATAATTTGTGTCAGGCAGCAGCATCATTTTCAACTATTCAAGGTGACAATGTATGATGATATGCCTAGCTCCAGGAGTATAATCCTCTGCAAACATATAAATTTGGGAGGAAATTAACATTATTACATGGAGTTAATCTCTCCCCTCCCAACTTCTGCCCTGTTATCCAACCAATTTATATTTAAAATCTAGAGTTCTCTTGATTTGATTCAGATAGTTTTATTCCCTTTGGAGCAAACACTTTGTAGGTACAAAATCAGACATAATTTCTTCAGCTGGAATTGATAACAGTATGGGTATACATTTATCTCCCAGAAAGACCTGTACCAGGTTTGTTCAAGAGAGCAGAGAATAAAGGCACTTTATAAAATGGTAAAATTCCAGTTAGGCATGGACAAGAAGCATCTATTGTGAGCTATGGTCCAATATTTAAATGTGTTACCTGATATGGGTGAAAGTCAAACATACCACAGAGGCTTTGAACACCTTACCTGGGCCATCTGCCTCTCCAGTTTTGATCGGGGAATATCATCAAAGTAGTTTTCATTTCTTCTCCTCCTTGCATCGCCCTGCATGATAATGTGAGGAACGTCTAGGGAGCCACCAGTGGTGTAAGTGCTTTGGCTAAGTGATGGAGACAACTGAGGAGGAGTGTGATTACCACTGGGTTCCTGAATGGAAATACATCATGAAATAAATACCATGCTCTCATGGCTAACCTTTGGTTTTCAAATTGTGAAATACTAACAAGATTAACTGGAGTGTTGTTTTTGAATCAACTGCCAAGGAACGAATGACATTCTAACACTTATTCTATTAATGGCCTGGTCAAGTCAATACATCCCTCCCACCAAGTAGTTCAGGTCAAAGGTTTAAAGTATAAAGAATCAAGCTCTGTTTTCTTAAACCAGCACTGTGAATGATCTTAGGAGGGAGGCATCCCTCTTTTGGATACCCCAGACACTATCATGTGTGTTTACAAGGGAAGGATCTGTAGGAGATATGTCCTCACCATGGCAGACGTCATGACAAGAAACTAAAATGGGACCTGATGGGTCTTGATCCTCCACCAAAAGTGGTCTGATGATAGGGCCAGGAAGAGAACACAGTATGGTAACACAGCATGTCACAAGACATACAGACTGCAGAGCAATGCATATAATGACAGAGGATGCTTTTCAATGGCAAAGACAACTCCAGCTGGAAATTGGCCAGAAGTAAGATAAGGGGCTACAGCAGCTGAGCTCTGGTGGGGTTTGTTTGTTTGTTTATTTATTTATTGCAGTACCAGGGCTTGACCTCAGGGCTTACACCTTGAGCCACCCCTCCAGCCCTTTTCATGTTAGATATTTTTAAGACAGAGTCTCACGAACTACTTGCCCACGCTGGCTTTGAACTATGATTCTCCTGACCTCTGCCTCCTGATTAGCTAGGATTACAGGCGTGAGCCACCAGCAACTGGCTGAACTCTGATGTTTTTAAGAAGAGGACTGGGACCATCCAATTCTCTAGGCTGTTTCTCCCCCAGATTTTCTAGACCTCCCTTGGCAGAGTTAGGCCCACTTTTGCTAGGGATTCTCTACCTTTGATCAGTTTGTTGTTCCCCTGAGTCTCTTCTGGGGAGCTAGAACAAGAGGCTCAGAAGAGAAACGTCAGGGAGCAGGTTAAGTAGCTGGAAATCACTCCTCCAAAGAGGAGTTTCATTTCAGCACAATTATACCACAATTATTCCAATGGTGCCTACAGCTTCCTCCCCTTCATATAGCAAGAGGAAGGCAAGACAGTAAGCCCTTTCCAGGCTCTCTCCCCACCCCCTGCAACTTATTGGAGGTTCCTCTCTTTTCTATTTCTGTCTTCACTGCTCTCAAAATCCTCAAGTAGCCTGCAAGTATTCCAGCAATTAGTTTCCCCCCAGCTCCCTCCTAGAGCCAAATTCTCTTGTATTTCATGGAATCTTGTTTATTTTCTCCTTCAAAGCTGAATCAGACTCAACATCAAAACAGCTCCTGTCCTGCTGCTCCCTCTGCCATCCTGACAGCAGCTTGCCCTTTGCTGAAGTTCACGAATCAGAGGCGTTTCCCCTCGGGCCCCGTTGTTTCTAGGGGCCGTGCTTCTGTTCATCATTTACTATAGCTACCTTTTCTTATGCTTGCAGGATGGGAATCCAAAGCAAGCAAGTGCAGGACTAAACAGAGAGCAGAGCAGGATCTCTCCTCCTTGCCAGGGAGATCGCAGCTTTTTCATGCACTTTAGAAAAGGTCTTACAGGGTTCACGAAAACCAGGGATTTTTTAGCTATTCCCTGCCATTGCCATTCTGCCTGGAAATCACTCCTCCTTGACTTCTTTTTCTCTGCTCCTTCCTTCTTGCCTTCCTTCCCTTTCTGCTTTACCTTCTGCAGTTTCTCTCTAGTTTTTCTGTCCCTATAATTCTAAAACTAAGCTGAAAGAAATAAATATAGATTAAGATTTTAGATTCTCTATTCTTAATTTTTGAACTGGGTAAAAATGGTCAATTTTCACTTCTTGGAAAAAAACCAGAAGACCCTGAGGTTAATTTTAAATTGATCTTTACTCAACAGTAGTCCTTGATCGATTTCCTTTTGGTGGGTTTGAGAAGCCTGACAGAAAACTCATTTCCTCTCTCAGTGTAGATGGTAGTGTGGGAATGGAGGTGAGGGAGTGGTTCTTTAAACATGGTGATCTGTCAGAGTAAATTCCATTATAGATGCATTTCTGAATCTCCTATATATGTAAACATATTTAACTAATTGAGAAAGCCAAATCTTGTTTTCTAAAAACATGATCAAAAGGCATATTGTTTTTTATAGAACTAAGACAAGCTATGTGGAAAACAGCCTGTATTTCCTGATCCATTGCTTTAGTCATTTTATTGCACAAAGTACTTGTTGAGGTTAAGGGCAGAGAGTGAAATGAACATGGTGGCACTTACCCTGAGGGTGATGGACCGAGGGGGCTTCTGTGGAGGATCTTCGTGCAGTCTGTCTCCCAGAGATGCCAAAATACGTTTCCTGTGGCCAATCAAATTGATTTTTAAAACCTGAAACAACATGTATTTGGGTTAACTATCTCATTTGAAAAAAATAAAAAATATGTCCTAAAATGTGAAGAGTATAAAGTTAGCCCTGTCCTGTGAGAGATGGGGTATGAAATCAGGAGGACACTCAGGTCTAGAAAGGCAGGAAGGAGTAGCTGCCAGGAGGTCTGGGGTTAGAAAGAGAAAGCAGACATGATTCTCCTGGACTCCTGCTGCCCAGGGTCCACAACCTCAAGACCCTTCGAAAATAGAAACCATCTCTTATCATTGACCAGTTGAAAACTCTCTGAGGACATTCTATTGCACTTAGAGTAAGAGCTGAGCCCCAACCTGGCCTCACCACCAACAGGCCTGGTTGTCTCCATCTCTCTCTACCTGTGTCCCTGCCTCCGTCCCCTTCATGCAGGATGATCAGCCACATGGACCTGAGTGACTGTGCCTTGGGCACTCCACAGTCAGTCACACCTTGGAACCTCTACCCCTGCTCATCCCTCTGCCAAGATTGCTTCCCCAGAGATTTCAGGTAACTATAGACTTCCCATCCCTCCATTGCTCAACTGTCTCCTTGGAAAGGCCTTTCTCCAGCTCCCACTAAAATGCTGCACCCCAGCCCTCGTCACACTCTACCCATGATTTTCTTTGTATCATTCTCTGAAATAACTTTATTGGCAGCCTTTGTGTTTGTGCACCACTCTTCCCCATGTGAATTCCTTGAGAGCAGGACACTGGGATTTGCTTGTCACTATTATTTCCCCAATGCCTAAGGTAATGCTTGAAACAATAGGCACTCAAGAATATGAAAAGTATGGCTGTTGATAAGGATGAAGGCTGCAAAGTTAGGATTAGAATCAAGTGCTGCCTATTTGGGGTACAGTGAGTCACCCTGATAGTATTTTTGGTGTGACAGTGCTGTAAAGCACACCTGTTGAGGAGAGATCAAACGGAACTAAGAACTGTAGAAAGCATCAATCCTTACTCCTGTTCCTGGTGCTGTACAAATGCTTCCCCTTTTGGTCCTCCCAACACCCCTATCTGGAACTTCTCATTTTATAGACGAGGAAAATGAAGTTAAGATTGCTTAAGTCATCACCCAAGAAGCCCAGCATGTGGAAACTTGGATCTGATTCTAGTTTGTTTTACTTAAAGGTATACACTGCAAAACTGTGAACATATTTCCAAATATTGCTGACTCTTAAGAACAATATATGAATCCACTCATAAAGAACATATCCATCATTTTGTACCTATGTATGGCTTTAGAATGCAACAACTCTTGATGGGTAAACGAGTTTCTAAAGTAGTTACCTGTTGTGTAAATTTTATTCCTCTTTTTAAAAGTTTTACAGCATTACTTTGGCGCATATACTGTGCTACCTTGAATTTTTATTTGTTCGTCAGTCCACTGGCCTTTCAGTCTAACTTGATTTAGATTTTAAGTAGCCCTATGCTCTATTCCTTTTATGTCTACCCTCTGCCCCATGTCTGTTGGTGATGATGGAATAACAAATATTAACCAAGGTGAATGTCCGCCTGCACAAAATTCCAGTGATTTTATGAACTCTCATCTTCTCAGGCTGATGAATCCTAATCTTTGCAAATTTGTTTTCTTAAAGCACTTCCTCTTTCCCACAGGTCATTTTAGTTGACTTTCCATTTTTAAAAAATAGCTCACAATATTGCAGGTATAAGAGAACTATGGCTTTAAATTGGAGCAGGATACTGTTTTCTGCTTTTAATGGCCCTTTAAAAATGTTCTTTGTAAGCATACCTGATTTCTGGCTGCTCTTTTAGTTGCAGTTGGAACAACTGGAGACAGAGCCATATGCTGGCTGTAAAATCTCTTAATTTTGCTACAGTGGATAGCTCAAAGCTCTTTAATCTTGCGAAAATTGTTTGAATTATTTCTCCCTACATTCCTTATCTTAGGCTTGTCCATGCAGAGGCCCATGTGCCACCCTTTGCTCACTCACATAGCCCTTCATTTTCTTTCTGCATTTATATTAGCCAGCTTGACATTTCACTACCTGGAAGAGCTTAGGAGTTTTTTGCAAATCTGGAAATTTCACTACATATTCCTTCTTTCAGGTGATTCATATATATGCTAAATAAGTGTGGTCCCGGTGCTGATTACTTGTAGGCAGCCTTATTTATACCATGTGTAGAAATGCCCTTATACTCTTGCCTTGTTTCTTTTTTTCAAGTGTGAGGATCAAAGAATTCCCTCATCTTAGAAAAATACAACATTAACCTTTTCAAAGGTATTTTGCAAGTCTAAACACACTACAGTTTCTTATTCCCTTTTATTCTCATTCTCAATTACTTTGCCAAAGGCTTCTAGTGGATATAAATCCCTCCCATAAAATCCCACTGCTTTTCTCCCACTAGGTAATTGGACCTGATGCTAATGCGGCTACCTTGTTCCCTGAGTCCTGCTAAGAAATGTTTTTATAGTAATAAATGCACTCAAAATTACTTTGGCAAACTGACACTAAAGAACAAACAACTGTGGTAAAATTGAGCTCCATTCTTGCTCTTGGTTTCCCCTCCTACACTCAATTTTGGGCAAGTGAGATCACTTGACTCCTCTGATCTTAGTTTCATCTACAACATGAGGAAATGTTAATGCAAATTTCCAGTGCCACTGAGAAGAGGAAGAGGAAAGTTGTGAGAATAGCTAGTACAGTGTATGGTACACAGAATATTTGACCTTCACTGTGTGCTCCTTCTAGCAAATGGACCCCCAGGGATGCACAGAAATCTTGACCCAGAAGAATGAAGACATGGACATTCTCCCAAAGCTAGTCAGGTCAAACACATAAGCTGGTTCTTTGCATGGAGAGATTTGGCCTACCTTGGAAAAGCTCTCATTGAAGTAACTTATCCTGGTAGGAAAATATTTGATTTCTACCTATTAGTTTAATACAAGACCTGCTTTAAAAGAATGTATGCTTTTCTCCCATCCACACTTTTAATCTCCAACAGGAGGTAAACTAAGGGCTGGTGGAGTGGACCAAGTGGTAGAGAGCCTGCCTAACAAGTGGGATGCCCTTGAGTTCAACCCCCAGTACCATCAAAAAAAGGAGATAAACTAAGGAGCTCCTCTGTGTTTGAGCTCCAATGGTGCCTCCTCCATAGAACAACAAAGATGGTAGGGGGGCAGTAGATTAGTAGGTAACAACACAGAATGATGATTTATGACAAGAACACATGGGTAACTCTCCTTATTTATTAGAAATGAGCCCATATTGCACCCAACTCTGACAATAATGACCATCTCTTGAATATCTCCTATGATCTAGTTCCATATATTATAGCTGTGCTAGAACTTGTGCCATGAGCATTACATATATGTACAAATACCTCACCTAATCCTTAACGTAACATTTTCATTCCCATTTTAGAGATGCAAAACCTGAGACTCAGGAATACTGAATAACCGGTCTAAGGTCACACTGCTAACAGGTGTCATGGCTGGGATCTGCATCTGATTTCTTCATCTGCTCTTTATCACTCACCATGCTCCTCTTCCTGATATTAACTTTCATACCTTCTGGCTTTAGATACACTACTGGTTATGCCATTATGGTGCTTCTTATTTTGTTTAAAAACTTATATTGGGTCTTGATCATTGGAGAACATTAAAATAAACCAATTTTTGGATGAGGCTCATAGCAGTGTTAAAGTTTCAGGCCAAAAGAGAAAGAATTTAACAACTCCCTGTGAAGACTGAATCCAAGTTGGCTAACAGCAGAGTGGTAGAGAAGGTAGGTAATATTCATCGTCATGACTCCCCAGTCAACAAGAGAAAATACAATTGGCAAGACTATAACAGACAGAACATTCCAAAGACAGATTGTCATTATGGAAAAGTTAAGTCCAAAGACAATTAAGTTTGCTTTGAGTGAGAATAATTCAATCTCTGACCATCTTTGTAGTCAGAGTCCTGAAGTAGAGGAATCCCAGGATCCAAATATCAATGACCTGCAAACCTTTTGTTATAAAAAAATCCCCAAAGCAATGGTTACTGTGGTAGAGAAGAATTCTGTAGAGTTTTCATTACTGCTTGGGTGAAAGTTAACTGGAATCTAATGGGAGCAAAAGACAAAGTAATGGTAATATGACATTTAGTTACTTTAATCTAGTTATATTAAAGATACTGAGACAAATCAGTTCAAAACAGAAATCAATACTGAGTTTCTACCACAAATTACTTAAAGAATTCAAAGGGGGAACTTGACTGACAGAGTTTATAGTATTGGAAATACTGGGCACAAATAGCTGTACTGTCCAACTATTAACTTAAAAAATTACACATAAGCATAAGAAAGTTCTAATTGTAAAGTTCCAATGGATAAATAAAAGTTATCACATGCTTTTAAAATGATTTTCATTGCCACTATCTTAGAAGAAATGGATGCCAAAAAAGCAAAGAATATTATTGAACAACATTGGGCCTCCATGAATTTCCTTCAGTATCAACTAAACAGGACATCCTCAGAAACCCCACTGCAAATTAGGGCAATAGGAGAATACTGGCGCTGAGTGACAATAGTATAATATTATGTCACTGTCATTTATGTGTCTAGGTTTAGTTATGAGGGTTCTTCCAGACATTACCCTTGCACTGAATAGCTCACATCAGAATATATGTCACAGCAAAGCTGAAAGTCAGGGTAGTTAGACTTTTCACTTTTTAAATGTCATGTGATATTAATTAAACATGTTAAACTTAATGTGATGTAAATTGAACATCTTTTTTTCTTTTTCATTTTAAAAAATTAATGTTTTGATTATAAAAATATTGCTTTTCCACTGTAGATACTTTATAAATTATACAAAAGCAAGAGAATAGTTATCCATAAGCTATTAACATTTAGGTGTATTTTCCCTCATGATTATGTTTTGTGGTGGCCATGTTGTAAATGTACCATTCACCTTGATTTTTTCACTTAATATTAAAGTTAAAAAATTTTTCCTACACATACAACTCTGAGCAGACTTTCTTTTTGTGGTACTGGGGATTGAACCTTCTACCACTTGAGGTATGTCCCCTGCCCTCTTTGTTCTCATTTTGTCTTTGAGACAGAGTATTGCTAACTTTGCTGGGGCTAGTCTGAAACACCTGATCTTCCTACCTCCACCTACACAGTAGCTGAGATTACAGGTATGTACCATTATGCCCAGTTGAGTAGATATTTTAAAGTAACTCAGTATAATATTACTTCAGAGTATTTCATAACTCATTAACCACTTCCCTTATTTTTGGAAATACAGTTTGTGCTTCTTTTCTGGGTAACAAATATTCTACTGCTTTAAAAAGCCTGTTATCCTACAATTCCCATTTCATTGTCATTTTGAGTAGATGCAATGTGAAAATGCCTAAATAAAACTGCAAGAATGCACATGAGTCACAAAAAAAGTCATGTAGCAACAGTCTGTCTCCATGTTCTGCATGAAATCTCAATCCATTTATTGCCAGCTGGACCAAGTCCTCTGGGGAAAATCACAAATCCATATAATGTCCCTCAGCGTCACATTCTGCATTTATTATATTTTGGAATTTGGATTTAGCTGGCAGACATGAAATAGCACACGTAGCTTGAATTCTCCAGAGATTACACATGCAGCAATGCTGAGCATACAAGCAGTTCTACTCATCACTGTCATGGGACTGTACTCTTTTTAATTCTGAATTTGTATTTAGGGAGGGGAAGAGCGAGCTTCATCCTACAATGGGAACCTCTCGCCATTTTGGGGGGATAATTTATCCTTCTTTTCTAGATAGTTGCCAACAAACGGGAGCAGCTGCCATGCAAGTCTGTAGAGCTCACAGGCTTCAGAGCAGCATTTTCTACCCAAGCCACAAGTATGCCAAGAAGTTCTGGTGTTCTTAAGTGCTGAGAATGGAAGTCCAGGTGGAAGTTTATCTGCCATTCCCATATACAGCACTAAAATTGTAATTAAACGTGAAAGTGAGTCAGGTACCAGTGCCTCATGCCTGTAATCCTAGCTACTCAGGAGGCAGAGATCAGGAGGATTGTGGTTTGAAGCCAGCCTGGGCAAATAGTTCAAGAGATCCTATCTCAAAAAACCTTTTACAAAAATAGAACTGATGGAGTGGCTTAAGGTGAAGGCCCTGAGTTCAAGCGCCAGTACTGCAAAAAAAAAAAAAAAAAAAAAAAAAAAAGTGAACGTGCCCTTGCCCCCCCAAGCCTGGTAAGAACTTCTAAACACTTTCCACTTGACAGCCTCAAGGCAAATGTGGATCATCCAACCTCAACTTCCACAATCTCAGAGGTTCTCATTTGTGCTCCCACCCAATTGTCAACTCTGACTTTTCCCCTCTCATCTGCTGGACCGCAGTAACCATGAGTGAAATGGTATAGGGGACAGAAGGACCTCAGAAGCAGAAAGCCATGACAAGTTTGTTCTTTCCCTGACTCTAATATGTGAGCTTTCACACCTTGGGATTGTGAAATAAAGGGGACAATAAGAATCCTATTCAAAAAATGCTTACTGGATGTCTTTTACATTTGTAATTTGTAAACCACAAAGCAAAAAAAATTCAGTCTTCTAGGACTCTCAATATATGAAGTGGAAAAAATACAGAAAGTTTACATGGGTCTCTCTCTCTCTATTTCTATCTATTGCCCCTTTCTCTTTCTCATTATCTATCCATCTATGTGTTTATATATACCACCTTCCCAGCCTAAAAAGGATTCCTGCAAATTGAATGGGAATGACTAGGAAGCTGCCTAGAAATTATGAAGCACTGCATTGATATTATTTCCCTTTAAGTACAGCAGAAAGTTAAAACTTTCTTAACCTGTCCTTGAAGAACCCTAATATAACACTATTTTGGATATTATCTGTGCAACTTAAATGTGCTATTCTGGATGCCTCTACATAGATTTTAGATCAAGAACTATGACTTTCACTTCTCCAGGTCTCTTTGTTATCTCCTTACACCCCATATACACCCCTCTACAATTCTAGAATGTGCATGCCCCCCTTCAGAATCTTGCAAGGATGAAATCAAGATCCACACAAAGCCTTCCTCACTCACCTTGGATTAACGGTGAAAGAGGGAAGCACCTCTTCCTCTGAATTTTTCCAGTGCTTGTGGGCTGCTGTTGATACTTGATACACCCTGTATGCGCCTTCCCTGAGCACCTAGACCGTGAGCTTTGGAAGTCAGGTACAGCATCCTTACATCCTAGGCTCCCTCACAGCATCTAGCATGCAAGTGAACTTCAAAGGTGCAGCTGTAAGGTCTCAACTCTGATCCTGTTCAAGGCAGGCAAGTGGAGCAGGGAGATGTTTCCAATAGGCAATGTTACTCTCAAGAATCTTCTACTTCTGAGCTTTGACACTTTAATTTCTATGCTCAGTCTTACCACAGGTGACACAGATTTGCTGACCTCTCATCATTTTTAACTCCTCTTCACTTCCATAGCTTCCTCTAAAAAAATCCCTATTAACTTCCCAAATTCTCTCCTCCTTTTGTTATCGCCTGTCAAAGTAACTGTCACTAAATAACCAGCAAAGAACAGTGTATTTGATAGATGCCAAAAAATGCAACTATATTAACCTATGGGAAGGAAAAGAGGTTCCAAATTACACAGATCCGGAGAGAGCAAAGGATAGTGAGAAAGAGTGAGGAGGGGGGAATGTGTTTTTCTGAATACAGTTTGTCTCAATAAACAGGAAATAGTAATTATGAGGAAATGAGATAATGTTTGCATGGAAAGAGAGATCTTAATGGTATAATTGCCTCTGAGATTTAAGGGTTCTGGAGGTACAAAGCCTTCTTTGTAATCAATAAGAATCTTAGGTTTATTTGTAAAGCTTTCTGAATTACCTCTTGATGAAGGTACTAATTTTCTGATTATATTTTCACATAAACATTGCTTCAGAAGATTAAAAAAAAAAAAAGCAACAAACCAACAATCAGTTCTCAACTAATTTCTCGGTAAGTTACTTTTAAATACAGCTTGCTACAAGTTAGGTTTTCATGGAAGAAATTTGGTTTGTTTCAATCAATAATCCAACTGTTGGAATTATTGAAGGAATAATTTGAATTTTGTTGAAACTGAGAAATATGTGCAATGTCTCACATTTGAAGTTATTTGTAGAGATGTGATGATGTGCTAACAGCATTTGAAAACTGCAAACCTCTCTTCAGTTTTACTAATACATAAAAATGCTCTGCATCTTAAGAACAGAGACGACTGTTGGACTTACAGTTTGCTGACAACATAGGATTTTTACAGCTGGTGAAGGTATTTTTTTAACTTTCTTTCTTTCAACTTTACAGATCATAAAATTTATGATCAATTATATTGCCATGACTGATTATAAATATCAGCATTGTAAATAAAGTTATGGTTATCGAAATTCATTATTAGCTTATATTCATAAGTATAAAATAAACCAAAATATGCAAACTATGTGAGGATGCTCAAATCTGTAAAGAGAAGCTTTAAGACAAACTGAATCTCAAGAAACAGTGCTAGGCAGGCGAGGGGCTGGTTATTCAAATTTTGGATTAGAAATGGTCTTTTCTGTTCTGTTGCTGCTCTGCTTCTCTTCGTGCTGTTTAGATACTTTAATGGTATCTAACGCCTCCTTCAGAGGACAGAATAGTGAAGAGCAATGAATTCAATACAGTCAATTCTGTTTCTTGTCAGCAGCTCAGATAAAAGAATTTCATGTGGGAGAAGATAAAAATCTATCTAAAACTAGCTAAAATTAAGCTTTTAAAAAATGCATCCATGCATTTTACTTAGCCTAGCTATACTACCATGCTTTAGAATTGGGTGTTCACCATATTTTAGCCTGTGTTTGTTGGGGAAAAGGATGAAAAAATGTACTTCTAAGGTAGATGTTAGTCTGAAGGATAGGTTCACAATGAGAAAGGATAGGGTGATGATGGTAAAAGACAGATTTCTTATAATCCCTTTTCTTGCATCATCCCCACCTCCATCTCATCGCTGTCTCCTGGAGAGTCACATAGCAGAATAAAGCTGGGAATCACCATAGAGCCCTAGGGATGACTAAAATAAAAAAGTTGGACAATACCAAGTGGAGGTAAAGAGGTGGAGAAACTGAAACCCTTGTACTGCTAGTAGAAATATAAAATGGTACAGCTGCTTTTGGAGAACTGCCAGTCTCTTGAAAATATGACTCAGTTTCTTAAAATACAACTCAACAAGTCCACTCCTACTAGTCACCCAGGAGAAATGAAAACATATGTTCACACAAAGATTTGTACATGAATATCTAAACAATGTTATTCATAACAGCTGAAAACTGGAAACAATCCAAATGTCCCATCAATTGGTGAATGGATAAGTAAAACATGGTAAATTTATGCAATGGAATGTTTTCAGTAATAAAAAAGGAATGGGCTTACAGGTACAATCTACAGCATGGATGGATCTCAAAAAATATTCAGCTAAGTGAAAGAGAGACACATATGACTTCACATTGTATAAATCCCATTTGTATGATGTTTCTAAAAAAATATAACACCATATATAGACAAAGTCAGATCAGTAGTTGCCTGGGGTGGTAATGGGAGCAGGGATTGACTGCAATGGGCATAAGGAATTTTTGGGGGTTAACAAAGGTGTTCTAAAACTGATCGTATTGATGATTAGACAGCTGTGCAAGTTTACTAAAACTTATCGAACTATATACTTAAAATGGATGATTTTTATGATCTGTAACTAAGCTGCAATAAAGCTGTTCAAATTAAAAGAGGAATGTTGGGAGAATCCATTTGGGATTCAGAAGTATCCATAAGGCCATTCCTGAAAGCTACAATTCAGGTTGTTCTAGAGAAAGAACTCTGTAACTCTGGAGTATGTCATATGTTAGCAGGACAACATAGAAACTACAGGATATCCAATATACCTCAAAGAAACTATAACCCATAAGGGTAGTTTTATTCTAGGAGCCTCGTGCTATGTAGCTAAAGGTTAATGGATGAGTAGTATATTCTTTGTTAGGTGTGTACAATAAATTAGTACTGATTTCCCACACGTGGGTACATTTTTGAGTGTCACAATTCTAGCCATGACACTTTGGTAAAAAAAAAAAAAAAGCTTTCTAAGTAATTACAACAATTACTTTGTGAATGCTTGAAAAGAATGTAGTGTTCACTATGAACCAACATGGGTTCTTTCTGTGGGGGTAACAAGTGACAATAAAGAGATGACCCTTGAGAACTAGAATAAGGTTTCCTTCTAAGCACTAAATTAAGCACATCAGAGCGAATGAAGTCATAATGACTTCCTGGCCCAGGAAGAGTCAGTGGAATAGAATGGAAATCTGACTACAATTTAATCAGTGATACTGAAACCCAGCTAAACAAGGAAGGTATGTGTCAAGGTGGTTGGGGGTTAGAGGCAAGGGCAGAGGACAGATTCAAGTGATTAAATAATGGATAAAAGAGAATGAGAACATCTAGTCTTCATATAGAATGGGGCTGAAGTAAATGAGCTTTACTTGAGAGGTCCTCTGTGTCATAAGGCAGGGGCTATTTCATCAGGGCTTATGTTGATCCAAACAAAACAGCCCTTAAAATTCCTTTTCCTACTGTGTCAGGAAGCAGCCATCACCAAATCAAATTTTTGGGTACCCAGGCACTAGGAAAGGATGGAGTGGTGGTGGACCATTTGCTAGTGAATCCTTTCTCCCACACATTAATAGACTGGAAATCTTGATATGCCAAAATTAAATGAAATTCACACACCCAAGGCACAGACTTTGCTCAGGAGGGCACAGCGATTAAGAGCAAGGCTTGAGGTCAGAATGAACTTGGTGGTGTCCTGGCTCTGCCACTCATCACCCAAACTCATCCACAAGAATGGTGGTGCTATCATCAGGATTAAATGAGACCTTTGCAAAGCACTTAGCACAGTGCCTAGAATATGACGAGTCTCAGTGTTTTAAGCCCAGTTGCTGAACCGGAAGAGCTGAACCCACTCCTGGAACTCAGCTGGCTCATCAGTGTAACACTACAACCAGCCAAATGCAGCTCAGCTGCCAGCCAGGAGCCTTTTCCCAGCAACAACCCTATGCCACCAGTCACTCTTCTTTTCAAACTTCAGTAGTTGCATTCAAAATAAGTT
The DNA here is from genome assembly GCF_047511655.1 of Castor canadensis. Taxonomy (NCBI): domain Eukaryota; kingdom Metazoa; phylum Chordata; class Mammalia; order Rodentia; family Castoridae; genus Castor; species Castor canadensis. The sequence goes on from NC_133393.1 coordinate 135,926,660, forward strand.
TTTGCCAAAATATATTTTCTTTTTTGACAGGGTTATTAATATGAGGTTCACAGACCAGGAAAGAATTCCATAGATACAGTGTCTTTGATTCCAATAAAGTACTTGATGAAGTCTTCCATTACCTATAACATGGTGGGCTCTATGAGTGAAAAATTAAGTGGGTTCACAGCTGGTTGTATATCCCCCTAAGAAGCTTGGTGGATGGCTCTGTCACAACCTGTAGGGAACCACTGATTGAATGCCACAGGGTTCTGCCCCTTTATTCTACTCTATTCAATATTTTTATTAATGATACCAAAGTAGACACTTGTCAGATTTTTCAATGACATAAAACTGTGAAGGATATCTAATACATTAAGAGGCCAATGTGAAATTCAAAATTTCCTCAACAGGCTGAGAGGCAAAGCTAGTACCAGGAAGATCCAATTGAAGAGGGATAAATATAACATCCTTTTTCCCCCTTTTTTCTTTTAAATTATTGTTGTACTGGGGGTATACTGTGACATTTACAAAAGTTCTTACAATATATCATAGTTCAATTCAACCCCTCCATCATTCTCCTTTATCCCCCTAAATGTAACTTCTTATATTAAGGGTCCAAAAGAAATCAATTGTGCAAGTTGGATATGGGGGAAGATAGGCTTAAAGAAGTATCTGGGACTTCAGCTGAACACAGGAAGAGGTTCCGTGGAAAAAGTACGACACAAAGGCTCACATAGGAAGGGAATACACACATACAAGATGATTTTATAAAATACCATCTTGTTTCCCTTACCATTTCAACCTGACCAGAAATGAATAAATTGATGTTCAGGAATTTAAGGAACTTGCCAGAGTGATGATAAAATCAGTGTACAAATCTGACTTTATAATGCTCTTTTCACTCATCACATCATGCTGGCAGTGTCTCCAGTGTTGCCATGAGGCTCAAGGGAGACGTTTTAATGGATGTAACTAGCACAGTGCTTGGCTCAAAAGTTGCTGCTTTCCCCTTAGAGACTCATTTACATGTAAACTGGGTGCTTACCTAAATTTTATGTATTGTAGTATGGTCTCTAGTCTATTCTGAGTCTTTTCAAATTTACTCACAAAACAGAAGAAAAAGTCTGTTGAATTTTCTTCTCCTCCTTACCACTTTCCAAAATCCTTATTGCCAGACTCCAGGAGTTAGGACTGGGAAAATGCAGAAGAGATTTGAGGAAATCTCTGTCAGTCAGTAATGAGACCCAGATAATTAAAACTTTTTAAAATTAAGGTAATTTTCAAGGCTGCGTTAGTGGTTCAGTGTTGCACATTTACATGATAAAAACCTCAATTACCTTTAGATAATGAGGTAGTGTGTTAAGTAACCTGAGTATAATGATGTGCATATGAAATGCATGAAGTTTTTACTTAATTCATTGATTTAATTAGCTTATCTTATGGTTAAAATGATACTTGTTGTTGGAGCACTTCTTGGAATCCTTCGTGAAAATATGTGTGTGTTTTTTCTTCTCCTGCCTAGGTGCAGTGTGTTGATGGTCTTTACTCCTGTCCTGGCTATGTTATGTGGAGTTCTGCACTACATGAGTCATGCACTGGGAAGACCATTTGTCCCTGGGCCACAGGGCTACTTACAGGAGGTGGCTAAGGAAGGCACACAGTCTCCAGTAGTATCTAGGAAGACTGTGCTCATTTTAATAAATTCTTGGGAGTACCTGGTTGTCATTGTCTAAAAACAAGGGCTAACATTAGTTATCTAAGAGTTCCAGTTCATGAAGGTTTGGTTGTAACAAACAATCCTTCGTGGGTGCGAGTAGGGTGCTTCTTACTTTATTCTTCCTTTTTCTTTTGGCCTAGGCTAGCCATGATTCCCAAAGCTGGAGAATGGAGAGCCTTTAAACAGATGGGGAGTCATTTGCTGATGGTGCTGTTTGTCCAATTCTAGTGAAGACAGGGGCACTGTGGTGAGTGATCAGGTGGACCTGTGCAGCAGATGAGCTGAGACCCTCTGCTGTCAACTGTCTTATACAATATGGAAAATGATTCAGAATGGAGGTGGGGGAGGTAGAGAGATCGCTCCCTTCATGTTCTTAAGTCTCTATGTGTACACCCCAATGGACTTTTCCATGAGCTTCGACATCTTTCTGGAATGTCCTTCATCTCTTCTTCATTTGATGAACTCCTACTCATCATCCAATATTTCAAGACCAAGTTCAAATACTACTTTTGTGAAAAGTGAATCTTCTACCAATACCATTCACTCCTGCCACCTATCACAGATGCTACTGCTAGGTGTTTACATGCTTCCTTCTTTAAGCCCAAATCTTTTTGAAGGCAGAAATAAGCCTTATTCTCCTGTATTCCTTATATGTAGCATGGTAGACGGTGGCTCAAAACCAAAGCACACTAGACCAAAACAAAGAAATCTCAAAACAAATAACAGCAGTAGAACTTCTGAATGACTATCAAACTAGTCCCTGAAAAAATATCTACTTAAGACATCGTATGAAAAAGTGAAGTGTATATATTAACTATTTTATTGTGATATGATTGACATGTAAAAAGCCGCACATATTTAATATGTACAGCTTGATGAGTTGTGTACACCTGTGAGATCATCACCATCCTAATCATCCTAATGTTTCCTTCTGTCTGTCTTATTCTTACCCTTTTTCCTTTATGGTACAAATACCTAACATAAGGTCTACCCCGAGGAAGTCTGAGGTGTACAACACTGTATTGTTAGCTCTTGGCACTATGCTTTACAGCAGATCTCCAGAATTTATCTTGCACCACTGAAACTGTGTACGCTTTGTCCCTCACATTCCCATTTCTCCCTCTCTACTGGCACCTGCCAAACATCATTTGACTCTCTGCTTCCATGAGTTTGACTACTTTAGATTCCACATGTAAAGCAAAATCATACAGTAATCGCTGTCTGTGCCTGGCTTATTTTATTAAGTATGATGTCCCCCTAAGTCCATCCTATTGTTATAAATGTCAGGATTCCCTTCTATTTTCAGGCTTAGTAATATTCCATTGTATGTATATGTCACATTTTCTTTTTATCTACCCAACCACAGATGGACATACAGGTTGTCTCCACACATCACAGCTGTTGTGAATAACGCTGCAGTGATCATGGGAGTTCAGGTGTCTCTTGGGGATTCTGATTTAAATTCTTTTGGATAAATACTCATAAGCAGGATTACTGGATCATATAGAAAAGCAACCACTTCTAAGAAGTAGGTGCTGAACTATCAAATGGAAAAGTAATCTCCCTACCCACTGATATAATTCATCCTAATTTACAAGTTTCCAATAAAAACAATGCAACAAATAATGATTTAGTGTTTGGCAGAAAACAAGGTTTTATTTCCAATTGTCACTAACCTCATTATCTGCGTATTTTATTCACACAGCAAGGAATTACTCATTTTTCACTTCAAGGTAATTGTCGAATTAAGCTGGACAGAACAACATGTGATGAAAAATTGGTAATTTATTCTTGTATTGGGCTAGGACGGTGACAGTGTGGGGTGTGTCATCAATTAATTAATATAATGTCATTCACATAGTGGGCACTTGACATCCATGAAATGCACAATTAATGATGAAAATGCCAAAGTATTAATATCACACCTACTGATCACCACCCATGCTTAAATTAAATCTTCCTGAAATCCCTGGTTCAATTTTCATGAAATTCAAGTAATTTTCAAGTGATTTTTGATGAAGAATTTGAATGCCAAAGTTCACTGGCAGCATATGAAAAATTATTTTTTGCCATAGAATTATCCTAATCTCAACTCTTTAAAGAATTTAGGAGCATTATTTTGGGCCAAATGCCTCAAATGTTTAAATCTCATATGTTAATTCGTTGAGGTGAAAGTGGCTTCCTTTCCCTGGTGTTTCTTTGGTTTTGTTAATATTTTGTCATCTCTCTCATCAGAGTTAGTTAAAGAATGTTTCGATCTCATGAACATGGCAGAATGTGTTGAAAGCTTCCTGTGGGCAAACCTCAAGCAGAACCAGAACTTGTTGCAGGATCCTTAGCTGGAGACTCTCTAGTGAAAGGTCGCATATGAGAAATGCTAATCAAGGAGGCTGGTAAAGGTGCTACCTTTCCAAACACAACCCTTATGTAATTATAGCTTGTTCTTTGTTTTCCTAAAAAAAGACTGCATTTGGACAAACCAAAAACTGAATAATTTAAATCACGAATTTGAGATTAAAAAAAATCTTCATCTAGTTAGGAATTTAATAAAATGCATGGTTATTTGCATGGTTATTTGCAAAATCTCTAGCCACAAAGAAACTGAAAAGGACCATCTAAATTTTAGGATAGTAACATGGCATTTATTTACAGGATTTTTATAGGAAGAAAAGGTTTCTTTTTATCACCTTTCTATTTATTTCAATTTAAAAGGGCTTAAAATCAACAGCTCAGAATTAGAACTTATTCCTTAGAATGGCCCCATGAAAAATGTCTTGCCTATAAACAAGGTCAAATAGATGTACATCTCTGGTTAATTTGGACTGACTCCATGTAATTTATTAGGAAGCTGGAGGAGCTGAATTGATCATTAAGACAACAGAACAAATGGGCTTTGTCTGACTGGTTCAGTATACTTCATAATGAAATCATCATGCCAGCAGAAAATTTACTTGACTTCCAAATGAGACAGACAGACAGACAGACAGACCCATGACATGTTTATTATTTAGAGCCCTATCTTCATTAAATAAAAAAAGTCACTTTTCACAAGCCAAGCATCATGTATTTTTTGTTCTTAGGTCTTTGTTGAGCTATGTCTCAGGAAGCTGAAGGCTTCTTATTGCCACAATTCTTGCTCTATTGCCACATTTCCCACAAATAGAGACCTTTGAAAGATGGGTAATTTGGATTTCAAGTATCAGAAATTATAAGTGTCTGCCTTTCTTTAGCACATACTTCTTTTCTGAGGTTCTGTTAGATCTTGGGCAGAGGGCTTCATTTGGAGGCTTGAGTTATTTACTGCATAATATAGGTGATGGAGATTAGAGATGCAGAATCAAAGGGAAAAAACAGAGATCCTCTCCACTCCCTTTGCCCATCCCGTTAATACTTCCATATTCACAACACCAGGCTTGCCAAGACCTAACCTCAGGAGGGCCATGAAGGCCTTTGTTACTTACAGTGTAATGCTCTAAAGGAATAGAGCTTATTAAAGAACTGTAGCATGCTGTGGGAAATCTGGTCACTGTGTCCTTGACAGAACTGCTAGCATCCAATAGTTCTAAGTCTCCACTAGAAGCTTCTATTCTGAGCATTTACAGCAGCTCATTCATTCATTCTACAAATACTCCTGGAGGGATGGCTATTAGTTTGTGTAAGAATATTCAGAAGTGAATAGTTTATGATTATTGCCTTGAAGAGTTCCTGGTCTGGGGGGAAGGTACAGTGATAAATGCTGGAAGGGAATAGGTTTAGAGTGTTATGAAATCACTGGGTAGGGCTGGGCACCTGTAGCTCAGGCCTATAATCCTAGCTACTCAGGAGATGGCGATCAGGAGGATTGTGGTTTAAGGCCAGCCTAGGCAAAAATGTTTGAGATGCCATCTCAATCAACAGCAGGGCAGAGTTTTGGGCACATGTCATCCCAGCTACATGGGAGGCTGAGATCAGGAGAATTGTGGTTCCAGGACAGCTCAGACAAAAGTTTGCAAGACCCATCTCAACCAATAAAAGCTGGACATGGTGGTACATGCCTGTCATCCTAGCTATAGCGGGAAGCACAAAATGGGAGGATGAAATCCAGGCCAGCTAAGGCAAAAAGCATGATCCTAGCACAATAACCAGAGCAAAAAGGGATGGAGGCAGGGCTCAAGCAGTAGAGTGCCTGCCTAGCAAGCAGGAAGACCTGAATTCAAACCCAAGTACTGCCAAAAAGGAAAAAAAAAGAAAAATAAAAGCACTAGGCAGGGAGGGATGACCTGGGGGAGTTGAAGACAGTCTCATGGATAGGAGACTTCAGGGATGAGCAGGAGTTTTCCAGGTGGAGTAGTAAAGGGAAGGAACACGAAAGCAAAGGAAATACTGTGTATAAAGACTCAAAAGTCTTCAAGAGCACAAAAACATGGCATTTGTTATTTTACCTATTTAAGTGATTTTTGTCAGAGGGAACTGCGTTTGTGAGTGGCAGACAGCTATGAAGGTGGGTCACAGCCCGATTGTGAAGGGTCTTGTAAAGGAATTTGGTCTTCACCTTAATTAGGAAGGGTTTGTATAGTATTGGGAATGATGGCGACACTAGTGCAGTGTTAGCCAGTTCGAGCAGTTCTTGGTATTCTGCAGTTGAAGGAAAAGCAAAGAAGGAAAGGGTTCAAAAGAAGGGAAAGGATGAGATTATAGTTGATTTATAACAGTAATTCTATCGATAATGGATTGGAGTGAGGAGACAGGTCAATAAGTGGAAAAATTTCTAGTGAGTGAGGATGAGGGTCAGAAGTAGGTTGTGTCCACTGCTCTATTCCCAGTGTTTGGCATAGCGGCCACATGTAGTAGGCACTCAATAAATAGTTGCTGGAAGAATAAGTGAATGGCAATGGGAGGAGGGAGCAGATCTAACACTATCTAGGTGGCAGAAATAGCAGGGTTGGTGAGTATGGGATGTAGGAGGAAAGGAGGGGGAGTTCTGTTTAAGGATGACTCTGGAAAATTGGGCTTGAGAGGATGGTGTTGCCAAATACTGCAGCCAAGAAGAAAGGAGGAAGAACAGAACTGGCAGAGAAGATGAGGCTCCATGAGGAGTACTCCCTATGCATCTGCTGGGTTCAGCCTCTCAGTGTTAAGAAAGGCAGAGGACCCCCATGCAGGCACTGCACCTGTCATGCTCCAGGCATGAGGCCTGGTGCTTTCCTTGTTAACAATACCAAGATAATTTGGTATATCTGTCTTTGTTTGCAGGAAGGGAAACTGAGGCTCAAGATGACATATTAACTAGGTGGCACAGTGTACATTAAAAACACACACCTTGAGCTGGGATGCAGCTCAATAGTGGAACATTTGCCTAGCATGTGGCAAGGTCCTGGGTTGGATCATCACTCTCTCTCTCTCTCTCTCTCTCTCTCTCTCTCACACACACACACACACTCCTGACACAAAACTTATGCTTTTAAAATTCCATTATATTTCTTCCCCCATGAGAACAAACATTTGGACTACAGTACATTCTGTATTCAGAAATCTTCAGGGTGGGTATCTTGCAAAGAGTAATACCCCTAACATGCCTTCTGCCTTGACAGTTATTATGAGGAACCAATAAAATTGCAAAAATATTTTGAAAAGATAAAGCATTCTATAAAGACAAAGTGATATAAAAATCAGAAGGATATATGGTCAGATTCTGGTTAAGAGGCTCTACTTATCCTTTCAGAAGACCCAGCTGTTGATTTCATGAACAAATGGTGCTAAACCTGAGATGATGAGACAAATGACAAGAAAGCAGAAGGGCCACTCAGCACTTGGGAGATCTAGTTCCATGGTAAGGCTTAGTTATGATGTGAACCAGGAATGGAGTAGTGGTTAGTTCACATGTGGACTGAGGCCATCTCTCTGGTTTCATCAGTAAGACATACCAACCAAGTGAGCTGACTGGCCCACACACAGCCCAAAGGAGCAGAACATAAGCATCACTACTCCTCAACCTCAGAGTAGGTGCCTTGTGCTCCTAGTTAAATATGCATGTACATAAAAATAATTGTGCAGACAGAAGGAGTCACAGTTGCTCAAAGTAGACCAGGAAAGTGTTTCAACCATTCAGTGGGTGGTGTGACTGCTAGGGGAACCAGGAATGTTCCAGGGGTGGGAATAGAAACTACTCCAGGAAATGGTACTGTATGAAATAATTTACATATCTGAGGGCATGGGAGGTTCTGGAACTGCATTTGTTCCCCACTGTTTCTACCATGGAAATAAGTTGTTGAGACCTAAGATGAGATGATATGTAGTGATATGGTTGAGAAGCCACATAAGACTAGTTTATGGGCCAGGATTTAGGCATAATTTATCACATTAGATCCTTCCAATCTGTACAGAAAGTAATATCGCCCCCCCCCCCCAGGTTTTGCAAATGAGGAAACAGGTTCAGAGAGGTTATGTAAACGACTGAATCTTTAGGCTTTAACATGTGCACCTTCTTCACGATGGAACCAAAAAGCCTAGAGAACTTAACTGTTGAGAACATAATTCTAAATTGCTTTTTGCAACATAATTTCTTACTTTTCTTACATACCTTGTAGAGACTAGGTGTGTTTCTGACAGCAGGCTAGCATTACAAATATGGTGGTCTCCAAGAGATGGGGTACATTTTTTTTAAGGGAAGGATGGTTTAATTACCTCAGTATCAACTAAAATGGCAGTCATTCAAACTTCCACCTGCTTCCAACTGAACAATTTTAATCCATATGCATAGGATTTTTTTTGTCTTATTAGAAACTATCACTTTACAAACTCTCTCCTTGCAAAGTACTCATTCAACAATAAATACCTCCTTTGATAACTCTAATGAAGGTAATTGAATTCAATGTCCTGGTTAATAGTTGAGAGTTGAAATATGCAGTAGCCATATTTATAACACCAAAACCTTTCTTGGTGCTGCAGTTTGCTGATTTGTTCATCCTGAAGGGAAGCTTTAAATATGCCCACACATTGCTGTCTAATATTCTTATTCACTAATCTTTTGAAAAGAGAAGCATATTCTGGAACCTACTTAATTTTCTGATGTTGCAAACAATCACTTATAGTGCTTCACCAAAACCATATGGAGTACATGGCGCATAGTAGTTACCCAGTAAGCATAGAACTACTAAATGAAGAAAATACATGCAGAATAAATGAACTATTCTTTTCATAATTCTCCCCTTGCATAATCTAGAGATTACACTGGTTTAAAAACTGAGAAAGCCAATATAAAATATAATCAGTGTGGAAAGGTGGGGAAAATTCTAAAGTGACTTTTGGGTCAGTGATTTTTTTTTTTAAAATAAGATCTTCAAGTATTTGTGAAATGCAAAATGCTTTATCTTTCCCATCCCCTTTTTACAACTGGCACTGTCATATGGACTTGTTGTCCCTTCTAATTTAGTCAGTTGTTTGGGATCCTTAATTATGGAGGGTGTCAACTTTGCTCCCACAAGACAAACCAGCTGACACTACCTTTCTCAAAAAGCAAGGATAGTTATGCTCTGGGGCCATATCATTCTGACTTTCCAGAAATGTGTGCTCTTCTTTGGTTCTTGATTTTTCTCATCTGAGTAATGGTGAGTCCTCTGTCTCAGATGGAAGGTTGCAAATATCAATTACATTCCTCAGTGAACAATGCTTTTCTGTGAGGTGCATACATCCAGTGGTTAGGAATATATCTGAGGCCTGATGAATCATGACTTTGTAAATAATTTGTAGTTTTATGATATGTGTATGGTGTGGTTATGAGTAATCTACAATAAATTATTCCTATAAGCCATGCAATCACTAATTCTAATTGACTCTCCCTATTTTTGAAGCAGTATGAGTAACAGAAGGTACATCGACTTTGATGTGCAGCAGACTCATTTGAGTCCTAGCTGTATTACTTAGAGACTGGATCCTTGGGAAGGATCCACCTTTCTTAGCTTTAGTGTCTTCCTCTGTGAAATGTGAACATAGTACAACTTCATAGATCTGTTGAAAGCATTTAATACATTGATTATGTGCTGCTATGGTATGAATGTGTCCTTCAAATTCATGTGTTAGAAATTGAATCCCCCAAATTCATGCTATTGGTATTTGGAGGTGATCAGGTCATCAGGGTTCTGCCTTCATGAACGGCTTAATCTGTTCATGGACTAATGGGTTACTGCAAGAGTGGCTTTGCCTGAAAAGTGAGTTCTCTCTGGCAAGCCTGCTGTGTCATCCATGACGCCCTCTGCCATGTTATCATTCAAGAAAAAGACCCTCACCAGATGCCAGTGCTACACTCTTAGACTTCACAGCCTCTAGAACTATGTGCAAACTACATGTCCATTATTATGAGTTAGCCAGCTTTAGGTATTTTGTTACTAGTAACAAAAACAGACTAAGACACATGTACATAAACTGATATTAATGAGTTGATTTTATATGAGTAATATGTGCCCATGTGTGTGCATTGGTCTGGTGGGGACTTAAATGTCCTCCTTCCCTTATGTCTTATCATTTAAGATGGTGAGGACAGTGATACCATTATTTGCTATTCCTTCTAGAGGCTGGATAGGGTAGTATAAGATGAGGACCAGGGGGTGCGCAGCCACAGTTAGTACTGAATAATCTCTGTGAGCCTAGGAAGACAGATGATTGTAACTAGCTAGGAACAAAAAAAAAAAGGAAAGCTAAAACAGTTTTAAACGCACATTTTATTCTGTGTCTACAGGAATGTATAGGAAGGCACATCATCAAAAGAAAGTTTCTCTTAGAGACCAGGAATAATATGATATGACATAAGTGTTTACATGAAAGTCCTAGTTGGTAAGAGGATAAAAGACAGACCTATGGCACAAACATTTGTTAAAATATCAACTATGTGAGACAGTCACACAGGGGAGACTCGGTGATTCCTTAACACACTCCCTGTATACAATGAGTTCTCAATCTAATGCAGAAGCATGTTTGCACATAAGAAAACTACTGTGACAGGCTATGATTAATCCTATATAAAAAGACATGAATGGACTCACAGAGCAGCAAATAGTTATTTCTAAGAGGATAAGAACATTTTTATGGAAGTGAGGACATTTTAAGCTAAGTTTTGAAGGAGATAGAGAATGTTTACAGAGGGTTGGGGGATATAGGGCATTAGAGACTCACGTACCTGAACGAAGAGGATGTTGTGAGTAATGCCTAGAGAATCAGAGGTAAGGTCACATTAGTGGGCCCAGTAACTTCAGCAGTCCGAGGCTGAAGGAGAACTTGAGAAGGAAGGATGGGAACGGACCAGAGCACAGAGTCACTAGCTTTAGAGAGGGGGATGCATCTTTCAGGCAAGTCTATAGAAGAGACAGTGAGTTCTATGAGGACATGCCTGGTTATTTTCATGCTCTTCGTATGGCAGAGGCAATGTCATTGGTTGAACGAAAGAAGGAATTTGAGTAGGGTAGAGGCCTACGGAGCATAAAACGCAGGTTTGAAGAACTATTTATGGTGATCAGTGAATATGAAATGAAGGGATCAATTCTGAACTCAAGATATTTGCAAGCTAGTTGAAGGGCATCACACAACTTTTCAACATAGAGAAAGTTAAATGAATAGTTCATAAAATAAGAGGGAAAAGTATACTTACGAACAGCTTGGGAAAGAAGTTTATTGCACTTTTTTTTTTGTGACACACTATGTTGTATTGTACTCTTTTGGGGGTAAGTATCCCCTTCTCTTTTTACACTTTTATTAGCATACATTAGTTGTACAGGTGGGTGTTCTCTTCTTAGTGTTAAAATTTTTCATAGTCAGCCCATGTGACAAGGTTGTATTTTTAGTTTATTTAAGGTCCTGGCAATGATGCACAAATTTGTGCATCAGTTGTAATAATTCTATGAATTCTCCATCTCCCCTCTTGCTCTAATACCCCAGGCTCTTCAGGTCATACTTGGGACCAACTGTACTTTACTGTCCCCATAAATAAATAAATAAATAAATAAATAAATAAATAAATGATTTTACCATTGTATATTGTATATTGTATATTATAGCCCTGAAAAAGAAAGCTACTGAAAAGAATAGTCCAGAGTAGAAGAGAAAGGCTGAAATGTGCACAGTTGTTAGGAGGAAAAGTTAAGTCAACTGAATGTAAGAAAGGATTCTTTCAGCAGACCTGTGAGAAGTAAGGCTGGAAGAATAGACTGGGGTTAGATTTGGGTTTTAATGGTTTTCTAAGGAATTTCACTCTATGGGCAGTGGGAGCCATATAGAAAGGGGGGGATGGTTTTCTTGCACTGCTGGAAATTGCAATGTCTGACTTAAGTTCTTTGGAAGAGCTACTAGCAACCTTAGCACTTCTCCCGATTCTCCTTAAGGGTACAAGTTTTGTGAGATGAGCATGTATCATCCATTTACATTAAGACTTCTGGCTTCCCTTAGGGTTACTGTCTCTTTCTGGGATTGCAGGCAAGTGAGTAAATGCTATTTTCATGGATTTTCTATTTTCTGAAAAATACTGTGTCTAGCTTGCTGGGATATATTCCTCAGAAGACATGTCATTCCTGTGAACTCATTTGTTTCTTGAGTTAAATAAGCACTGAGTTCTAGAAGAGCTTTTGGGTCTAACATCAAGACTTCTGACCCTACAACTAAGAACAGACAGTAATGGGAACTTAAGATCCCCAAAATGACTTCAACAGAACATTCACATATGTTCTGTGATGTGTAGTGGTATCAGATCCCAAGTCTTCGAAGAGAAATATTTTGAAAATTCTCACTGGTTTTTGGCAAGAGCAGCAAATCTTGATTTTTCAGCTCTTCCTAAAAATAAGAAAAGACCAACAATTTTAAACCTGGGATTGAATCAAGTATTTAATAATGCCAACAAATGAGTTGAGTTCTACTGTAATTCACTGTGGGGAGATTAAGAAAAACCTAAGAGCTACAAACAAGCCATTATGAACAGTGTACAGTGATTAAACACATGAGCTGTGGTTGATAATGAATCAGAAGTAAAGCTATGAATGACAACAAAGAAAGGACTTGTTGGATTACGAATTTTATCAGAAAAGTATAATTTGAATGTTGATTCAATGTTTTCAATAGTAACAACAGGGAAAATGGGTTAACTTTTGTGCAATGCATTTTAGCTGATCAAGTTCAAATTGATAATTATGAGGCATTTCAATCAATACAGCCCAATAAAGAAGGAAATAAAAATTCTACTCACACACAAAAAATAAATCAGTACAGCCCAGGAGATATAAAATAGAGGCCTGTGTAGTCTTTTAAACAACTGACACATATTCTACTTTTCTTAAGATCACCAAAAGCAAAATGGAAAAGACTTCCTAAAATTTTGGCTTTTTGTAGGGAGAGGGAGGCTTTTAAGATTTGGGTCCATATAGTGGTGTTTTGATTTGTGACAAAACATTTTCAAATCCATATTTTGGGCTCATATTTTCTTCATTACGTATTTTCTTTATTACTTTATTGCACAGAAAAACAGAAGCTAAACTGAATTGATTTTATAAGCTGCAATAAGTACGGCTCCCAGAAACAAATGCAAATGGAATGAACAGTCCTTGCCATATGTTTCATGTAGGCTATTCACGTTTCCTCTCAACCTAAGATGATGTTAGAAACCTGTTCTGTTAATGTATGTGTGCAATTATGCAATCTTAATGATTTAAAAGCCTATGCATTTTACAGTCCTAAATATCCTAATATACACCATTTTCACACCCAGACGCTGAACACAGACAATGAAATATGTTCCATGGACAAGCAATGTGAAAGGAACATAGATTTTTCATCACATCCTGAAGCTATCCTGTATCAGCTCTGCACATAAAGGCCAAGTGGAAAAAAAATTCCAGGCTTCTGAATTTTAAGGAAAGATGTTCTACTTTCGTTTCAGTGAGTTTGACCCTTTGTTGTCTACCTCTGCTCCTTAGAGATACATACGTGACTTAAGCTTACAAAATGAATACTAATGTCTTAATTAAGCCTTAATAGAGACACATACTACAGCTCTCACTTAAAATATGCACAAAATTAGAGAGGAGGAAGCACAGGACATTGCAGGCCCCTCAAAGGAAGAAGAAAGTGCTCTCTCTCTCTCTCTCTCAGTTCTGGGGACTGAACCCAGGGCCTTGCATATTTGAGGCAGGTGTTCTACCACTGAACTACTTCCCTAGTCCAAGATTCTCTTAAGGTAAAATTAACACAGCTTCTCCTTCAGAAGTTGATGTTACTCTTACATAATTTCCAGTTCTCAGTGAGGGTATTGTTAATACAGATCAGCTAAGCTCCATATCTTGATCTTAGCATTTCTCACATCAATTTTTGGGAAGGACTTTCTTAGAGTCAGATTCTGACATAAAGAGAACACTAAGTTAGTATCTAGGGATGGGGGAGGAAGGAAGAGTGTGGTTTATTTAATAGGTCATCCTTGTTCTAATGGTTCCATATAGCTCTGTACTACATGGATGAGATGCGACAAGGCCTTCTTGCGGGTTTGGGGTGGGGGTGGGGAGAAATAGACTTCAGCAGCCTCAGCAAATGACCAAAGATCCATCACGATGATGGAGTTAATGTGATCAGTTACCCACGTTTGAAGAAAAATGATGTTTGCCCAGCTGCTGGCCTCATCAGAAAAATAAAAACCACAATAATCATCTTAGAAAAGAGCTTAATTAAGCTAAGATAGCATGTAAACTTCCACACTAATTTCTACTTTGAAGATATTCATAAAATATCAGTGATGGCAAGAACTCTGGTGATTCATAATCACTTTGTCTAATGAAGAAGGTTTAAGTTTTTGGAAACTAAGACTCAGAGTGTGATGTGCTCAAGGTCACTTGCAGTTAAAAGAAAAATCAGGACTACATCCTGGGACTTCTGAGTTTTGATGTATCATTTTTCTTTCTACTGCAAATCACAATTTTTGAGATTCATACTTTGAAAAAGAATGATACCACCACCATTTCTTTTGGGGTTAGCTTCTTCTTATGACAGATGATTTTTTTAAAAAAGAAATCTTGACCTTCCTGTTACCACATGTTCAAAATACCATTACTATTTCAAGTCCCATTTTCTTTTTTACATTCAGTAATGGTTTTTGAGAGACAAATCTGCCATATCAATTTCTAAAGGTAAGAGTTTAGGTCAGGTCTCTTTTTATCTAAATTGTTTTAGCCATCCTTCAGTGTGATAAGATTTTGGTCTGGTTATGCTGACATTAAAGTTTCCTTTTCTTAAAGTAAAACTAATGACTTGGCAGAGCTGAAGAGTACAGACCCTAAGGTCAGTTGGCCTGAGCCAAACACCCATCCTACTACTTCCCAGCAGTGTTTTATAGGAGAATTATTTAAACTCATACATTTGTTTTCTCATCTATAAAATGAGAATAGCGAGTCCCTTCTCAAAGTGTTGTTTGGGTTGAAATAAAAAAGCTAACATATGCAAAGAACTTGCAAAGACCAAGCTCTCAGTACACTTGACAATTACTATTATTAGAAAACAATTAAAAGATAATTTTATATAACATTATTTATATAGTAGTGGAAACTCAGCTTTATAACACACTGAAAATACAGAAGTTTATGATTAAACCTAAGTAGGCTTTTTTTTAAACACAAAATGTAACTTAGCAATGACTGACTTTTCAATACTGGGGAAATGTATTAATATGAACCCATCTGGCATTCTGAAAATTTGTTTATTGAGAAAAAATAAGTAACCCAAGCATATTAATAGGTTCTCATTCTCAAGCATGAATCAATAGTGGCCACATTCTCTGTCCCCCCCCGCAATAACTGTTTGGGACAACCTTGCTTTATATATTATATGCACCATACACATGAAGGATATACTTAAGAGTTCTGAAACATGGTGTGTGAAGTGAGCAATTCTAGAGTAATATGTTCCAAGGACTGTTTTCAGTAGAAAATAATAAATCTCTACCACAGATGATTCCAGCTCATGGTCCAATATAGACCCTGTATGAAAACGGGCAGGTCATTCAGCATTCACCCTATGTACTCTGTCTGAAGTCTGTCCACATCAGTGCGGGGGGAGGGGAGTCTCACCAACTTCTCTGGGACTGAGATAACCTCATCACAAAGACATGCTTCTTCAACTACTTTTAGGGGTACCACAATTCCTGTCTTGCCCTGCCTAACACAGATTTTACAGAGTACAGTTCACCCTCTCTTCCTATTAATAAATGTATATTAACCATCATGACTAATAATGAAGAGGTTCTGGCCTCTCTCACCTAAGAAGAACAAAACAGCAGGGTTTCTCCACAACTCTGCTGGACCTTGGCTTTTGTGGCTTCTGCTGCTAACAGGCTCTCCACAGGCAAAGAGCAGGAGACACCAGCGATGCAAATTAGAGGACTGATGCTCCTTGTCAACTGCCAAACCCACAGGAACCTGAATGTGACCCACAGGATGCTCTGTGCTCCATGCCTGGGTAGATGGAGACCTTGATCAGTCTGATTATGGAAATAACATTCCTCTATGGGGTACATGAAAATGATTTGCTAATCTCCTTTTTCTAAAGAAAGCATGGAGTGGTGTGTTGCTCATATATATTTAGTGCTGCAGGGAGGAGGGTATTCTTATACATAGAAATATTACTTACTCTTTGTATTAGTTTGGTTGATAGATAGCAAAAAAAATATGTTATTTTCTCCTTTAAGTGCAGTCCATTGATGACTAGCTGGCACAGCAAAAACACGTACGGTAATAGTGAGAAATAAAATGCTAAAGATGTAACTGGAGAAGTCTAGAGGTTGCAAAAAGGTCCACAAACATTAGTGAGTTCATCTTGATAGAAAGGTAACTGCAAGGTAGATGATACAGCAGGTGTAACATTTTGGCAATATTCAGCATTACTTACACATGCATCCATGGTATCAGATTTATCCTAAACATAGTAAATGGGTTTTCATTTTTGGAGGTGCCCTAAAAGCATGCTGATTGTCTTGGCGTTGGTGTTTCTGACTTCAATTTCTGTAAGAGCTGGTATCCTTACCCAGAACCTACATATCTTTGATGTTCACCTAGTTAGAGCTGGCCCTCTTCAGGTTTCTGTGAAGGTTAATTTTATATGCCAACTGGGCTGGGCCAATGTGCCCAGGTATGTGGTCAAACACTATTAGGGATGCTTCTGAGATTAACAGAGGATTTTGAGCAAAGCAGATTACCCTTCCTAATGTGCATGAGCCTCATCCAATCACTTGAAGATCAGAGTAGAACAGACTGACCTTCCTCAAGAGGAATTCTGCCAGCAGCCAGCCTTTGGGATTGTAGCTTTTGGACTTACCAACTTCATGGGCCAATTCCTCAAAATAAATCTCTTTGTACATATATTTACAAACTATTTGTTCTGATTCTCTGGAGAAGCCCGACTAATACAGTGTTCAATAAAAATCTGTTGACCGATGACTGAAAAATGGCTGGTTGCTTTTTTCCATCCTTCCAACACTCACTTAGAAGGTATCCCTGGCTTTTGACCTCACCCAGACCTCCCTCCCTGTGTCTCTCCTTTATTTCCCTGCCACTTGTCCCATTCACAACTCCCTTCTTTCCATCTGCAGGGTGCTACTTACATTTTCATCCTACTACTCTCTTGTCTTTCCTCTGCTCACCTTGCAAATTCTCAGCCTCCATTTGCACCTTGCATCATCTTCTGCTAGCAGCCACTACATATTTATGGTGACTAAATGCAGCTGGGCTCTCAAGCCAATCAGAACACCTTTCCAAGGTCCTCAGTCAAGATAAAACCACTCCTACCCTCCTGGAGCTTATATTCTAAAGGGCAAAACTATCATGAACATAAAAATAATTACACCTATAGAGTAAAGTGAAACTAGAATGTGAGGAGTGATAGGAATTCGGGTGTGGAAAGCTGGGGTGGTATACAGTTCTAAACAGGTGGTCAGGGTAGGCATCAATGTGAAGGTGGCATCGGAGCCAAGATTTGAGGGAGAGACCACACAGGTACCTGGAGGCAAATCACGCGAGGCCAAGGTAACAGCAAGTGTAAAGGCTCTTGGTTGATTCGGGATGCTATAATGAAATACCATAGACTGAATGGCTTATGAGCAACAGACATGCATTTCTCATCACTCTAGAGGCTGGGAAGTCCAGGATCAAGAACAGCAGCAATCCTGAGCCTCCCCGATGGCCGTCTTCTTACTGAATCACTTGTTTGAAAACACTAATCACCTCTCAAAGGCCCTACCTCCTAACACCATCACTTTGGGAATTTGGGAATTAGGATTTCCACACATGGATTCTGGGGGAACGCAAATATTCAGATCACAGCAGCCCGAGGTATGTTTATGGGACAGCACAGAGGCCAGTATGGACTGAGCGGAGTTACTATGTCCTTCAGCTATTGTGCTTGTATGAATCCCAGTCTGTTCACCTCACTGATAACTATCTCAATCCAGGATCTGGTTCTTTCTTACCCACAACAGGAAGCTGATTTCCTAAGTGTTTTTCTTGCATATGGTTGCATCTTATCCCCATCTATTTCCTGCACTTAGCTAGAGTGAGTTTTCAAAATGCAATGTCACCAGGTCAGGATTTTGCCAAGGCTCATCGCCTGTGGGCTGATGTGTGCATATGAACTGGACTTAGCCCTCTCCCACCTGGCTCAGCCTCATCTCACCCATCCTTGGGGTATGACTACAGGACCCTATATGACTCTGACCTCACTGAGTTCTCTCTCAACTCTGTGCCTTTGTGGGTGCTTCCTCCTTTTTATGAAGCACCGCAAGCTCTCCATCACTTACTGCAATGAAGAATGGCCTGGCCTTTCCTCATAAACACAACTTCCTGCAGGAAGTTTTTCCTAACCATCCTCTCTCTGGTATAGCTTCCTCCACATACCTCCACCTAGTTTCTACCAGAGCTGGGGAGTAGCTCTACAGACCTCTGTCATACATGTCGTACAGATTCCCCACAGTTTCCTTCCTGTTTGGTCTTCCTTGCTAGGTTCTGAGCAAGGATGAAGATCATGGTTTTTTTTTTAGTCTCCCAGCATCTAGCACCTCGCTTGATACATAGGAAAAGCTATATATTAGTCAAATGAATGAATGAATACACACACACACACACACACACAAAACTTCATGTGGAAAGCTATGGATTATAGAAGTGAAGAAGGCAGGAAAAAATATATATAGAAGCTGCACATAACTTCCTCTAAAAATAATTTCTTTATAGAAGAGGAATCTGTAACCACAAGGCAGCCATCCAGAGGACAGAAGTAATGATCTGTGCTGCTTGTCACAAAGGGTTAGGATGAGTTTTCGGGCTGACTGGATTACCCTGATTCCTCTTTAAAGTCATTACGATAAACCTCATCTCAAGGACGGACTCCTCCGGCACCTGATCTCTTTTGTACTCTTTGGTCCACACAGTGTGAGACCATCTCCAAACAAAACAATCTCTTTGGTTTCACAGACGAGAAGAATGTAATCCATTTCCTACATGTGACAACAAAAGAAAATCTGAAATGGCATAAGAATGTAATGGTAATATTATACAGACAGGGAAGAGCTGAATCAAAATGAAATATGACCAGATGCAATCAGTAGATAACAGTAGGAAAAAGGAAGCTGTCACCTTCATTTCTTTCATACACTTCTTAAAGAAAATTACGTCTTTTAGAATGTAAGTCAGTTTTCTTTCTGGATATTACTTCTTAATGCTTCTGCTGTGTATGGGAAGTAAAGCATTCTCTTTATTCCCCAAGTTTGAAGCTGCTTGGGGATTACTCATTAGAGCCTGTCCTGTGAGCACAGACCAACATCTCCATCTGATAGTCTTCTCTTTTTGTCTCCCGTCACCCTCTAATAAAACACATTGCACATCGATTGATTAATAAGCATGTTTCAGCAGCTCTTGGTGCCTGGAGTCTGGGGCGGGGGAGGCCTAGATGCAGATAAACGAATGAATTCAAGGCAAGCACACTCGGCCTGAGGGGGCTGGAGGAGAGGAGCCAAATGTGGGCTGCGCACAGAACGGGAACACTGGTGTTAGGTGTGGGCTGCTGGGAACGTCCCAGGAGCGGCTTGTCTCATGTTACAGACTAGCGATCCAGCTGTCTGGAGGTGGAAGAATCCACGAATGGTGCATATTGCAGAAGCACAGTTTCACAGTCTTCTGCAGGATGCACACGTCAGGAAAGAAGCCTCAAAACAAAAAAACCATTAATGGCTTCACAGCAGTACAGAGTCACAGACTGTGGCTGTGTAGACAAGGTATTTCCCAAATTATCTTGACTACTGATGATATGACTAATTTCTCCCTTTAATAAAAGAACTAAATACATGCAAAAAAACAAAACAAACCAAACTTTCCCCAGATGGGCTTATTATCTTTGGAAAGGAAGAGAGGCCTCTGTACAGAACTAAAATCCCTACCAGATGACATGTAAGACCTGAGCCTGTATGACACATGATCAGCAGGTAGGGGCTTATATGAGTATGATTTATTACTACTTATCCAATGCCTGAACTCAAGGGTAGGATGAAATCCTTTTTTTGGTGGGGGGCAGTACTGGGGTTTGAACTCAGGGTCTTGGGCTTGCTAGGTTGGCCCTCCTCTCCCACATCAGCCATGCCCCCAGACCTTTTGTTCTTTAATTTATTTTTCAGATAGGGTCTTGCTTTTTTTCCCAGGGCAGCCTTGAACCCACGGTTTTCCTACTTCTATCTCCCAACTAGCTGGGATTATAGGCATGAGCTACTGTACCTGATCCAAGAACTAATATTTATTTAGCACCTTGTATGTTTTCAGCATTGTTAGCTGTTTAATGCAACATTCTCATTTCAACTCTTAAATAGTTCTTTCAGAAGTGTATTTTACACCCATTTTGTAATAGAAAAACACAAAGGCTCTAATGACATTAGGTGTACCCAAGGGTATAAAAATGAGTGGCAGAGAGAAAAGAAATGGACACAGGTACCTGACAACAAAGCCTATCTGCAGGGCCCCCAAGAAGTCACTCTGATGGGTCCCAGAGCAGCTTGCTGTTTTCCTGCTCCTACCATGTGACCCCAAAGGCACTCAGACTGGAAGCTCCACAAGGACAGGAGTTCTTGTGTTTTCTTTGGCATTATGTCCTGGGCCTTCTACAGAGCTTCTTGGTGCTCACATTGATTGAGAAATAAGACCCAAGGCCTGTGGGAGGAGTTTCTGCCTCCAGTACCACCTACCACCCAGGCAAGGCTGAGGTCTCCCTTAGGAGGGCCAGCACCAGCAGAACAGTCCAAGGAGGAGAAAGTCATCTGGCTGGGAGTTTTGGGGTTTCTGAGTCAGGATGAGATTGTGCCAACCCTGGTGAAAGGCACTGTGAGTCCCTGGATGGAGTTGTGACCTGAAGACATGGCTGAGGGCCTTTTAGTGTTAATTTCCAGTTCTGATGAAAACAAGATTTCTGGGGGTTTCTAGAATTGTGACAACCACCTTTAATAGTTGCCTTTAAAAATTAAATTTTTTTCAATAGCCAAGTTATGGAAACAGCCAAGATGCCCCACTACTGACAAATGGATCAAGAAAATGTGGTATTTATACACAATTTTACTCAGCCATGAAGAAAAATGAAATCTTATCATTCACAAGTAAATGGATGGAACAGAGAACATCATTCTGAGCGAGGTTAGCCAGGCTCAGAAGACCAAAAATTGTATGCTCTCCCTCATATGCGGACTTTAGATCTAGGGCAAAGGCTGCAATGTTGTAGGACTTGGGTCACATGACAAGGGGAGAGCACATAAGGGAGGAATGGGGATAGGCAGGAAACCCAAAACATGAAAGCATTTGATGTCCCCACTGCAGAGGAACTAATACAGAAACCTTAAAGCGACAGAGATCAATATGGGAAGGGGATCAGGAACTAATGAAAAGATCAGGTAGAGATGAATCAACTTGGGTTGTAACACATTTGTACATTTGTACATTTGTACATGAAAGCAATGCTAGGAATCTCTCTGTATAGCTGCTCTTAACTCAACTAGCAAAAATGCTTTGTCTTTCTTATTGTTGCTTATTTCTGCTCTTCAACAAAATTAGAGATAAACCTGGAAGTGAGGAGGGGAGGGGGGAAAAGGGATGGGGTGGGGGCAGAGGGGAAAATGACCCAAACACTGTACACACGTGAATAAATGAATAAAAAAATAAAACAAACAAATTTCAATATAGCAAATGAGTAAGTAAATAAAAAAAAGTAAAAAAAATTTAATTTTTTGTAGTATTCTCATTTTGAGTTATAAAGGTACAAATTACATAAACTTGTTTGGACAAGCACACACACATATATATGTATTTTAACCTTTTTCTTGTGAAGCAAGTTGAGTTTTGAAACAAAAAGAAATCATGGCCGTTACACTTTCCTAATAGTTTGGTCATTCAGTCACTCGCTTGTCATTTAAGTCCTTTGAGTTCCCTGTCTGTAAGATGGGGATGATAAGCCTTTTACTTCCCATGAAGAGTTGAAGAATTTGTGCGGGATATGCCAGAGTTCTGAAAATCATAGTGTTGTCCTGCACTTTGCCTGCCCTTTTCACTTTGGGCATAGCAGCTAAGAGGGACACTCGGGATGGGAGACTTGGCTTAGCTACTAGGCTGTTCAGGGGAACCTATGCCTCAGTTTCTTAATCCATAACAGACAGACAGAAATGTACTCAGATCCAGGGTTGTAACTGTTAAGAAGGTCCAATGACAGGTCAGTGATTTAAAGCATCAAAAGTACTTAGAAGAGGTCCTGCACATGGATGAAGCTAAAAGAACATTTACTGTGATTATTACTGTGCCCAAAGGTTGATTCTGGCCAGCTGCACATTTCCAGGACAGGGGGAGGGGCTGTAAGCAGCTGGGGCGAAGTAATGTGTTGGGAGTTGGGGTGGGGGAGGTGTGGGGGAGTGAGCTTGGCAGATCTGGGCCAGTGGGGAGGGGGGATGGTCGCAAAAGTTGTTTTGCCAGATGGTGAGGAACCAAACAGAAGAGTTTTGGGGATTATGTAGTCTTTGTTTCCATTTCCTCCCTTCCTCTGTCCTTCCTTCCCTTTAAAAATTTTCTTTTCTGTCAAAATAAGCCACAGATTGAGGACTGCCTAGGAGAGGATGTGAGGTCTGCTGGGCATCCAGCTGGGAGCTCCCCTGCTTCTTCACCCCATCCACTCTGTCTTCCCCCATTAACTAAACTGAGGTGGCGAGCTCCT
This sequence comes from Castor canadensis, assembly GCF_047511655.1. Taxonomy (NCBI): domain Eukaryota; kingdom Metazoa; phylum Chordata; class Mammalia; order Rodentia; family Castoridae; genus Castor; species Castor canadensis. Next base: position 135,949,578 of record NC_133393.1, read on the forward strand.
CACTTCACCTCCCATCACTAAAGCTCATGCAACACATATAAATACACACGCAGTCATCTCGTCCTTCTGTGTCCGCATCCAGGAGGCAGGCAGGACCATGCTGACAAACCTCCTCTGTGCTACACTCAGTGTTGTACTAGGCTCTGATGGCGCCTACAGAATGATTTTGCATGATAATAACAAGAAAAGTCCCTTGTGAGTGATTCTGCAAGAGAGGACATATTCTGTGCAGGTTTTTGTCATCCCTTTGATTATTTAGACTTGGGGTAGGGGCAGGGAAGGTGTCACTATTTCATTTTGTCCTTTCTCATTTAATCAAAAATTCCTCCTACCTCTTTGAACTGGGTCTAGGTCAGTTTCTCTTTTTAAAATTTGCCTCAAAGATATCTTTTTTCATTTTACCTTAAGAATGACTCTAATGGTCTACATTTTAACCTCTTCCTTGTGTAATGTAAGTGATTTTCAAGGCTTCTTATATCTTACATCTTTTGAATTTCAAATTTCTTTTTTTTCTAACTCCATTCTATCTTGGCATGACATTATTACTTTCTGCCCATGTAAGTACTATCACCAACAATTTTCTCTTATCCATCATAAAGCATGCTTTATACTGATATTTAAAAGTAAATTCCAATATTTAAAATCTAAGTACTGTCTTGCATATCAATCCCCTAACTATGGCAAAATGCAAACGAGTGAAATATGAAGTAAGCCTGACACATATAATCACCTGCATTTAATCCATGAGGAAGCAAAAGCTCAAGAAAATTAAAATCTGTGCACAAATCATAAAGAAATGACTGGCCCAGGTGAAGTCAGAACCGCAAGTTTTCCAGTCAGACTCACTGAAGGAGCAGGTTTTTAAAACTATATTCTTTACCTACATTTAAATTCTGTACTATGATCCATCTCAGTTAAGATAAATGAATTTATCTCTATGGTGGCAATAAACTGCTGACATTTAAACAATTTAAAGGCCTAATCATTTTACCAATGACAATGGATGTGGTGTGGCTCTCGCTGAGGTGCTCAAAAGCTCACATGCTGTCACATGCCCTAGGCCTTTAGGATCAAAGTTCTTTTAATGATTTATGAGATCCGTAATATTTTAATTCTTAACTACATAGGATATCTAGGATGTTTACAATAACATTTAGTGTAAATGGAAAATACTGAAATAGTTTTTCAGAGCACATAAGAGCTTATTGTATATCCTTTTAATGTCAAGTGACATTCAAGCCCAGTTATGCCATTAGTTAAAAAAAAAAGACTGAATATAAACTGTATGAGCCAAACTGTGTCCCCCAAATTGTATATGTGGAAGCCTTAGTGCACCCCTCCCCACCTCTGAATAAGACTGTGGTGACAGGGCCTTATAAGAGGTAATTATGTTAAAATGAGGTCATCAGGGAGGGAGGGTCCTAATCCAATATAACTGGGGTCCTTACAAGAATAGATTAGGACACAGACATTATAGACAGAGGGTTGACCTTCTGAGGACAAAGTGAGAAGGTGGCCATCTGCAAGCCAAGGAAAGAGACCTGAGAAGAAACAACCTTGCCTATGCTATCTTCTTGGACTCTGGCTTCCAAAACTGTGAGAATACATTGCTATGACATAAACCACCAGTCTGCAATGCATTGCTATGGATCCAGTAGACTAACACATCGACGAGCCTAACACTTGTCTTCTCCCCCAACCTCTGTGCTGTTTTCCACAGACTTAGCTCCTCCTTGATCTGACAGTAATACAAAGCTGAGGCGTGGAAGGAAGACTCAGAGTGAGTGAATATCTGTTTTATAAGTCCACACCCTCCCATGAAATGTGTTTCCTCCTCCTCTGTGCGGAAAACTCATCCTGATTTCCCTTGACCTACAACTGGGTTCTTCTTCATGGCCTCCATCTCCTCAGAAATGCTACACTTTATGAGTCACCTGTCACACCACACAATGTTAGAATTGTTTCCATTACTCATTTCTTCATAACCTTGCAGATGCTTTAAAGAAAGGATTCATCTTTGTAGTTTATTTAGTATTTGACATCTTGGAGATACTCATTAAATATCTGTTGAGTAAATGAATGAATAAATTAAATAAAAAGATCTCCATTCCCCCCTGTAATAAACATGTAAATAATGAAGTCTTCAACACGGTAAAGTCATAATTAATACAATCATATTTGCTCATTGAGGAAGAAATGTATTAAGTGGTACAAAGCTTGAAAATGTAATAAAATTTGTGTACAGAAAAGTGCCTATTGAGTTTATTAGCAGGGAAGGAAGTAATTGAGTTGAGAAAATAGAAAAAGTAGAGGCAGAGACCTTTACAATGTGAAAGGGTACAGACTTGGTTAGACGAGCGCTCACTTGAAAGAATGCGTCATGGGGCAATCGCTCTGAGTCAGGCCCAAAGCGCTCAGCTTAAACACAGTGCCCTCATCATGAAGCTTAAGACCCAAAGATTCAGGCCATGTACAGTAAAAAGATAACCATAGCACTAGAGGTAAAAACAAGTGCTCACCAAGAACAGAAACGTGAGCGAATGGGGAGCAAGCAAATAGAAACCATGTGTGTGCTCCCTACTAAAGGGCAGTGAAAGCAGATGAGCTGATGCTACTAGTTCATGTGAGAGGGACAGGACACTGTAAATCACAAAAGCCCTGCACTGGAACAGAGGTGCTGGCTAGTAAGGTTTGGACACCATCATCCTCCAGAAATCATTCATCTGGCTAATGTAAGACACAGAATCAACAGGAACCCAAACACTGAGGCACCACAAAAATGAGGCAAAAGGGACACCTCAACATTCAAATGATGAGAGTGACCCTGGAAATCACAACTTGGCAAGTCTGCAATATTGCGCGCAATAAAAAAATCTGTTAACATCTAGAGGGAATAAACCCAAAAGTAATAAGAAGCTGAGCTTTATGAAGGAAAAAAAAAAAGCACACCAAATTTGATTGCTTTTCTGATGGAATTACACAATTACTAGCTTAAGGGAGTGGAGCAGATGTGATATATTTAATTTTATTAGAACATTTGGAAGAACGGTTCACACAATTTCCTTCACAAAACTAAGTGTCTTTGGCTTGAACGTGGGCTGAGGCAGTAACAAATGAAGGCGACAACCCTGAGCAATCAGTCTTACTGGGGCAAAGGTGTTCAAGAGGTGAGGCAAGGGCTCCAGGTTGCTTGGGGTCTAGACAGCATTCTTTGTTTTTTAATGGTCTGTGAAAAAGGGAGAATCAGAGACAGGAAACAGGAAGATTTTCTGGACAGAGGGATTGGAAACTTGGCTAAAAATACCTGAATTCAGAGAAAAGTGAAAGCTAACATATTTATTCATTTAGGAAGTTAAACTTATTTGGGAAAATATTTGCAAAAAATCACACTTAAAAGGAGGAACTAGAAATTAGGAGCACTTACAAGTACCTAGGAGAAGCAGTTTGTTATACACTTGACCTGTAAAACCAAGAAGAGGTTTTTAGAACTTATACCATCTCCTGATGAAGACACAGTATATATTCTGTTCCAAAGGAATTTTTAGGCTCAAAAATGCTCTACCACTTGTGCCATGCCTTTAACCTTCAAGGAGTTGAAATTAACTGTCTCGGGGATGGGAACAAACTTCCCGCTGAGAAGTTCTCTTGCATTGCATCTGGTTCTTGGTGACACCCAGCTCTGCGCAACGATTTCAGGGTAAGCGACCCTTCCCCAGTGTAGACATAATGGCCTCTGAGCACCATGAGGCACTGGGGAGCTTTGCTACTACCACTGCCTTGGGAAAGCTTTTCAAAGTTAAAAAATCTCTTAAACAGACGACTCTGAGCAGGTTCTAAAAGACAGTGGTTACATCCTGGACTTACCCACTCATAAGCTCATGAATCTGGAAGAAGTCATAAGCCTTCTTATCAAAGTGATGAAGTGAGGAGGAAACCTAGTCAATTTTGGCCAGCTACTTTACAATTCAGTGCCTTAGTTTCCTCATATAAAAAGGAGCTAGGTACAGTGGCTCATGCCTGTAGTAGTGCCAGCTACTGGGGACATGGAGATGGGGAAGACTGCAGTTCGAGATGAGCCCAAGCAAAAAGTTAGTGAGACCCAATGTCGACAAAACAAGCCAGGTATAGTGGTGTACACCAGTAATCCCAGCTATGCAGAGGCATAGGTAGAAGGATGATGATCTGAAGTTGGCCCTGGATAAAAACACAAGACCCTATCTGAAAAATAACTAAAGCAAAAAAAGGCTGCTGGTGTGGCTCAAGTGGTAGATCACTTGCTTAGCAAGCATGAGGTCCTGAGTTCAAACCCCAGTACTGCCAAAAAATAAACTCATTAATTTTAATTACTGTCTATCTTGAAGGGTGAACTGACTAAATTAATTACTATTTATGTAAAGTACACAGTGAGCCTCTATAAATGCCAGCTATTCAAAATATACTATGAGCAGAGAAAAGAATTTAAGAGAAATTTTGGAGAAAAACTTTATGTACAGCCCTATGATTATGTACTGAAAACCAAAACACAGATTCCGTTTCAGTAGGATTATGTAATCTAAGGATGTATCTTCAAAGCAGACCACGTAATCTAGAAGCACAAGACAGGGCAAGGGCTCCAATCCTCATCCATCACATTAACTGTGAGCACTTGTGCACAACTACTCCGTACCTACAGAGTAAGCATCCTACCACTTACGTAGCCTTCCTCTCAGGTTCCGAAGGAAAAATGAAAAGTTATGTACAAGGCTACATAGGGAGTAAAAAGGAGCCTAAATTTTGGACAAGAATGTAAGAAATGAGTTAAGGAGGAGAAGGCACCCCTTACCATGGCACTGAAACCCACCAGAGGTATAATTCCATGCAGGAACGGTGGTGCCCACTGGAAAACTGTACCGTCACTAGACTGCAGACCACCCGACTTCATCCTAGATTTTCTCATATTCATTTCCATGTCTACTTACTCACCAACTTCTGGCAATTCTGCCTCCTGCCTCTCTTGTACCATCTTTGTGTCTCCACTCCACAGGTGCTCACTTGGGTACAGCCCTTATTATCGCTTATAGGCATTTTGTCCAACCCTAGTCAGTATCAGAGGGAAACAGAAGTAGTTTCTCTGTCTCCATCTTGTCCTTCAATCTGCTCTCTCTGCTGTCACAATCTTTCTGCAAAGATGACCTAAATTTTCCTCATTTAAAGGCCTTGATGGCTTCTGTGCACTTCAAGACAGGCTGTGGTGTGGGCACAAGCCCTTGTGGATTTGGTCCTTGTGTTCTTAATTTTCTTCCTTCCTTCCTCATCCTTTTCCACACTCTGGCCTGAAGCCTTTCCCATTCTCAGCAGCTCTGCTGTCTACATGCTTGCATGCATACCTTGGGCACTTTCTTGCTTCCTCATCAGGAGTCCATGTGGCTACATCTCCTGAAGGAAGTCTTCCTGGCCTCTTCTTTTACCTCCTTTCTGCATCATTAGTTCTCTACCATGGCCTTCACCGTCCTCTACTGGAACTGTTTACACATCTGTAAACAGTGGGAGGCAAGAGTTCTTTCATTCCTTTGTGTTGCCAACCTGGGACACAAAGTAGGACCTCAGGTATATGCTGAATGAACACAATCAGACCACCAACCCACTCAGGGTCTGCATTCACCCTCAAGGCAAGTCTTGAGGTCAAGGTGCATTAGTTCTACGAACAGCATACAGCTTCCTACAAATGACAACAGTGATGAAACAACCTGAACTTCATCCTAACAAGCCAAGGGAAACATTACAATATGCAATCTGTTGGTCTATGACTCTGCTTTCCTCCATTCATCTGGCCTAGAAAATGCTGTCATGTAGATGGAGCCCTGTAGGAACAGTAAGAGCTGAGGGAAGGACTGGTAATTAAGTACAACCAATTTTGCAGAGGATAGGGATCACAGATTGAAACAAAGTGACCCTTCCCATCTATAAATATCTGCTTAAAGTTCCTTGAATGGCTTCCCATTGCTGGGAGGCTGATGGCTAATAGCCTCATCTCTCTCCTCCTCTTTGCATTCAGCCATACTAATTACCCTTGGCTCTCTCAGTCACATGGCAGAGGCCTCCATCCCTTCACACCTTCAGTTTTCTCAACCCAACACACCCTTTTCCTCCATCTTTTTTCTTAGGTTTTTCCCAGTGAACTCTTGATTATCTAGTGAACACTTGATCATCCTTGGTGATATATCTTAATGGTCACCTCCTCTAAGAAGTCTCCCATGAGTGCTCTTGGAGAGCCAAGACACCTTGTTGGTGCCACCAGTGTACCTTGTGATCTGTTCTGTCACATAGTATATCACAAGAGCTACACTGGTGTCTTTCTGTCATGTTCTTGATCCTCTCCTACATAACAGGCCTTACACATCTTTGTATCCTGGGATTCTAGTCATCCTTGGTCCAGACTAAGAATTCAAATCTTGTGTTGAACTGAAATTGTTGAATTCACATGGAAAAGAACACATACTCAAAGCCCAAAAGGCTACAATTGTTAATCTTTGGGCTTTGTTTGACAATACAGAGAATCACTGGAAAGAACTAAAGTGATCATGAATGCAAAGAGAATCCCTCATAACCGGTAACTATGGGATTATCAAACTTTTAAATTAAATACATTGAAGACGAGCAATTACAAAAAATAATACTTAATGGTCTTAGGGTACAGGTAGGAGCCAATGGTATTTTCAGATTGCTTTCTTTAGAAATACATCAAAGTATTATAAAAAGTCAAAACCAGCCTTTCAGAAGTGGCATTTTATACCTGGTATTTAAATTCTGCCTTCACTGTACAATTGTACAATAAAGAAAAGCATTTGGCTTCGGGTCACTCCACATATATAGCTAAATTATGCAATTAATGACATGTAATTAGCCAGAATAGCAACACACACAATCTAAGGGGGCCAGTTTGGGCTTGAGTGGCTCATAAAAACATTCTATAGTTAAGTTATAGACACCTATGAGGACACTGAATTCCAGGTGACCCACAGTCTAATGTGTCCCTCCTGTGACTGAAGAGGTAATAGAAAGAGGTCTCAGATATGGGACAGTGTCAATGGAAATTCTGCCCAAGAAGGAGCTAAGGTGTCATCTTATTATCCAAATAACGATTCTTATAATCCAGTCTAATTCATCCAGTCCAATAAGACTGGAAATCTCCCCAAATACACAGCTGCTAACATTATCAGGTTGACCCTTAAAATACCAGGAGCCAGAGGGAAAAAACATGGCTAAAGCCTGTTTTAAATCAACCTGAAAGAGGTGGTTACCCAGGTAGTGCAGCAGGTTGAATATTCAGTAAGTGAACTTGTTTAGATTAGCTTCCTCCCTTTTCCTTGAAAGATTTATACCTGGCAAGCATTAACGAGTAAAGCCATAGACCAGCGATGTGATGTCTTTAAAAGATTAAGTGTTTTTTTGTTTTTTGTCATTGTTGTGCTTTGTTTGGGGAGCGTCTTTGATTTGGTTTGCTTTTTTAACATATGGAAGCACACTCCAGTTTTGAAAGGATTCAAGGATTCAAGATATGGATAAGAAAGTATCCTTCAAGAATTACTCCAACACTCTTACGCTTATCAAGAGGAGTCTAGCCAATGGCATACATACATGGTAATGTGCCAAGAAATTTTCTTTTCTTTTTTTTTTTTTCTTCTTGCAGTACTAGGGATTGAGTCCAGGGCCATGCACATGCTAGGCAAGGGCTCTATCATTTGAGTCATGTCACCAGCCCTTTTATCTTACATTCTTAAATGAGAAAAAAAAGCTAACCTTGCCATTTAGTCACAAACTTATTCCTTATTCACCAACACCATTTATTCTGTGTATTTTTTTGGGACATAAACCTGCTTTTTGCTATTTTCTTTTTTCTATAATGAGGAACTACTACTCATGTAAAAAAGGAGAAATTTTATAAAGCATAGTGGGGGAGGGGAAACCTCATTCTGGGTAGCCTAATATCTCAGCCTACTTTTGAGCATTTAAAATGTCAAAAGAAGCAAGGTGCCCCGGTAGTTTACACCTGTAATCCTAGTACTTGGGAGGGTTCGAGGCTAGCCAGGGCAAATAGTTCGCAAGACTCCATCTCCAAAATAACCAGAGCAAAATGGACAGGAGGTGTGGCTCAAGTGATAGAGTACCTGCTTTGCAGGCACAAAGCCCTGAGTTCAAACCCCAATTCCATTAACAACAACAAAAAAATCAAACTACCTGTAACTCTGAAAAAGCTCACAGAAGGGCTTTGTTGATGGCAAAGGCTATAATAATTACTGGTTACTAATCTGCTTCTTTTCCAGTGAGGAAGCTCCATGAGGGAGGAGCTGGTCTTTTCTGTTGGTGTAGCTCAGTGCCTGATATGGATCCAGCCCCATGACAGACATGTGGTTAGTATTCAAGGAAGACAGGAGGACAGGAGAGTAGGAAAAGAAGGAGGAATGCTGGAGACTTTTTCAAAAAAAAAAAAATGTAACCGTTTTGGTGAAACAAAATTAATCAAACAGGTTGCAGGAATAAAGATGACATCGTTGATATGATGACCAATAATTTCATTCCTCAACTAACTATTGTTGGCCAGAGAGCCCCTTTCAGAAATGATGGTTCATATGAGGGTGTCTGAGTCAATAAATCTGAGAGCAATTTGCCTCCTCTTTCTACTGCCTTTTATATAAAACTTAAGTAGTTTTAGAACAAAATAAAAATTTTAATATCCTAATTCTTTAAATGCAAAGACTGTAACAAAGCAGATGTAAGGAACAGAAAATCACAGTGCACACCTTGTGTACATTAATCACAGCCTCTGGCATGTACAGAAGACAATCTGTGAGGACGTATTCAGCCACTCTGGACTTGCTTCAGGTATGAAGTTCTTGTCCTAGCTAGTTCTTCAGATATGTGTAGTTAGAAGTACATTACTTGGGGATGTACTGACCTTTGGGAACAAGGATTGAGGAGGGTCTGTAATAAATACAGGGACCTTCATAAAATAACATAAAATAACATCTGGTGTTTACTGAGCACCTGCTATGTGTCAGAGAGCTATCTGTCTACCTATCTATTTAATCATTAGTTCTCAGAATAACTGTGCAGGGTGTATATCATCACCATTGGACAGATAAGCAAAATAAGGTTGTTTAGTAATTCTCCCCAAAGCACACACAGCTAATAAGGAGTGGAGCTAAGATACAATGCAAGGCCTGTGAGCAATCTCAACCTTATTCTTTCTCACTTTTCCTCTGAAAAAAAAAATGCGGTATCTTGTTCCAGTATTCTGTTGACATGCTTATAAAAATTTAACATGTTGGTCTGTTTTTCATTTAACTTTATATATATTTCTCTTGCTTCTTGCCTTTTCTTCCTCTTATACCTCTAATTTCTACTCCTTCTTGTTTTTGTGGCACTTGAGAAACCACTGTTAAAAATTCTTTAACAGTATCTGCAGGTCTTCTGAGAAAAAGTGTCATAAAAATAATATCTAAATAAAATATCATGCAGTGTGGAAAATTGTATGTAGGCTTTCAGACACAATGAATATTGGACGAATAAATTCTCTTGGAGTCTTCCTACTGTCACACACACACACACACGACTAAAGCTTCCTTTCAATCTGAAATGGAATTTGCTTTTGAAATGACTATTTAAGATTACTCTCACCCTCAGCTAAGACTTCCATGATGCTTGAGTAAACAAAGAGGGAGCTGAATACTGAGACTCATCGGCTGTTCATTTTTTTTTGTACAGCGTGAAAAATAATGGTTCAAACATAAAATATCTGTTAATAATACAAAACAGAACGATTGTCCACTGATCCACAGAATTGGCCTCGTTCCCCTGGGATGCTGACCTCCTGCAAGATGTAAAATCAAATCTAGAAGGTGCATTTTCTATGGCTACTGAGCCCTCTGTGTAGTGAGACAACAACAGCTCATATTTGAGATTATCTAGTTTCTCTATGGGAGATAGGCTTAGGCATCAAAAGAGGGAAAAAGTCTCTATTAAAATCACTTAAAATAACTTATCAAGAGCAACAGGAAAAGACACACATGATGCTGAAAATTCACTCAAATAGAAAGTACTTAAAATTAGGAGTGCTGATGCAAAGGATTATAGCAGTCACACGGCACTGGGTTTTGGTAACAGTATGCCAACTGGAAATAATGATATGAATCAACCTTAACTGAAATACATAAGCACAACCAGCTTCAAAAGATAGTCAGAGTCCTATAAAGTTCTGTATAAATACAGTTTTTCTCTCAAATTACTAAGAAGACAGGAAAAACCCTAATGAAATCTTGCAATAAATTCTAAATTATTAAGAGAGAAAAAAATTTAAATGACAAACAGACATCTGTTTTGACTCCCTGCCTGAAAACTTTTAAAATTTTATTATAAATGATCTGAATAACAGCATATTTTCTAAAAAAGAGGCAAACTTGTATGTCACTGCAAATAACATGGAAAGTGGAGAAAAAGCCAGAGGGCTGATTTCCATTTCATGTTTGGTATATAAATGCCACATTGATAACTAAACATTGTGGCATAAAGAATCAAATCAATTATTGTTAAACTGCCTTATAAACTGCTCAGCTCTTCAGTCCATATTTAATAAGATGTATGCCAAGTCTGTGCTTTACTCAAGACTACAAAAAGTCAGAGTAATCAATCATTCCAGGTGACTTTTATAGCTTTCTAGGCAGTAAGAGCTGTATTTTATTGACTGTAGGCATTTAATTAGTGGGTATTATTAAAGTACAATTTCCATATTAAATACTTCTACATAAACTAACTTGCTGGTATGCTGACTTGTGATGGCTGGGTTGTCTTGGGTTCACCCTACAGGTAATAACTCTTCTGTGCTTTCTGATTCTCAGAATTATTCTTTCTGTTGCCATCAAAAAGTAGTTTCCTAGCAAATATTCTTCAAGATTTTTCTTGAATTTTAAGAATTTTAGAATTTTTTCTTGAATTTTAGAATTTTAAGACTAACTTAAATGCTAACATTACATATTGTAAAATTTCTTATGTTAAAAAGGAAATTATACCACAAAATCTAATTATCCAGTGATTGGTAAATTACAGCCATGCTGCCACAAAAGTGCAATGTTGATAGAGACCCTTTTCTATTACAGTACAAAAGACTATTTTGACCTTTTATGTTAAAAAAAGACCATGGTAAATTACTATTAATACAGTGCATAAATTCTTTCCAATATGATCAAGATTTACCAACATATATGACATGAGCAAAATCAATCTGGAGTAAGTATATATTTCACATGGTTGCTGGCACATTTGAAGCAGCACTGGAGCAAATGAATCCATCTGATCAGAAAATTCCAGAACCAATGGCAAGAGATTTTTCTCTTCCTTTCTATCAATAGTCACTGGTCGTGATGTTCAAGTTGCAGAGCTTTTCTTTAATGGAAACTTTTAAACAAGACATTGCTGATTATGTAACATTGGTGTTATGCTGCCTGTGATTAGTCTGCTCTGTATCCAAGAAAAAAAAATAAAACAATAAATTCTGTGTCTTTAAACAAGAGTATGTTCTAAATCAATTGGTACCTGTACTTTCAGGTACAGGGTGACAGTTCCTGAACAATTATGGTTTTAGAAACAACAAGCAATACAAAGAGTAATACCAATTTTCAAAACAAATTCAAACTACAACATTTTAATGGACACCATGGTGAACAAAATATCTCTTTCCAGACAATGTACTGTACAGTTAATTGGCAAGGTATGGCAATGCTTTTGATTATGATGAGCTGTTGGAAAGGCTGCCAAATAAACAATCTAGTTACCACTGTTTTGCTAGAAAAATGATCATTTTTAGTGGCAAAGATTAACAATTGGTTTTTTAAAAGGTTTGAACAAAATTAGCTTTGTGAATTACTATATACTTTCTTGTGAATGCACAGTAAGTATGTCCACAGTTTGTGTAATCATTATCAGTATGGCATAGTTTAATACATTGGATATAAATAGTTGTCACTGAAAAATCATCTGCTGCATGTTCAGATAAAGCTATAGAGAGCTGCCTCGTTACCTAGCAACTGGGCAAGTAACTGCCATATTCCAAAAAAAAAAAAAAATCTTATATCTTAGGTAGAATGCACATAAAACTGAACATTAAGATGTTGATTAAACCAAAAAATATAGTCCAGAACAATTGCTAATAATTTTAGATGCATCTATGGTTTATGTCTTGAAACACCATTCAGTAATGAAAATTGTGAATTTTTATTATCTACTATATGAGCTGGTCACAAATAATGCTGTGCACAGTTTTGTTCTTAAAACAGAATCACCATAATTACTAATTTTTCATTTGTACTATTTCACAGACAAAGGAATTCTAATAAGACTTTACAGATTGACTTCTATTTATTGAAAAGGTGATGCTTACTTTTTCAAATACAATATAACTGTTCTGAGTAATTAGTTCCCTGTAAGGGATCCCAAATTACTTCTTACATTTCCCATAACAGCTTAATGCATTAAATTTATAACATCTAGGGGAATGTGGCTTACCAGCTAATCTAAGCTCTGTTTCAGCATTTCTAAAAATCTGTACTCTCAAACTATGCAAAATATCTAAGAGAGCGATAGGCGATTGGGGCAATTATATGATTTGATTTCTGAGGTCCAAAATTCTCACGCAGCCAGTCTTTGAGTCCCAATCTGAAAGTGGTCCCTTTGGTCTGCAATGTAGAGTCACTTGCCAATGACCCCCATGATGATATGGTCACATGAGAGTGAGGAAATCACTCACTGCAACAAGCAGAGACTGTTTTGTGGGCAGATACAGCTGTGTCTAACAGGGTATTCACAGGAACCCAAACCCACCACTTACAAAGTACGTCTGTGGTGGCATAATGTGATGCTTTATATCTATGTGCTTATGATGAAGAGGTACAACTAAAAAAATTCTCCAAATTATTGCATGGAATTAATATAAGGAAGTATAATTAAGGAAGAACTAAGCTGAAAATGAAGCTCTTGAATCTACCACATCGTTTTCACAGATTTTTACTTACTCTTACATTACTACCAAGCCCATCTCCTTGATTTGAGAGTAATCTGTATTAAATGTGCTATATAAATCTTATTTATTCTAGGTCATTAAGAAGATGGAAAATAATCTGAGTTGGGGTATGGGTTTTGGGAGAAGGCCAGTGTTTCTTACAATCAGCTGAAGATAATTGGTCACAATATCCCACTTCTTACTTAAGAGGAGAGGAAATGCTTTGTGTGGTTATAGAGTCTTCCCTTAAAAGGATTCCACATACAGAATCTCATTTAGCCTCGCAGCTCTGTAATCCAGGGAACACAAACATGGATACCATTTGGCCATCGGCCATTTGGGAGGGAATTACAGCCAGACAGTGACCCTGTTGAAGGCAACAACAGTTGGTGAGCAAGACTCAAGTCTTGATTTTCAGTTCAATTTATAAAACACTATGCTTTTAAGTTTCAGTAAAATTATTTCATTTAACATAGGAAAGTCTGGATTTCATTTGCTAGAATGCACTCTGTACACATGAGAATGACTGAATTTTAAGAATGATGATATGCCTCCTTTATGTGTCAGGCACTTTTGGAGCATAGCAATATCGTGAAGGCTATGGTCCCTGCCCTCAAGTGGCTGAGAGTCTCCCAGAAAATATAATGTGTATATGCAGATACCAAAACAAAGACACAAAAGGAGCTACAAGATCTCAGTGAAGGGCTAGAATACTTCTATAATTACTTGAAAACCCTGGATGAAGGACAGGATTTGAAATAGCCTGAGAAAAGCATGAGGGAAGACCTGTGTGAAGCAGCCATAATGAACCAAAATCTCCATCATTTATCCCTTACACTGGGCTGCTTTTGTTATGCAGTGTTTCATCTTCCCCTGATTGTAGAAGGTTCTATTTCAATTTGCTTTAGCAAGTAAGAGCATCAGGACATTTAAAGCTTCTTGATAAAATTGTACAATTTAAGAAATTACCCTGAATTTTAAAGTTACAAGGAAAATTGGTTAATTCATACCAACCATTAACCTGAATCATTTTTACTGAAAGATTTCAGACATTTGTTGGATTATGAACAGTTTACTCTCAGCCTAAAAGAGTTCATGAAAATAGACATATTGATTAGTGTATATGTATTATATACAGCTTTATATATATTTTCTCTCCCTAGGCAAATGGCTTTAGACACCATCTATAGAGGGAACTGCTGAGATTTGTATCTAGCACCCTAATCTCTCCTGAGTTCCAAACTAGTATATCCAACAACCTGCTTAATTTTTCCACATTGATATCAAGTTTATCAAACTTAAAATGCTTAAAACAGAACACTTCATTCCTTTTTCCACTAGTAGCCCAATCTTTTCGTCATCCACTTAGTTGCTTAGGCAAAGTGTTGAGGACACATCCATAATTTTGTCCTCTTCCTCATCTTTTAAGTTAATTCACTATCAAGATCTCTGTCTCCAAAATATATCCCAGTGTTTGATTTAAGATGACAAATTTAAACTGCTTCACAGAACTTTCCTTGATAAACATCTAATATAATGAGAAAAATAGTAAGAATTAGAAAAAGAAGAAAGAAAAGAAAGGAAAGAAAGAATAAAGGAAGGAGGGAGGGAAGGAGGGAATGAGGGAAGGAAGGAAGGAATGAGAAAAGGAAGGAGGGAGGAGGTGAGGAAGGAAGGAAAGTAAGTAGGCAAGCAGGCAGGCAATAGTAATCACTCAAAGAAAGGCATATAAACAAATATGATAACTTTTGAAACTTGCAGCCAAGAAAAGAGACAAAATACTCTGGAGTAGGACAAAGAGACAGTGCTGTTTCTTTGTAAGGTGAGTCAACAATATTCTGAGAATTCTCACTGTATTTCCTTCATCATCACTGTGACCAAATACCTGACAGAAACAATTAAAGGAGGAAAGATTTATTTTGGCTCACAGTTTGAGAGAGTTCAGATCATGGTTGCTTAGCCATATGTGTTTGGGCAGAACGTCATGGCAGCAGAAGCATGCTGGAGAGGAGAGCTGTTCACTTTATGGTGGACAGGAAACAGAGTGGGAAGAGAGGACTGGGTACTCAGTATAACCTTCACAGCACACCCCAAGTGGCTACTACCTCCAGCTAGGCCCCTACCTCCTACTTTTCATCACTTACAAATAATGCCATTAAATTATGAACCCATCAAGGCAATAACTCATTCATTAGATCAGAGCCTTCATGACCTAATCATCTCTGGACATGCCATTACAGACATCCCCCAGAGGTTTCCTTTACTAATTTCCTAGGTGTTTCTCCATTCAATAAAGTTGATAAGATTAGCTATCACACTTACTAGTAATCCTAGATTTGGAGAAAAACACATTCAGTGAATATCCTTATCTGTTTCCTCTCTCTACCAAGGAATGATGGAAACATATGATATAATTTCAAAAACAAAAAGAGCAGATGCATTGCTGATTCAATGCATCTGAAGACTCTAGGGCTGCTTGCTCACTGTACGGGGGAAATCCATACCTTCAGTTAAGTATAAAAAGGCTATCCTTTTTTTGTCTTCTCTCCCTCCCAATTTGGAGAAATGAATGCTGATAATGGAGGCATTTAACAAAATCTAAGCAAAACACAGTCCAGGAAATCTAACCAAGACTGCATACAACAGAACTGAGCATCCTCTGCAATTTCTTTAGACTAAAAAATAGTGGATAGGTCTAGGCAATAAATCATAATCAAAGAAGCAAACTGGTCCCCAAAAAGCCAGGAAAACATTTAAGAAGCTACTCACATCATTTCTGGGCAAAGCTGTCCAAGTACCAGCAAAATGAAAAGAAATAACATGGCACACACAAGCATTCAAAAGCGAAAGAAGAAAAGAAAATGAGGGAAGGAGAGCAGAAGGAAGTAAGGAAAGAAAAATATATCAACTGTAAGGGTCATAGCATAAATTAAATAAATCTAGTACAACTTTATGCAGCTAAACAGAATAAATCATTACATAATATAGAGGATATTTTCAATAAAAATTGAAAGAATTTGAATGAGATGAAAGGGATATTAGTGAACCTAAGGATACAAATTAAGGATCAAAGAGCATCATTTTAGAATCAATAAACCAATTAGAAACATCAAGATCAGAGCAGACATTTCTAAAAATTGAATTACTGACATGGAAGAAAAGACTGACACACGGTAAATAGAAATGAAAATGACAAAGATTAAATGATAAACTAATAGATATGGAAGAGATACAAATATGATACAAAAAAAGGATAGTTGATGTCCCTAAAGGTAACAATATAAATGGAATAAAACCCATGTTTAGAAATATGAGTACAGTATCACCAGATATAAAGAACACATTTTATTGTAGACTTTGACAGAATTTTCAACAGCTGGACATATTCTAACTAGGTTACTGAGCTGTGTAGATGAAGAAAAAGTTCTTTGGGATGTGGGCAGGAAAAAAATCACCTAAAAATATTGATCCTCAAGTACTGAAAAACAAAACTCAGAAATACAGTATCTGTGAGTCTTTCTTGAAATAAGAACAAAAAGCAGTTCATTATAACATCTAGGCAAAGACCTCAGACAAAAATAGAAAACGCATACGAAAGGACTAGGAACCATTGGCTCTAACTTTAATATAAGAAATTCTACTAAATGACCATCATGATTATGACTACAGAAAGTAGATGTTATAACCAAGGTCAATATAAATTAATTTAAAATAAAATCATTAACTAAAGAGAGATGGGCAATAGCAAATTATTCATTGCAAGAAACTAACCTAATGTGTTTAAGATTGGAATATGTAATTTAAAAGCTGTATGAATTCCAGCCCTGAAGTAGATGTACTATAAAGCCAACAAAGCTTAATTATCAAGGCCCATTACCAATATTGATGATTTGCTTTTTCTTGGGTTCTGGAAGGGGTCACAATGCATTTATACTGCGCTCACACTGTTTTTGTAAAATTGTGAAATATTTTCCATTTTTTAAAAAAGGGCTCCCAAACTACATAACCTTCCTACAAAATTTCCATATACTCCTGCTCAAACCTCTTTTTCACCACCTTTTCTTAACTATAAGGGGAAATATTTTAGGAAATAACACAGGAAAGAGATATTTACTTGAAATTCAACAATTATTTAGTTCTCTTTACCCCCATTTTTCTGTTATACTGTTCTTATATTTTTAAATATAAGAAAATAAATTTTAATGCTTTTGATTTTAAAATAGTATCTGCAGTATGACTTCATTGTTATAAAGTGTTTTTTCCTATCCATCCCTTCATTTATATATTCCTTTATATATACACATAGGAAGATGCCTTAAATAATAGGAGTCTAATGCTAAAGATGGTTAGTTACTTCTAGGTGGTTAGATTTGGGGTAATTTTAATAAATTAATGTTTTATTATGTATACTGCCTGAATAATTGATTGGGATATGTCAAATATTTTTAAAAAATAGTGAATTTTTTCTTAAAAATATCAGGATACTAACAGATATTATTATATAATTGTTATTTGCATTATCTCGTGTTTAAAATTTTTTTTTTAAAGTTCTTCAAAGGTTGATATTCTGAATCTTTCCACATCTCTTCTTGTTTTGCCACCACTACCCTAGTGGAATCACTGCCATTGCTCACTTGGACCACTTTTACAGTCTTCTACATGGTGTCCTGTGTCCATTCTTGTCTTAGCATTATCCAGTCTCCACACAGCAGCCAATATATTCTTTCCAAAGGCAATGCTATCACATCTCTGCTTTAAATTCTCTCCTTGATTCACACTGTTTTCAGAATGAAGTCCAAACTCTTTGCTATGACCAACAAAGCTGACCTAAGTTGAGCTGGATCCAGCCACACTGGATGGCTCTGTGTTCCCCAAACACACTGCACTTGTTCTCTCAAGGGATTTACCAG
Source organism: Castor canadensis (assembly GCF_047511655.1). Lineage (NCBI taxonomy): Eukaryota > Metazoa > Chordata > Mammalia > Rodentia > Castoridae > Castor > Castor canadensis. Next base: position 135,967,518 of record NC_133393.1, read on the forward strand.
GAGCTGTCCCTTGGCCTGGGGTGCTCTTTCCCCAGAGTGTCTGCAGAGCTGGTTCCTTCTCATTGTTTAGGACTCTGTTTAAGGGGCCTTTTCTCAGGGAGACTATCTCTGAACAGGCTTCTAAAAGTAGCATCCTTTCCCCTCCATGTCACTCTCAAACACTTGGTCCTGCTGTCTGGCTTTCAAGGCACTTATTGCTATCTGAAATTATCTTCTCCATTTATTTATCTCCTTGTTTTGAATCAACCCTCCCCTACTAAGCATTTGTGCTAAAAAATAGGGATACTTGTCTTGTTTACTATTATGTCTCCTGCTTTTAGAACAGTGCCTAGAAGATAGCAACATTCAGTAATTATTTCTCCAGTGAATACATACATGCAGAGATTGTTTCTCTGCCTGAAAAGGAGGGACATGTTTGAAAAGCTATCTTTTAAGATGGTTGTTTAGAATTCAGAATGCACTTTCTTTCAAATAAACCACAGAACAAATAGTAACTATCAAGGTTAGCCCATGAAAGTCTCCTGGATCTCTAAGAGGCATAAATTCTGCATGTCTGCAGCAAAATACTAGAATCAACATGGTACATTATCACCAGAAAATAGAGAATTAAAAATACATGTATCAATGCATTTGAATATGGACAAATTACAATTATTATTCATTATTGGTAGAGGCGTTTGTGGACATTCTGAAGGGGATTTTGGAACATGTTTAAGGGCTGCTTTTTTTTTTTTAATTGGGTGTAATTTCACTTTAAAATTTGTAAGCTTTGGCTTCTTGATCACAGACTAGCACCTCTGTGAGATCTATTTGTCATGCCTTGAATCATTGTTTGTTATCAAAAAATGCAAAAGTGGAAAGTAAAGAATGAACCGATGTGCAGGTATGGGGAAAGAGGAGACCAGAAGGAAAGGATGAAAGAGCATGTGCGATTTCAAGGCTACCTGAGCTAAGGTCAGTGAATGAGAAGAAAGAAGGTAGCCATGAGTGGTCAGGGAAGATGGGGACAAGGTGTTCTTACTGCTGGTGACAGGGAGATTTTTCTTCTAAGACAGCCAGCCTGGTTCATGTTTAGAGTAGCTGTGAGTGGGTACAAAGAGGAACAGCCTGTTTGTAAATAATATTAAAAGTTGTGGGGGAGGGGTGCTGAAGGTGTAACTCAATGCTAGAGTACTTGCCTAGCATGTGTGAGGCCTTGGGTTCCATTCCAAGCACCACAAATAAATAAAACTTGGGAGGGATTGTGTGTTCCCACCTTGAGGCTTTGTCCCAAATTTGGTTTGGCATGAAGTTTTCTGACTAATCTACCAGCAGGGAGAAATAAATAGCATCATTCTTATCGGGAGTACCAACCAACATCCAGGAGTAACTGAGAAGAGAATGCTGCGCCTTCCATTCTGGAGGGAAGGCTACAGTGTAAGAAAACAATTTGAACCAATTGTTGTTATACTGAGTTGACAGTTGAGACACACACACAAAAATGTATTAAGAGCCAAGAGTTACTGCATATGGTCTGCAAGTCTTTTCTGGAGAAGTGAATCATGGGGATGAAGAGAAACAGCTTATTTTTACAGTTACATTTTATATTTCTAGAAAAATAACCACAACATGGTCTTGATTTCTAAACATAGAGAAATGAGACTTTTATGAATGTTACACAACACACAACATGCCACCTGTTGCAATTACAACTACATGCAAGTCATTCTCAAGTCTTCATTAAAACCAAAACAGATCATAAGACTTACAGTGATGAAAAAAAGTATTTGAATCAGAACATGCTTTTAAAATGATAGGATGCTCAAGTATTCTTTTTTTTTTTTTTTTTCATTTTTCTTTTATTATTCATATGTGCATACAAGGCTTGGTTTATTTCTCCCCCCTGCCCCCACCCCCTCCCTTACCACCCACTCCACCCCCTCCCGCTCCCCCCCTCAATACCCAGCAGAAACTATTTTGCCCTTATCTCTAATTTTGTTGTAGAGAGAGTATAAGCAATAATAGGAAGGAACAAGGGGTTTTGCTGGTTGAGGTAAGAGATAGCATAGATAAATGGGACCTCATAAAACTAAAAAGCTTCTGTTCATCAAAAGAAATGGTCTCTAAACTGAAGAGAACACCCACAGAGTGGGAGAAAATATTTGCCAATTATACATCAGACAAAGGACTGATAACCAGAATATACAGGGAACTTAAAAAACTAAATTCTCCCAAAACTAATGAACCAATAAAGAAATGGGCATGTGAACTAAACAGAACTTTCTCAAAAGAAGAAATTCAAATGGCCAGAAAACACATGAAAAAATGCTCACCATCTCTAGCAATAAAGGAAATGCAAATCAAGTATTCTTAAAATATAATCTTTTGTTATCCAGAAAAAGTCTTGGTTTTTAACCAATCACGGCCCAGTGTCACTGGCACAATAGAACTGAGTATCATCTAAACATATACCAAACAGTGCTGGGGACACCCACTGATTCTGAGTCTCCCCATGCACCTATTCCCATGCTCTCTATCACGACAGAAGTGCTAGAGTATGGCTAACTTGGTTATCTAGGAAAATAATTTCCAAACTCAAATGAAATGTCATATGGTCATTTGGTCATATGGTCTAAAAATAATGGTCATTTATGGACCAACTCTGCTTTGAGAGTTACTTCAAACAAAAACACACAACAAAGTATTTAGTAACTAAGGACGTCAGAACATATACTTTTGTTCCTTCTGGTTCAAGTTTTGTTTTGATATTCTCTGAATTTCTTCCAATTCCCACATGAGAAAGCTACAAGTCTTCCCTCAGTATATGTTAAGAACTGAGAGAAGGATTAAACATAAAGATTTTTAGAGAACTAATTTTGGATTTTCACCTAAACAAGCCAATATTCTCTCACAATTTTTTAAAAGAAAAAAATGACTCAGCTTAATCATATTTTTACTTCTAAAAACAACATCTCATGATCCCATGAAGAGAAAGCAAAAATCAGATGAACAGGAATGGTTTTCATCTCACACAAGAATTAAAAGAAAGGTTAATTTTTACATGAAAATTACATCTACATAAAAATAGATCTCTGGAACAAATTGTTATTGATAGTTTCGTAGGATGATAAATGCACTCATGTAAATGTTCTTTTTCAAGCAAATTATTAAACATATTGATAATACTGCACTTTGGAAGCAATCATTTTAAAGAAATCAAATTCTAATATAAGAGTAAAGACATTGTAGCTAATACACTCTTTCAATCAAAGCAATATGTATACAATTTTTTTCAAAGTGCACTGATAAACACTGCTCATAAATTCAACCACAAATACGTATGCGGTGTTACTGGCTACTGCCTACAGAAAGAAAAACCAGGTAGCCAACTGATAAATTTGGATTCTGTGCATGCTTCTGTTAATTACTGATGGCCTACAAAAGACCTTATACTTTGATTACTAGCATTGTCACCTGTGAATGCTAATCAAGTTTAAGTTACTGCTATAAAACTCAAAACATGTAAAAACCAAACACATCTATGGAAGTACAAATGTTTTACTCATGATCATTAATCATTAATCAAGCAGTTCTCCTAACTGATTTTGCTAATTACTCACTTCTCCCAGGGCATTTACTGGCTTGATGGATATTACTGTGACATATGTTGACACCAGCAACTGGTCAGAAATGAGGACATCAATAAACCCTACCTGGTGTTTCTATAGATTGTGCCAATGTTATAAACACTGGCAATGCCAAAGCATTTATTTCAATATCATGCTTAGAAAACAGTCTGCCTTTCATTTAGAGAAAGAATGCTTCCAAATACTTAATGATGCTCAAAAAATACTTAGTCAATGAGTGATGCATTGAGAGTTACTTTATAAACTGGAAAACATTTGCCAACACTTAAAACAGAATAATCAATGATTATTGGAAATGCCTTTCCTGTACAGTGCATTGTCTGCTAATTTATATTCTATTCAGAATATCTAGAATAACTTTAAACAAATACCACTATTTTAAAGAAAGCAATTCCCTAACAGCTCTGATCAAATGTGCCATGTGTGGTAAATTAATAGACAAAAAAATGTTAGCAGAATTCAATTTGTATATACAAATTTGGTTTTCAACCTCCAAACTTTCGGATTCTTAATAACTTCTCAGAGATTATAATTTTAGATTGCTGATCAATGAATGCTCTTATACTTTTTTTTTTAAAAAAAAACAAGTTCTCTAAAACAGTGGACCATGCTGTATCTATACTTCAAAACTATTTTAATGGAGAGTCACTCTCCAAACAGGCAAATAATTCTGCTCTTTCTCTCTGGCCTCTGCTTCCCATTAGGGGAAATGTAACAATATGAGGTCTCCCATTTCTGGTAAGTGAAACTAATGTCACTCTTCTGTCACTGATACAGAAAAAAAAAATATTGCTTTTACTAAAAGCACAAAAGAGCATCAAGCAAAGTAACTCCAATGCAGTAAAATGAAGTCTGGCAATTAGCGATGACAGGGCAAAGGTCCCATCCTTGAACAAACTGGTCATGCTTCCTCACTGCTTTTTCCCACTTCTTCCCACATTCTATTTCCCCCTGCATTCTGAAGTTAAAAAAAAAAAGTCTGTAACAAAGCTCTGTAAGACGCTGTCACCAAGTCTCCCAGGTTTAGCACTCATCTGTTTTAATTTCACTTACACACCTTACTCCTTTCTCCTGCATCTGCCCTCAAGAGGATCACGGGCATCACACCCAGTGCTCCTCAGGATTGACGCGACAGAAAGAAGCACTTCTGAAGAAGCTTTGCCGTGGCATAACGCCAGCACCAGTCATTACAGCCTATTTTGTCACAGAGCCGTCAACACTACGGACTCAAATAACCCAGACACTACCGGCATCTCCTGGCACAAGCTCATCTGCCGAGTACCAAAAACATCGGTTTGGAAGGAACCTCCAGGGGTTTCTAATCACCTCTCCTCTTTCCCTTACAGCTGGGAACTTTAACGGGAATCTACACTACTGTAAAGACTCCTAGAGAGGAGAATTAAACTCGTGCCAACCTACAGATACATCATACAGAGGACCCAAATTCCTCATGCTGCCATTCCAACACTGCAAAAGTTCACGCAACAATCATCCTAATAAGTGTTTTAAGAATAGTTACGGACCCCAAAGTTCGCATGTCCCCAATCCACTGATACGACATATTCAATGCACATATAAGCACCTGGGAACTGAAATCTTAGCCCCCAAACTCAGGCATTCAGAGAGGAGAAATGAGAACTGCGGTAAGGACCAGTCTTCTGGCCAAGCGCAGAAAAGACAAAGCCTTCCTGGGCTGTCCATTCCTTTTAGGGGCTCATATTTGTAGATGACTGGGTTTCTTGCAGAAGTAAATAAAAAAAATTAATGGGTGAATAAACAAAGCAGCAGTCGCAGCGTCCTTATAAAAACAAAACCTTGCTTGACTTTGACAAGTTTCAGCCTGGAGTAAAATTACCTGCAAGTTACGAGCACAGAAACTGGGATTTCAATGGAAATGCTGACCCGACCTTCACGGAAGCAGCAAATTGCAGTCTCTGCTGCTCTGTTACAGCTCTCGAAGGCGTAGCACTGCCACGTCCACGCCCACTTCCCTCTCCGATTGCTCAATGTATAGCGAATATGCCGAGAGCCACGGCACACGCAATACCAACCGTTCCGGCGGCTGTTCCTCCCGCTACTCCTTAACCGTGGTGATTCAGAGCGCACCTGGAAATGACATGGGGTTGGCACGGCTTTTTAATATCGAAGACAAATGACCTTTGCAAAATGTAGACTGCTGAAAGTCAAACCGTTTGGAAAGACACCCGGCAATTTACTGCTTCAAACTCCTCGGAACGCCAAAGATGAGGAAAACAAATGGAAAATGCGCCCAGCCCAGGTGGTGGGGTGGTGGGGTCAAGAACCAAAACAGGTTTAAAAAAAAAAAAAAATCCCACACAGTAGAGACCGCTAGCCAAGGCTGCAACAAATGCCCCAGCAAACCGTATCCACAGCTTTCCTGGATTTTCCCACTCGGATTCCTCTTTCTCTGTGTGCCCGGTTGCAGCACCACTTCTCCGAGCCGCATCTTGGCGAGCGGGGGCCGCGGACTGAGGGGGGCAGCCGTGTGCCCCGCGCCGCCCGGCCGCCCGCCACGCCGCTACTCACCCGAGCCGCTCGGCACCGGCGACGGCAGCGGCCGCGGGTTGGCAGCGAGCCGGGATCCGCGAGGGCAGACGGGCTCCGGCCCCCGAGGACGCGGACATGTGGCTGGGACCTCCGCTCCCCTTAGCCGTCGCCTCTGAGCATCTTTCTGGGCGCCCCCAGCGAGTGCGAGAACAGCGGCAAGGCGAGGGCGAGCGCGCCGGGGAGGGCGGGAGAGGAGCCGAGCCTGGCTGCGCCCGCGTTGCGCCGCCGAGCGAGCGCCGGTTCTCAAGCAAGCTCCCCGGGCCTGCGCGCGCGCCCCCCCTCCCACCTTCCTGCTCCCGCCTCCCCCCACCCCACCCCCCGCCCCACTCCGCCCCCCGCCGCGCGCCCTCGCACGCGCCCGGCCCCACGCGGCGCGCGCCGGGCCCGGGCGGCGTCGGTGGCGCGTCCTCCCCCGAGCGCCGTCTCCAGGGCAGCTGGCGGCGCTCTCCATTGTTCTGCGGCGGCTGCCCGAGGTGGGCGGCCGGGCGGGTGGGAGGTGTCGGCTTGGTTGCCGCGGACGGCTTACCGCTCAGTCGGACCTCCGATTTCTGAGCGACGCGGGCCGGGCGCGGCGCGCGGGGGCTGCGGGGCCCTAGCTCGGCGGGCTGCCGGCGCGCGGGGGCTCCCTACTCCCGCACCCGCTGGAGCTCCGCGCGCCTGGCATCTTCTGTTACTATGGATATTCCGCTCTTCTGCCGCCCCCTCCTCGAGCTCCGAGAGACCTCCGGGGCGGTAGCAGCCAGGCGGCTCCGCAGGCGCCCAGGTGACCAAGATCGGCAGCGGCAGCAACGGTGGCCACAGCCACCACCGCCGCCGTCACCGCTGCTGCCACCGCTGGGGAGAGGAAGAGGAAGAGGGGGAGCAGGCAGGTCCTCTGCTCTACCCCAGAGGCCACCTCGGGTTTCCTCCCACTAACCGAGCTGCTTTGTGTTTACCACGCAGAAGTCACCGCAATCCGCAACTTGTGTGGACCGGTGGCCCTACCCTGTGGGACTTGCGTTCTAGCGGTTTTCAGAGGGATACGATCGGCTCCCAGGAGACTTGAAGGGTCACGGTTAAGATTTGGAGTAAGATTTTGATAAGGTTCAGACACCCTCACCCCTGTCCTCCGGTTTCCCCCAAAGTTACCTCTGTACTTCTACAGTTGTAGAAATTTACTTTGGCAAAGGCTTCTTTTCAAAATTATGCCAATTAAATGTCGTACATCTGTCTTAAATGTCAAGGGTTTTCGCCCAGGATTTTATCCTTGACATATATAAAAATAATGTCCTAGACTACTTAATACCGTAACCGCTGCATGCACACATCTGGCAACGCATACACCTCAGTTCTTTGGTGTTGCGGGATTTGCATCCTTAAGTGGGTGTTGCCTACTTAGTCTCAGGTGAGAGCCAGAAAAATCCCACAGAGAACAGCTGAGGTCTGAAAACAAGGTATGGGCATCAGAAGGTCTGTGAGTAGGTTGGAATGAAGTAAAAGTATTTAAGGAAATATTTGACACATTATGAAGAATTCCAAACTGCTTGGGCAGGGCACTTTCACGTTCTAAACTTTAAACATGTATTGCCTTAAAACCAGTGCAAACAAAGGGTTTGATCAGCTACAAAACCTCAGGCACTAAGACTAGAAACGTGAATTTATTTTTATAAGAAGTAACATTTACTGAGCGCTTATGATTTGCAAGGCATCTGTGCATTATCTCATTTAATTCTCACAACTGTGTGAGTAGGTTTTATTACCCTCACTCTGTAGATGAAAAAAGAAAAAGGCTTAAGAGAGATCTGCAACTAGTAGTTCTTCCTTAAACTAGCAACTCCAAATGCCTACTGCTTTGTCCACCCTCATGTCACTGTCTGCTTTTGTGAAATTTGTAAAGTTCTGAGGTCACTCTGGCTAGCAAAGGGCAGAGCCAGGACATAAACTGAAGTCGGTCAGACTTGCAAGTAAGAGCATTTTATCATATGATACTAGGGTATTGAGGATTGAACTCAGGACCTCATGCTTATTAAACAGGTGCTCTATCACTTGAGCCACTCCCCCAGCAACCTCCCCCTTTTCTTCCTGTAGTGCTAGGGATTGGACTCAGGCCCTTGCTCATGCTAGGCAAGTGCTCTACCACTGAGCTAATATCCCCAGCCAGAAGCTTTTTGATCCTACATCTTACAAATATATCAGGAAAAACAGATTGGACACGACCTGCCTTATTGACTGGTGTATTCTGTAATGAATGTGACCTGACTCCTTGACTGGGGCATGTTTGGACAGCTCTGTTTTTGAGATTAGCAAACTTTCAATGGTTTGGAAGTCAGGTCATTTTGTTCTATTCTTCATTGTACAATTCAAACACTTGTGACTGGAGGTAAAAATAGGTGCCCTCTTGGTATTGTAACCATGAAAATGACTTAGGAGTGACATTTCCCACAGCATCATTCTCTTGTGGATATTGTTTTCAGGTAACAATTTTGGGCAAACTCAGAGATAATCATTTGTTAGCAGTGAACTATAGACCGTTTGGAGAGGAGGTGCACTATCATCTATTCTTACGTCGAGCGCTCTGCACTCAGGAGCGTTTTGGGATCTGAAGGCCATTTTATGTCCACGCTACCTCTAGAGAACAATGGAACCCTAATTCCTCAGTCAGTCTTTGTGCTGGCTGGCAGAAACACTTCAGAGGGGGAATGAAGGGACGGTTGCTGTCCATGGTGGCTGTTGCCATTCCCTATTCAGCACAATGCTTTACACACCAAATACTAGACCCCTGGGAATTAACCTGGATGCGGCAGTAATGAAGTTTGGCAATAACCTCTAGCCATGATATTGAAACATAAAGGTCATATCAGCGCCATCCCTTACTGGTTGGGGCAAAAACATTAAAATAATTCAAAGCAGAAGCCTTTTTTATTTTTTGCATTAAGATAGTCCCTACTTGTTAGAATTTCAGACATTTTTGTATTCCAGAAGTACATAAAAATATAAGGGATTATCTCCTGAAACCCTCTCATATGATGGAGAATATGATGGAAAATGAAGTTGATGCCTAGAGAGGTTCAGCTACTTGCTTAAGGACCATCCTCATTGGAGAAAGGAGCAAAGCCTTGAATACATGCCACTTGTACTGACCCTGGTATTGTGGTGCTCTGGGATACTTTTCCCTTCAGTAATTTTATTTTTCTGCTAAAAATCATTTAAGTTCCAACTTATGGCATTCAAAATACGGACTCTAGGTAGTCTCATGTTTCTCTTTGCTAATACCGTGTCTATATTAATTCATATATTATTCCTTATGAAATGAGACAATTTATGGTACCAATAACCAACCTGTCTGGATTCCCAATGATAAACAAAACATTCATTCTAATACATGTCGTCAAGAGTGAGACCCTCTCAACATAAAATGCTTATTTAAAAACAGTCATTTTATATCAGAACAGACTAACATTGGAAATTAACCAATTTCCTGTATTATTTCTTCATATTAAAAAACTGTCCAGAGGACCATGTTGAATATTCCAATCTGACCAATTCAAAGATGGTGGTAATTTTCCTAAGAAAAATGTAAAACTCTGATATGAGGCCTTTGTACATATTTAGAGGAATATAAGTTCAATAATTTATTCATTTGTTTGGTGGAAGCACAATACAGTAGTTAAGCTCCTAATTTTGGAATAATATCTGAAGACTCAGTCTCAGGTATCCCACTTAAAAGCTTTGTGATCTTGAATAAGTTACTAATTTGTAAAACGAATGTGACAGTGATGGAAGCTACTTCATAGAGTTATGGCAATGAGGAAATGAGATTACCCATGTGTGGTGGTCTTTTTGATGTGCTAACTTGATGTGTTTACACCAACCTAGGTGCTGCTGTGAAGGTATTTTGTAGATGTAATTAAAGTTCATAACCAGTTGAATTTAAGGGAGATTGTCTTAGATAATTTGGTTCCATCAATTTAAAGGCTTTAAAAGCAGAACTAAGGATTCCCTGAAGAAGAAATTCTACCTGTGGATGGCAGTTTTGGCTCACTCCCTAGGATTCCAACCTACCCTTCTTGATTACCCGCCCTACAGATTTTAGACTTGTCTGGCCAGTCTCCACTATTACATAAGCCAATTCTGTGCAATAATTCTCTTAGAATATGTCTCCTACTGGATCTACTTCTCTAACTGAACCCTGATACACCATGTAAAGCATTAAATAGTTAATTATAATTATTAATAAAATTACCTGCCACAAAATAAGCACTTGAAAAATCTTAGCTAAATTACAGAAAAACCCTTATTGAGCATCTTTCACATTCACAGCACTGAGGCATGCACTCTGATTTTAAGAAAGAGTTCTGAAATATATTAGGCATAGTTATCAATTGCCTTCAATGTTAGTTACCACAACCAGAAAGGGATTTAATGTTTTAGTAAAATTTCCAGAACAAGGGAGAAGTGCCAACAAGGTTGATTATTCCATCTGGAGCTATGAAGGAGAGTTATGCAAGTCTAGTATGAGGACAGTTTCCTGGGTTAGGAAGATAATGAAAACAAAGGCGGTCGCTCCTCTCTCAACAGAGTCATAGAGACTTAGCACCTGGAAAGTAAATCAACTATCATGACTCAACCATGAAATTCCATGATGTAATACTAACTCATTCATGGCTTGGTCTTCAGCCAGCTAGAATTATATACTTAGGAGAACAGTTTGAAATTCTCAGAAGAAGAAATACTCTGAGTATTGCAGTAAAAGATCTTTTCTCAATGTTAGCTTATATTAGTATTCCGCATTATTATGTCTTAGATCTTGTCATTTTTAAAAGCATTTTTAAGCAAGGAAAAATAAATTTAAAATACCACAAAAAAAAGCAGACATAGCACAAACCTACTTAGCTAGAACTGTCTCTATCTTTCAGAATTACAATGCCAAATTTACAAAACTTAAGACTCGGAGAAGTAAACAAACCCTAGGGAGATAGGCTCTGATATAAATAGGATTAAAAGATGATGAAGAAGTAAGAGAGAGTGCACCTTTTCACTTTATATTAAAGCTCTGACAACTTAGAATCACTCTTACAAATGTACATGTCTTAAAGTGAGTGTCCTATGATTCTTTTTACCACATTAGTGATTTTTCAAAGGCAGTGATAGAAAAGTACTTTTATTCATTATGCAGAGATTTGTTGAATGTTTATGCTATCAAATATTCAGGTGGCTGCTCAAGGATAATAAGGTAAATTAGAGATGCACTCTAATCTTATGGAACTGTTTTTCTGGGTAACTCCAACTTATCCTTATGGATTTCAACTAACATGTTACTTAAAGAAAATGTTTATACAGCCCTTCCTTTAAACTGGCTCTGGCAGTACCCTTTCACTCTCATAGTAACTTTGTTTCCACTAATGTTGCCTTTATTATTTTTGTAAATACTGGTTTAGTAATAAATCTCCCCATAAGACCGCATGAGGTCTAGGATCTGGTTCATGTGATCTATTTACGATTAGTTCCTGACCCCAAGTAGGCATTAGGTAAATATTCACTGAACAAGTGAAAGAAAGCTTGGGGCATGTTGCATTATAATTGCTCTCCAAATAGAAAAAAGCAGAAAACAGTATAAATCTGTGATTTAGGAGAGGGGCAGAATAAAAAATACAAAATTTGCTATCAGCTGATTCCTGATAAAGGCCTAAGAGTGGATTCACCAAGTAGGCTCAGCTGTACAATGAAATCAGTTAAGGTCTAGGGTCAGCACTCTGGACAGTGACCATGTTTTTTTTTTTTTTTTTTTTTTTTTTTTTTTTCGACTGTAGACGGTAGTCAGTAGTCTCTAGATTAGAAAAATTGTGGGCAGCCCCATCCCCCAATTTTTTCGACTGTGTGAGCATGTTTTTAATAGAAAGGTAATTCAGAACTCAGATACTGTACAGACAGGAGCACTGTGAATATGAATTTATAATCATGATATTGTAGAGTTTTATTTTCCAATATGTAGGAAGCAGGTTTTGAATTTTGAAAGAAAAAAGGTGTGGATATGTTTTGATAGAGGCTACTCTCTGTAATGAGTCAGAGAGATAGAGAGATAGGAAGAGACAGAGACAGGAAGAGAGAGCACATGCAATGAGGAAGCAGTAGAATCAAAACAGTCCAAATGATTAGAGAAAGCTCTTGGTGGTGAATGACCCTGTGTGGCTATTGCTGGTATACATCTGCCATAGAAGCAGCATGGTTGCCATTCATGAGACCAGTAAGGACTTTCAGCACTCACAGGTTTAATTATTTTTATTGCCTGATCATACTTTTGCTGTGGAAGAATTCCTTTGTTTTGGATAGAAAATTTAAAACAACTTACAGACCGCCTATTAACCATGGGCATATTTACAACTCTGACTACCAAACTAAAACAACCCAGAGTGAGCAGAAGGGACTTAGGCTTTTTCCTGGAGTCAAGCAGGCTTGGAATCCAGAGGGAATGAATGTAAACACTGAGACCCATCTGCCAGAAACGTTCTGCCCCAGTCTTCTGAATTAAGACCTAGGGACTTCTTTTGGATGTTAACTACATTCAGGGCCCAAACCACATGCAGCTCCACTGAGCCATAGCTAAGCCCTCTGCTTACAGCCTTTGCTTACAACAAGCCTCTGAGAGTTAGTTTCTGCTGCTCGGCACAGGTGATTAGGACCTCATCCTCTTAACACCTTTAACCAACAGAGCAGCTGTGCTCAACACCCACAGCAACTTTCAAAGCTAGCAGTGACAGTAACCTGTTTCACTACGTGACCATACATCCCAAATTTCCCAGGATAGCCCTCTTTCAATTAGACCATAGATCTGATTTTTGATTCAGTAAAACATGGTTTAATGAATACTGGACACTCACACTTGGAGTTCTTAAGGAGGGAGCATAATGTAGAAGAATTCTACGGTCCCAACACTTGGTTCCAATCCAGCTCTATTATTTATTTATCAGTTACAGGCTCTGAGCACACTGCTTAACCTTGTTGCATCTCAGTTTTTACATCTACGAAATAGGGTTAATTATTCTTTTTTTTGGTAGAACTGGGGTTTGCTTCATGCTTGCAAAACAGGCACTTTACAGCTTGAGTCACACCTCCAGTATAGGGTAATTATTCTTTAAGGATACTGTTTAAGGGTTAAATGAGTGCCCCCATCTAAAAATCTAGCACAATGCCTGGAGCACAATAATTATTCATCTGGAGAATTAATTCATCCCAGTGTTAATTCATAAGCCTTCAGAATCAAGATGCTACTCCAGCTTAACAGAACTAAACAACAAACCCCATTCCCATAGCGCCTTCTCCTGTGCTTATCAGCTAGTGTGGAGACCATGTGCCTGGGAGTGGACAGTAAGTTTTTCATTGTAGACTCATCCAAAAATGTCTACTCTTTTCTTCACAGGATTTGGTGAAGAGGATAAGCTAGTCTATCGTTTGTTGGTGATTATGTACACCAGTGTCAAATTATCCAGCAGTGCACATTAAAGATGTTGAAACATGCTAAAAGGGCAAAAGAAGGAAGAATTACATAATAAATATTGTAAATTAATTTTGGGTTGGAGGAATTGAATTTTAGGAGGAAAGTGTGGTTGATATACATTGCTTTATGGATATCATCAGCGCTCAGTTCTTCCACTTCTGTTATCAAGTCAGATTGTCTATGGGGACTTATCCCATCCTCAGGCATGAAATCCTTGATAATCCTGCAAGAGCCAATCAGAGTATTCCATCAATTAGCTGCAGTGGTTTGTTCAGGAAGGGTCAGAACTAGGGCTAGTGAGAGAGAAGAGCACTGTCTCCACTGGCCTTGCCAGGGCACTGAGTTTAAGGCCTGGAGCCTCTAAGGACCATCCTGTAGAGGGGGTCTGCCCAGTAGTTAAGTCAATGCACAGTCAAGCAGAAAAAAAGATACAGAGAGGCCAGAAATGGTAGTGCAGGCCAGTTATCTTGTACTTGGGAGGCTGAGGGAGGAGGATCATGAGTTTGAGGCCAACCTGGGCTACATAGCAAGATGCTGTCTCAAAGAACCAACCAACCAACAAAACAAAAAACAAAAAAGATATAGAGTGAGAGACTGAGGGATTATAGTGATAGGCTTTTCTTTTCTTTTGTAGTACTGGGGTTTGAACTCAGGGCTTCACACTTGCTAGGCAGTTGCTCTACCACTTGAGCCACTCCACCAGCCTCAGTGATAGATTTTTGATGCTCTGATACAGTCACGCCTGAATCCTTTGGACTTTATCTCTCATGTGAACCAAAAAATTTCTGATTTTGCTTCAGCCATCTTCAGTTGAGTTTCTGAAAGTGCCCTGATTTATTCAGAAAGGAGCATAAACATGTTATGTCAACCTCCTCTCTGATGTGTGAACTCCTCTTCAACTTCTAATGAGTCACACACCAAGGCTTGGACTTGAGACAGGGTGCTCATTACCAACAGAAGAAATCTTTTTCACCGTTAAGGTTTTCACTACAACAAATTCTTTCTTGTACTGAGTGATAATTTCTTTTCTGAAACTTTGGTATAGTTATCAATTATTTTGTACCGCTGCAGGTCAAGGGCCATGCTACACTAACAATATTAAAATTATCTCACTTAGTTCTCAAAAGAACCTTTTGGTATAAAAAATATTTTGTAAGCCACTGCAAAAATACAAGTGAGAAATGATAAGTGGTTGACAGGAGCGGGGACGCTTGTGAGAGGAGGGAAGACCCACTTCCCACGTGAACTGTAAATAAACACGCAGGCCTGACAACGCGGGGCAGTGTCGCCTTTCCCAGTGCTTGGAAAGGGAAAAGCCTGTAGCAGAGGCCCCCCTCCCCCGCACAGGAGAACTCTGAGCAAACAAAGCCTGTGGGACCAGGTGAGTGCTAAGCTCACCCCAGAGATCTGCATAAATAACTCCGCCAGCTACAGGCTGAGAGCAGCAGGCAGGCAAGCCACAGTTGCAGATACCACTCTCAGAACTGCCTGCAGACGCTTTTTTTTTCTTTTTCTCCCTACCTTTGATGAGAGAACAACCGAATTACACCTGCAAGCCGAAAAACTTACTGAAACTGTATTGCATTTGAACTGGGGACACTTGGTGGGGCTTTTTTTTTTTTCTTCTGTGTGTGTGTGAGTGTAGTTTTGTTCTACTTTATGCATCCCCTTTGATGAGACAACTACAGAACAACATCTGAGGCACCAACTCCAGGACTGGAGATTGAGACGGACATCCAAATTATTAAGACTGAAATTGCATTGCATATAAACTTGGAAGTTTTTTGGTTTTTTGGTTTTTTTTGTTTTTTTAAATTTTCTATTTTCCATTTTATTTTAATTCATTTTTATAAATAGATATTACTTTCATATACTTATTTTTTATTTTTTTATCTTTGATTTTCAATCCTCTCTCTGTCACTCTATTGTCTGTTCAGCTTACTGTCGATTAGTACACTAACACTCCCTGTTTATACCTTTGAAACTCTCTTGTCTGATACCTTGTTCTGCTTTCTCCCTCTTGTCTGTATATTTGTTTTCCCCTTTTCTTTAACTTCTTGCTTTCCATCTCAGCTCACTCTTCCATTCTCAATATTACCATTGTTATTATTACAAGCTAGAAAATACTTAATTACACACAGTACAGGGACAGTAACAACACCAAGGACAATGACAGGAAGACAGAAAAAACAAGGAAACCAGTTTCCCCACAGCAAAAAATTAGTACAGGAACCAGAGGGGAATGAAGAGAACAGAAACTCAGAGCCAGACTCCAACAAAATGAAGATAAACTATGCCAAAGGACCCAATGAAGCCTACAAGAATAATTTAAAAGAAGACATACTACAAGTACTCAATGAGAATTTTATAGAGATGATACTGGATAGGGTCAACCAAAATGTACAGGAGACACTCAAGAAATTCCAAGACAATAAAAATAGAGAATTTGAAAAAGCAAAAGAAGAAATAAAGGAAACCATAGAAGCACTGTATAAACACCAAAGTGAAAGAGAGAACACAATGAATAAATGGATAAATGAACTCAGGACAAAAATAGACAACAATAAAGAAGAAAACAGCCAGGATATGGAAAACCTCAGAAAAAAGAACGAAACAGAACTGCAAAACAAAACGGAAGGCCAATCCAGCAGAATAGAACAAACAGAAGACAGAATCTCAGAACTTGAAGATGAAATGGTAATTAAAGGAAAAACTGAAGAACTACTAATTAAACAACTCAAGACCTGTGAAAAGAAAATGTAAGAACTCACTGACTCCATCAAAAGACCAAACTTGAGAATCATGGGCATCGAAGAAGGAGAAGAGGTGCAAGCGAAGGGAATGCGTAATATATTCAACAAAATAATAACGGAAAATTTCCCAAATCTAGAGAAAGATATTCCCATACAAATGCAAGAGGCCTCCAGGACACCAAACAGACCAGATCAAAATAGAACTACTCCACGACATATCATCATTAAAACAAGAAGTTCAGAAACTAAGGAAAGAATATTGAAGGCTGCAAGAGAGAAAAAACAAGTAACATACAAAGGTAAACCCATCAAAATCACAGCAGACTTCTCAACAGAAACATTAAAAGCAAGAAGAGCGTGGGGTGAGATCTTCCGGGCACTGAATGAAAATAACTTCAACCCCAGGATACTCTACCCAGCAAAGCTATCATTCAAAATAGATGGAGCAATAAAAGTCTTCCATGATAAGCAGAAACTAAAACAATATGTGACCACAAAGCCACCATTACAAAAGATTCTGCAAGGGATCCTGCACACAGAAAGTGACACCCAACTTAACCATGAAAAGGCAGGCAGCACCAAACCACAGGATAAGAAAAAGCAAGACAGTAGAGAGTAACATCAAGTTAGGTACACACAATCAAACCTTCAAACAACTAAGATAACTAAATGGCAGGAATCACCACATACCTATCAGTACTAACAATTAATGTTAATGGACTTAATTCACCCATCAAAAGACACCGTTTGACAAAATGGATTAAAAAAGAAGATCCAACAATTTGTTGCTTACAGGAGACTCATCTCACCGACAGAAATAAGCATATGCTTAGGATGAAAGGCTGGAAGAAGATTTACCAAGCCAATGGCCCCCGAAAACAAGCAGGAGTAGCAATACTTATCTCTGACAAAGTAGACTTCAAACCTACATTGATCAAACGAGATAAAGAAGGACATTCCATACTAATAAAAGGGGAAATAGACCAAAAGGAAATAATAATCATCAATCTGTACGCACCCAATGACAACGCTCCCAATTTCATCAAACATACCCTGAAAGACCTAAAAGCATATATAAACGCCAACACAGTGGTTGTGGGAGACTTTAACACTCCATTATCATCAATAGATAGGTCATCCAAACAAAAACTCAATAAAGAAATCCAAGATCTAAAATATGCAATAGATCAAGTGGACCTAGTAGATGTCTACAGAACATTTCATCCAACCTCTACACAATATACATTCTTCTCAGCAGCCCATGGAACCTTCTCCAAAATAGATCATATCCTAGGGCACAAAGCAAGCCTCAGCAAATATAAGAAAATAGAAATAATACCATGCATACTATCTGACCACAATGCAGTAAAAGTAGAACTCAACAACAAAAGTAAAGACAAAAAACATGCAAACAGCTGGAAACTAAATAACTCATTACTTAATGAAGAATGGATCATCGATGCAATAAAAGAGGAAATTAAAAAGTTCCTAGAAGTCAATGAAAATGAAAACACAACCTACCAGAACCTATGGGACACAGCTAAGGCAGTCTTGAGAGGAAAGTTTATAGCCATGAGTGCATATATTAAAAAGATTGAAAGATCCCAAATCAATGACCTAATGATACATCTCAAACTCCTAGAAAAACAAGAACAAGCAAATCCCAAAACAAATAGAAGGAGAGAAATAATAAAAATAAGAGCTGAAATCAACGAAATAGAAACCAAAAAAACCATACAAAGAATTAATGAAACAAAAAGTTGGTTCTTTGAAAAAATGAACAAGATCGATAGACCCCTGGCAAACCTGACTAAAATGAGGAGAGAAAAAACCCAAATTAGTAGAATCAGGAATGCAAAAGGGGAGATAACAACAAACACCATGGAAGTCCAGGAAATCATCAGAGACTACTTTGAGAACCTATATTCAAATAAATTTGAAAATCTCAAAGAAATGGACAGATTTCTAGATACATATGATCATCCAAAACTGAACCAAGAGGAAATTAATCACCTGAATAGACCTATAACACAAAATGAAATTGAAGCAGCAATCAAGAGTCTCCCCAAAAAGAAAAGTCCAGGACCTGATGGATTCTCTGCTGAATTCTATCAGACCTTTAAAGAAGAACTGATACCAACCCTCCTTAAACTGTTCCATGAAATAGAAAGGGAAGGAAAACTGCCAAACACATTTTATGAAGCCACTATTACACTTATCCCAAAACCAGGCAAAGACACCTCCAAAAAGGAGAACTATAGGCCAATCTCCTTAATGAACATTGATGCAAAAATCCTCAACAAAATAATGGCAAATCGAATTCAGCAACACATCAAAAAGATTATTCACCACGACCAGGTAGGCTTCATCCCAGGGATGCAGGGGTGGTTCAACATACGAAAATCAATAAACGTAATAAACCACATTAACAGAAGCAAAGACAAAAACCACTTGATCATCTCAATAGATGCAGAAAAAGCCTTTGATAAGATCCAACATCATTTCATGATAAAAGCTCTAAGAAAACTAGGAATAGAAGGAAAGTTCCTCAACATTATAAAAGCTATATATGACAAACCTACAGCCAGCATTATACTTAACGGAGAAAAATTAAAACCATTCCCTCTAAAATCAGGAACCAGACAAGGATGCCCACTATCTCCACTCCTATTCAACATAGTACTGGAATTCCTAGCCAGAGCAATTAGGCAAGAAGAAGGAATAAAAGGAATACAAATAGGTAAAGAAACTGTCAAAATATCCCTATTTGCAGACGACATGATCCTATACCTTAAAGACCCAAAAACCTCTACTCAGAAGCTTCTAGACATCATCAATAGCTATAGCAAGGTAGCAGGATATAAAATCAACATAGAAAAATCATTAGCATTTCTATACACTAACAATGAGCAAACGGAAAAAGAATGTATGAAAACAATTCCATTTACAATAGCCTCAAAAAAAATCAAATCCCTAGGTGTAAACCTAACAAAAGATGTGAAAGACCTCTACAAGGAAAACTATACACTTCTGAAGAAAGAGATTGAGGAAGACTATAGAAAGTGGAGAGAGATCTCCCATGCTCATGGATTGGTAGAATCAACATAGTAAAAATGTCGATACTCCCCAAAGTAATCTACATGTTTAATGCAATTCCCATCAAAATTCCAATGACATTCATCAAAGAGATTGAAAAATCTACTGTTAAATTTATATGGAAACACAAGAGGCCACGAATAGCCAAGGCAATACTCAGTCAAAAGAACAATGCAGGAGGTATCACAATACCTGACTTCAAACTATATTACAAAGCAATAATAATAAAAACAGCATGGTACTGGCACAAAAACAGACATGAAGACCAGTGGAACAGAATAGAGGATCCAGATATGAAGCCACACAACTATAAGCAACTTATCTTTGACAAAGGAGCTAAAAATATACGATGGAGAAATAGCAGCCTCTTCAACAAAAACTGCTGGGAAAACTGGTTAGCAGTCTGCAAAAAACTGAAACTAGATCCATGTATATCACCCTATACCAAGATTAACTCAAAATGGATCAAGGATCTTAATATCAGACCCCAAACTCTTAAGTTGATACAAGAAAGAGTAGGAAATACTCTGGAGTTAGTAGGTATAGGTAAGAACTTTCTCAATGAAACCCCAGCAGCACAGCAACTAAGAGATAGCATAGATAAATGGGACCTCATAAAACTAAAAAGCTTCTGTTCATCAAAAGAAATGGTCTCTAAACTGAAGAGAACACCCACAGAGTGGGAGAAAATATTTGCCAACTATACATCAGACAAAGGACTGATAACCAGAATATACAGGGAACTTAAAAAACTAAATTCTCCCAAAACTAATGAACCAATAAAGAAATGGGCATGTGAACTAAACAGAACTTTCTCAAAAGAAGAAATTCAAATGGCCAGAAAACACATGAAAAAATGCTCACCATCTCTAGCAATAAAGGAAATGCAAATTAAAACCACACTAAGATTCCACCTCACCCCTGTTAGAATAGCCATCATCAGCAACACCACCAACAACAGGTGTTGGCGAGGATGCGGGGAAAAAGGAACCCTCTTACAATGTTGGTGGGAATGTAGACTAGTACAACCACTCTGGAAAAAAATTTGGAGGCTACTTAAAAAGCTGGACATCGATCTACCATTTGATCCAGCAATACCACTCTTGGGGATATACCCAAAAGACTGTTACTCCAGAGGCACCTGCACATCCATGTTTATTGCGGCACTATTCACAATAGCCAAGTTATGGAAACAGCCAAGATGCCCCAGCACTGACGAATGGATTAAGAAAATGTGGTATCTATACACAATGGAATTTTATGGAGCCATGAAGAAGAACGAAATGTTATCATTTGCTGGTAAATGGATGGAATTGGAGAACATCATTCTGAGTGAGGTTAGCCTGGCTCAAAAGACCAAAAATCGTATGTTCTCCCTCATATGTGGACATTAGATCAAGGGCAAACACAACAAGGGGATTGGACTATGAGCACATGATAAAAGCGAGAGCACACAAGGGAGGGGTGAGGATAGGTAAGACACCTAAAAAACTAGCTAGCATTTGTTGCCCTTAATGCAGAGAAACTAAAGCAGATACCTTAAAGCAACTGAGGCCAATAGGAAAAGGGGACCAGGAACTAGAGAAAAGGTTAGATTAAAAAGAATTAACCTAGAAGGTAACACCCACGCACAGGAAATCAATGTGAGTCAATGCCCTGTATAGCTATCCTTATCTCAACCAGCAAAACCCCTTGTTCCTTCCTATTATTGCTTATACTCTCTCTACAACAAAATTAGAGATAAGGGCAAAATAGTTTCTGCTGGGTATTGAGGGTGGGAGCGGGAGGGGGTGGAGTGGGTGGTAAGGGAGGGGGTGGGGGCAGGGGGGAGAAATAAACCAAGCCTTGTATGCACATATGAATAATAAAAGAAAAATGAAAAAAAAATGATAAGTGGTTGAATTAAGGGCCGAAGGGTGGGAAGAAAGAGGATAAGGATGGATTCAGTGATGTATAGATGTAGCATTCAGGTAGTTGGGTAGAGGATGAGGGTAAGAGAGAAGCAAGGGGGCTCAAATGACCCCTGGAACAAGATAATGGTGAGCAACAACTTGGGTGGGGAAAGATAAAGATTCTGATGGTTTCCCCAAGAGGTACAAAAATAGGGTCAACAATTTCAAGACCACTTGATAGCGCTATAAATTTCTTTAAAATTTTAACTGAATTTACTTCCACATTAGGAAACTATGAAGAACAGAATTGGATGTGCAACAAAAGCAAATGTTTTTCAAAAAATGCACAATTCTTGCAGAGACTTTTAATCACATGATTGCAGGTCAAAATGCTATTTTTACGTCCAGCTCTCAAGGCTGCTTTCTCCCTTCTGGTCTCTTACCACTACCACACAAGGCAGATGAGAACCAGCATGAGAATGCATCAGAGCGGGCCAAGCTGCAGGGATGGGAGTTTAACCTTGAGGCTCAGGAACCAAAGGAAAATACACACCTGTGGAAGATGTTTCTGGGGATAAGAAAGAGAAAGAAATGGAAGAAACATATTTCTTGTGTACTAAGCTCTTTTATATGCAGTACTTCAACAGCCTTATAGAGTCATAATCATGACTTTACTACTTTTCTCCCCAGAGGATCTAAGAAGTTAAATCATTTTCTAAGATCAAACAAAACTAAAAGTATTTCTTTAAATGTTTAGCCTCCCTTATACCCTGGGGATATGTTCCAAGACCTCTAGTGAATGCCTGATATGGAAGTACCAATCCCTATGTATACTATGTTTTTGCTATATATACATATCTATGGTAAGTTGAATTTATGAGTTAGGCACAGTAAGAGATTAACTATAATAACTGATAATAAAATGGAGTAATTAAAATAATAAGCTGTAATAAAAATCATTTAAAACTTACTAGTTTATTTCTGGAATTTTCCATTTAATATATTTGGATCACAGTTGACTTAAGGTAAATGTTAGCAAGGAAAGTGAAACCATGAAGGGGGGAGATAATGCATAATATATTTTCTAGTTGACAAACTATATACACAGGATATCTCAATTAACCCTTGAAATAATCCAGAGGGTTAAAATTGCTAATATTGGCTTAAGGTTACACAGCTAGTAAGCAGAACCAGGGCTGCAAGTGCAAATCCCCAACTCCAAACATCATGTGTTTCCCTGTGGCATTGCAGCTGCTACACTGGGCAAGCTGTTATGAAGCTGGGCTTTGTCAGAACAAGGGGTGATAACAGCTTGGCTCCCAAATGTTTCTTCCCCTGAAGGGCAGTACCCAGCTTAATGCTTGAGGTAATACCTGCTTTCACCCTCATTGGCTCCCAAGACAAACCCCCAAGGGCAAAGGAGCACAGGTCCCTGGTGTTTCTGACTGTAGGTGGAGAGAATACTCCTCAAGGGATCCCAATCCTTTTCTACTGAATATTAGGCTGGGATCTTTAGTGCAGGCCTCAAGAAGCCACCCAATCTTCTAGTTCTGTACATTGTCAGGACCTAGGATAAAATGATCCAGAGGACCCTTAAGGCAGAAATGAGTCTCTGAATAGAAATGATGATGGAAGCCACATTAACTCTTTTAGACAATTAGGCTATCGTTTAGTAAATTACCACTTTCCTCTAAATGGATCCCCAGTGGGTATGGAGGGTGAGAATGTTCTAATTTGCTGTTTCTCTCTTTTCTCTCAGTTACTTTCTTCAATTATGATGACCAAGAAGCTGTTTAATAACTGCTTTATTCTGAATCATTGGATACCTTTATAAATATCAAAATGCCCCTGCAGATCTGTATTGAAATGTATAGAATTAAATTTATATGTAAGGTGTGAGGGGGTGAGGACTGCAGTCCTCTGAGAAGTGACCCAAAACACAAGGACATCCTTAGTTTACAAGTTCTGAGTTAATGGATGGCATGTGACAGACAACCCCATGTTCCTGAGGCGCTAGTTAGTGGGAAGCAGATGTTTCTAGAAGCTCCAGGGCAGGTATTTCTTTCTCCCACTTAGAAGGGAGGAGCCACAACTCTGATCTGAGGAATCAGAATCTCTGCCTTGGTATGTATATTACAAGGGAGATGCATTTGAAGGGACGCCTCCCTCAAGACTGGCTTCACCCTATCATTCAGATCACTGTCAGTTCATGGAACTGAGAACGTATTTTCTCCCTGGCTGAGAAACAAAAATATCAGAGCTCTCCTTTGCTAAATCTAGGATCTATTAAGAAAAATCCCAATAGAGTTTCTAGGGCCTAACATTGTTATATAATGAAGATTATAGCAATAATTCTTTGTATTTATATAGCATTAAACATTTTGAAGCATTTTCGTGATTGTTTTTTAAAGACAATATTCTATTTTTAAAAGAAAAATAGACATATTTTTCCAGCTTTATTGAGATATAACTGGAAATAAAACTTGTATATATCCAAGGTGTACAATGTGTTGTTTTGCTATATATTGTGAAATGATTTCCACAATCAAGCTAATTAATATGTCTATCACCTCACATAGTTACATTGTGTGTGTGGTGTATATGGTGTGACAATATTCAAAGTCTACTCTCTCAGTGAATTTGAAGTATATAAAGCATTATTATTAACTGAGATACCATACAATCTGTTAGGTCTTCAAAACTTATTCATCTAGTTTGTACCTGTTGACCAACATCTTCTCATTTGCATATTCATTACTGTTCACGGCTGGCTTTGTGGACATGCTTCAGGGTTATCCCATAGGGTCTAGCTCTTGGAGGTCTCCATGGTTGGTTTAATGTTCTGCAGTCACAGTCTTGTAACTCAAAGTAATTTTAACTTAGAATTTGTGTTGTGGAGTTTGCACTGGCACTTAGGGCCTCAGTGCACATGTCATTCTGCCTTCATGGGATGAGTTTTCGGCTGCCTGCCTTCTACCTTATGATTCTGGCCTGGCCTCCCTCTCTGGCTTACCTCACAACCACTACTGTTCTTTGCTTAGTAGCAATCAAGTGGTATTGACAGGTGGGGTGGGGCTGGCCTGCATTCAATCCTTTCCTTTGGTGGTGGTATGGGTACTTTGTCTGGAGCCCAGGCACTCTGGTAGCCTCTTGGGGTAAGAAGTGTAGTGGCTACCTTTGCCCCTGACTACAGTGTTATAGCTTATTCAGTGGTAAGTGACTCAGAAGGGCCCTCTTAGCTATTCTTGACTCAAGTACCATGAATCCCTTGGATAGCCATTTGTTGGTATAAGTTTGAATGACAGGCCAGTAGGAAGGGAAAAGTGACTCTACTGGCCCTGGCTGGCCTCATGTTGTCATTGTATAGTAGGCCCTGAAAACTATATGGCCATTCCTGCTGCTGAGATTCATTGTGTTTGTGTAAGCTAGATAAGACAAGGATCTGGTATTATTATGTCTATTTCCATTATTTCCATTGCTAGGGGCGGCCACCATTACCTTCTCTGATCCTTGTAATAGGGCTAGCATTTAACAATATGTCATCTTATTTAATCCTTACAACAAATATCTGAAGTAGGGTTTATACATTGGGGTCTATACTAATTTCTCTGAGTTTTAGTTTCATCATCTATAAAACCGGTGGAATAGCACCTACTTTGCAAGGATATTGTGAGAATTAAATACAAAGAGGTGTGCGCCTAGAGGTGAGGAGATTTTTATCTGCCTGCATTACTTTAGCACTGAATTATTTCGAAGAAACATTCTGCTATGCTGCCTGAGGAGCAGAGTGAGGACATCCTCAGGTGATGCAAGAGGACTGCTTTCACACTTACAACATAGAGTTTGAATTGTTCCTAAGAAGAAGGAGATAAAAAAAAGAGGAGTCCAAGAAGGCAAAGGCTTTATCGGGGGAAGAGAACACTAATGACAATATGGCTTTTGGAGAATGGAAATATTGAATGGGGCTTTAAAAGTTGTTTGTGTGGTATTTATGCTTTAAACACCTCCACCTGCCCACCTTCATGAATTCTTATAAGGACAAGCCAGCAGATTACTGTTGTTGTGTATGATTAGATTAAGGCAAGGAAGGGAGGTCAGTGTGTCAAAGAGGTATTGAAATTCCCATCCATGTTGGCACAAATGAATACAGACAGCATGTGCTGGAAGATGAGTGCAGAGCTGAGGCTAGATTATAACATTATTTTTTGATTGTTTCCTCCAAGTGATCTGTCTCTGTTGGGGCCATGCATTTGTGTGTGTGTGTGTGTGTGTGTGTGATAATAGCAGCTACAAATATGTTTATATTCTTCCACAAGCTCCATTATCAGGATTAGTACACAGCAAACAATCAAATGTCGAGTGCTGATTAATGCGAGTAATAATTTCTAAGGGAAGGTAACTACATGATTGTGTGTGCTCATTTTGATGACCCTGTCATGCAGGAATTAGTTTCTCCAGTTTACTGATGAGGTATTTGAAGCTCGGGGAGGCTAAGAAACTTGCCTGGAGTCATGCTACTCAAGTAGCAAAATGGAGGCACAAACCCATGTCCGATGCACACTGCCTCCCTGGTCATACAATTGCCTTTAGCAGATTAGCTAGAGTTTTGGTATCATATAAACCAGCCAATATTCATATATGTATGTTTTAAACTTCACTGAGATAAGTAAGAAAACTGACTTTAAGCATTCCCAGGGAACAAAAGTAGAAAAGAAGAGGAAGAACAGAAACATAAGAAAAATACATAGCATAACTCAGTTATATTTTAGATAATTGTAGGAGTGTACTGATATTAGTCATTGTACTGTAAAGACACCCAAAAAAAGAATGTGTGCCAGGTAGTTGCAACCTATTGTGCAAAAAAAAAAAAAAAAAAAGCTGCCTCCAATGTGTCTAAAAGCATGGTTCTTTCTTCAGCCAAGTCAAGTTCAAAGGAGCACATGAATAATTGGCTACAGCTACCCTTTAAGCAAGAGCCAGCTCTCCCTGCTCAGGTTGATACATCTCCAAACCTCAGGGAGCCAGGAATCAGCTGCCAGCAGCCAATGGGCTTCCGAGCATTCATAACCAGACCAGGTGCTGATCCATCAAACTAATTAGCAGCCTGTGGGCCACAGTTAGCTGGGAAGGTAGAGAGGTTTTTAACTCTTTTCCTGACAGACTCTGTGCCTATCTTTTCTTTTTGAACAATTTTCTATCTGTAGAATTACAAAGAAGAAAGCATTTAGAATTCAGAAAGAGGAAAGCTAAAAGAAAATATAGGTTTGCCTTAAATAAGACAAGAGATTAACAAAAGAAGTGAATTGTGACTCCCAAAATACACCTATATGTACATACACACACATCCTATTATAGATACCTTCATTTTACTTAGAATAACGTCATCACCACAGAGTGGACATTCAATGAATGTCTGTTCTTATTGATACTGATATGATATTTAAAACAGAAATAATAAACAAGAAGGGAAAATAGAACAGAATTACAAAGGAGCAAGATACAAATTTGTTGGTACCTGAAACATATTTAATCATCAGATTCCTAAAAGAGCAGAGGAAACCAAATTAGCTTCAATTGGAAATATAGAGAACACATTGAAAGTTCAGAGAAATGGAAAACTTACTTTAACTAGGAGATGAAGGAGATGGAATACATCAGGAAGAGTGTCACTGGAAATTACCAGACTTGTAAACCAACATGTAAATCAGCAAAGGGAAGCATCCAGTGAATTTTCGTAAATTTGTAAAATGTTGTATATGGTGCATTTAAAATTAGTTTTAATGTGATGATCAACAGTAAAACAGAACCAACAATCAAGCCAACACCATTCCAAAAGTCTTCATTGACATAAGAGAAGCTTCTACAGCCAATTTGTTCAATATTTATGATTGTAGTGAGGTTTTGTTTATCATGGAAAATATTTTCCAATGGAGCAGAGCCAGTATGTGATCTAGAGATATGAAGTCATAAAGAAGCACCCTAGTCCTCGAGGCAGCCAAACATGAACATCTGAGAAAATGGCAAGGCAGGATGCTGGCAGAAGTCTTCAGACACAGAGGTAACATTTATAGAGACGTTTGCATGGGCTCTCTGTCAACATATGGAGAATTGAGGAAGGGGTTCAATAGAAGGGGGATTTCAATTACACCCCCATTACTACCATCTGGAGATAAAAATCCTGTGGTAGATTTTAAAAAAATCTGTGATAGCTGATTAACTTTATATCAATGACAAGATCCTAGCCAAGGTTTCCTTGGACTACTTACTATACAACTGTTTAGTGCTTGATTCTAGGGTTAAAAAATGGATTTGTGCTTCAGTGAAGAACAGCTGTCATTGTATTTATAGATCCAAAGAATCAAACTGATGAAACTGAGATAATTCCAGAGACTTCAGGGACTGAAAGAAAGCATTATACAGTGGGAGGAGGATTGAATGTACTGGCTGTAATGTAAATGCTACTGTCCCAAGAAACTAATCTGTGTTGAGATTACAAGCACAAATCTTTCCCCAAATATTTACTGAAAAAAAGCATAGTGAGTGGTTCCTTAGGGAGAGCAGGGACATGAGTTGGATTACTTTTGCTGTGAGAAATTAATGTACTACCTTGGAGTATAATCAATTTAGAGATTGTGGTCTTTTAAACAGACAATACCAGGTGATTCGGTGTCAATGAGTCACTGGATTCATGCCAAGTGGTAATTCTTTCTCTAATGCTTCCTACAGTATTGTGCATGCAAAGCAGATGCGGCACGAGACTGTTTTGTAGCTGCCAGGTACACTGGTCTTGCTGTTGCTCTATTAAAGCAACTCCTCCATCTCTCCTCATCCCTACAAACTGTTTAGCTATGATTTGGTCAGAGCTACCCTCCAAGTGCTTCCTGCTTAAGTCATTTATTATTAGCAAAGGAAGAAATAAGCATACTATCCTGGCCTTATCTTCCTCTCTAGTCTCAACTCTGGTCCTTCCTCAGTTGAACCTTTTGACATGCTTCCAGGGATGCCTTGGCTGGGTGCTTTTGCCTGTGGGACTCTCTGCCTTTAGTATACAGGCAAGTGCTCTACCATTTGAGCCATGCTCCTGGTCCTTTTGTGTGTTTACTTTATTTTTGAGATAGGGTCTCACTAACTCCTCTTTCTGTGCTCTCTAATTCCAAATAATCCACCAACACTCAGTTCCGACATCATTTTTTTCCCCTTCTTTATCTTATTCCTCAGCCCAGAAGTGATGAACTCTCCATTGCCCCCACACCATACTTCTTCACACTAGAGCTCTTATTGTACCATCGGTCTGTAAACTCTTTGGAGGTTTGAAAACAGGGATGTTCTCATATATTATGTACCATTAGCCTGGAATATGGAAGTGTTGCTTAATAAATGTTTGTTCAGTGGTTGAATGATGGTGCTAAGACTTCTTCATTTTCAGCTTTTAAGAAAAAAAGGATTCCATTCACCAGTCCTTGGAGATTAGTGACAACTAGTTAACTTTAGTTTATAAATAAGTAAGACTATAGCTCAGGGGCTAAACATGAAATGACCTAGACTTAATTTGTCACCATAGCTTAGATTGGTAGAACTTTAAACTAAAAATACCCTTAGAGATAGTTTAGTCTAGGTATTGCAAAATGGTAGCCTAGATATATTTTTTATTTGGTACATTATTATTTATTTCTGTTTTTCATTTGAACGCCTTTAAGCAAGACATTTGGTCTTTATTTCTCAATATTCTACACCATACCCCATCATAATATACCACTTCAGTCATTCATATCTGTCTGACTCTTTAAGACATTTGAGTATGAAGTGTATGATTTAATCAACTCGTTTTTGTCCTCATGTACAGCAAAGCTCTCTAAGTCTATACTTTGGGTCTTCCATTTTCTCATTGACTCATTCTAATCAGGTGTTTGTCCATCCTCTACTGATGTGGCAAGATGACCAGTGACCTCCAATTTGAAAAATCTAGCTCCTAGCTTTGACCTAAGTCCCTCTTCCTTGATGTAAGCAAGAACTAGAGTAAAAGTCCAACAAAATCTTTAGAGTAATTTATGTGGACCTTAATATTCTACTTTTCATTGTTTTCCCCATCCTCTTATCTCTTTTGACCCTTTTAATTCCTTTTCCTATCACTATCCCCCTGATTTATTTGCTTTAGCCACGCCATCCTACTGCTTTTCTGGAATAGTCAAGGCATGCCTGGAATACCCTCATCCCATCTTTCCCTTAATCCTCCTCCCCAGCTATCTGCATGGGTTGTTCCTTCCCTCACTTCTTTCATGACTACTCCAGGGAACCTTCTCATTGAGGCTTTCTTTGACCATCCTATTTTAAGTGGATTCCCCTCTGCCAAGTTGATTTTTTTACCTTCCCCCTTTCTGCTTTACTTTTCCCTGAAGCATGTATTTAACTTGCTTATTTTGTTGGTGTGTCTCTTTCTCTGCACTATAAAGTCAATTAGGAACATATTTTTATCTTTCTTGTTCATTGCTTAGAAAAGGGCATGAAATGTAGTAGGTACTTGTTATGGGTTGAATTATATCTCCCCTCTCCCCAAATTTATGCTGAAGTCCCTATGACCTTTTGTGGAATAGGGTTATTATAGAGGTAATTAGTTAACATGAAGTCAGCTGAACTAGAATCGGCCCCTAATTCTATAGGACTAGTGTCCTAATAAAGAGAACACCATGTGAAGAGATGGAGACACACATAAAGGGAAAATGATGTGACACAGAAGAAAATGGCCATCTATAAGCCAAGGAGAGAGGGCTGGAGCAAATACTTTTTTCATGGCCCTCAGCAGGAACCAATCCTATAGACACCTTCATTTTAGACTTCTAGCCTCAGAAAGTATGAGCAATAAAATTCAGTTGTTTAAGCCACCCTGTCTGTAATACTTTCTTTTGACATCCTAAAAAATTAATATAGTATTCAAAAATATTAAATAAAATGTATACATGAATAAATTAGTGAATTAAATCTTCAAATAAAGCTAGTGAAGCCTAGTGTTGCCAGAAACATATGGTGGTCAACTGGCAGAACCAAGATTAAAATCCAGCTTCCTTCCTTCCCTCCCCATCTAGCTCTCAGCCACCACAGTGTGAGGCAACATCCACCTGTCTCACCTGCACTGAGATCTCTGGAGTCTCATCTTTCCTACTGAACACCTCCCCCGCAATCACATATCTTGGACAATTATCAGTATATGTTTGCTGAGTATTGTGATGTCTTCTCAGAGGAAAGCCCTGTGTACAACTCTTCCATTATTCCGGAAATCATAAAAGTTATAGTCATAATATATAAGGAAAAAAAAAAAGAATGATTCACTGCTGAGCCACTGAACCTCAGGGAACAATCCAAGGTTTAAAGCAGACAATCAGCTAAGATAAGTCACGATGATGTCACAGTGGAATATACAAATGCCTCAGTGGACTTATCCAAAAGAACAGCACAATTAAATCAGCTCACTGCTGAGCACTTTGCTACATCCTTGAGGAGCTGCTCTCCAACCTGACAGCCAGATTAAGGAGAGGCGATAAAAGGCAGCGGCAGGAAGCAGCAGTCTCCCAACATGCTCCATGCAGGAAGAGATGATTTCAAATTGTTAGAGTCAACCAATGTCGTTCACATAGAAGTGTTCTTGAAGAGGTCCTGTGTGCATAGACACTTACCAAATAGTCCAGAAACAGAGTTTTCTTTTTAGAATGGTATTACATATGGCATTGGGCATGAGACACTGACTAGAGGCATCAGGAATGATACTCAAAATGCTTAACAGAATGTAGATGACATAGGCTATCAACTGCCAACACAGTCTTAGCAGTACGCTCATTTTGCTAGCCACAGAGATGCCCTTCACTTCTCTGACCTTTGGTTTAATTTCTTCATCACAGTTTGACACATCACTAATCATTAAAGTGTTACAAAGACCAGTGCACGTTTGTGACAATGCTTGGTTCATGTCAAGTTCTCAATGATAATAGCAATATATATCATTATTATATAACAGGCACTGGCAAATGCTAATTTACTTAACCCTTACAAAAACTCTAAAATTTAACTATTGTTGTTACTATTTTACAGATGGGGGGAATAAAAACTAATGTAGAGAGAGGTGAAGCAACTTTCTCAATGTCACACATCTAACAAGTGACAAGAGTGTGTCATTGGAACCAAGTAGTCTGGATTCCAGGGGCTCAATCCCCACTCTATCCTATCTCAGGAAATGTCAGGGCCCTTCCTCCCACTCTGTGCTCTGGAGAGCCAATGTCCCTGCAAGCCCAGTGTTTCATCGTCTCAGTGTGCTAGCTAAAGGACATCACTGTCTGGTGCTCAGTGATTTAATTCTTTCTATGTCTGCCCAATTTCCATCTATAAGGGGGGGGTGGCTAATACACAAAATAAGATAACAAGTTTGGAAGACTTTTGTTTTTATCTTTATTTTCTTTTTAATTAACATGTAAGCTATGCGTATTTATGGGATATAATGTGATACTCAATACTTGTATACAGTAGATACTGGTCAAATCAAGGTAATTATTATTTCTATCTCCTTATCATTTCTTTGTGCTTAGAGTCTTTGAGCTCCTCTTTATCCTTTCTTCATGAAATATGTAAGTTATTATGAACTCATAGTGCTGTGGACACCAGAACTTACTGCTCCTATCTGCATTTTTTTTTTCTAATTTTGTATCAGCTGAACTACTCTAACTGTTCAGGGTGAAGAGTGATTTACCTCAGTTAATAAGTCTCATGGTAATAAAAATACACTATAGCTCTAAGATTGTGAGTGACCCTATGTCTAGGGATCACTTAAGTCAATTCTGCATGAACAAAGGAGGAATGGGATTTGGGAAAAGGAGGAGGGGGGGAGGGAAAAAAATGAGCATGTGTTGAGCTACCTCCTGCCAGACCATGCTAGATGCTTGACCTTCATTATTTCCTTTAACAACTCAATCATTCAGCAAACACTTACTGAGTGTCAGTCACTCAATAAAAAAAAAAAGTTTACTGAGGTTACAAAATTAAGCATATCATGATCCTTGCCCTTCTAAGAGAAATGGGTAAAGAAAAGCAGCAAAGCAATTTGAGCTCAATGTGATGTTATTTTGAAATGAGACTATGCCGACAGTGGAATTATGCTACACAGGTCAGACGAGCTCAGGCGCGTTCAGGGCGGTATGGCCATAGACGCTAGCTGTTACACAGGTCAGGATGGTACCTTATCCATGTCCATAGCTCCTGCATACAAGACTATGTCCTACCTGGACAGCTGTGCTCTGTGCTCAGTGATACCACCACTTTCCCCTTAGGGTCCCCCAGCCCTGTCACACACAAAGGTGGTGGTAAATTGGCTAGATGAATGATTCTCTCCCTTAGGAAGAGAATCAGGCAATTGGTTATGGGGACAGAAACGAGCAGGGATGAGATAGAAGCTAAGTGGACTATGTGTAGCAGATGCTATGAGACACACACAGTATTGATTAGTGCATGGGGAAGCTAGCTGGCACAGAAAGAGACACGCATAGATTCAGAGAATACTCTAATTCATGTATTACAATTTATTTTATCATCTCAGCACTACTAAATCATTTTAATTTTTCTGTATTATAATAAAAACCATGATGAATATTGTATATCAGTATTTGTGGCATTTCTGATTAGTTTCATAATTTATTCTTAGATTAAATGATATGCTCGTTTTAAAGTTCTTGAGAAAAGTGTGTATTTTTCTTTCTAGGAAATTCTAGGGATTTCCTACTCCCTTCAACACATTATAATTATACTAAGTCTTGGTCCATTCAATAGGGAAATACAGTAGCTACTTCTTTAATTGTTTGCATACTTTTCATATGTTCTGGGATATTTTTGTTTCTTCTTTTGTTGATTGAGGTTATTCATGTCTTTTGTCCATTTATCTATTGGGCCATTCATATCTTTCTTACTGACCTATAAGAATTCTTTATAAAATAAGACCAGTGCATTGACATACTTTGCAAATAATCCCTCATAATTTGTCATTTGCCTTTTAATTTTTATTTGAGGCATAGAAGTTTTATGTTTTCAATACACAGATCTTTTCCTTTATGATTTACTTCAAAGTGGTTTTTTTTCCCCTGAAAAATTTCTGTTTTGCTTTCTAGATCAGGAAAATATATGGCTGGTTTTTTTTCCTGGTTTCCAAAAAGTATTTTTGCTTTTACATTTAATTCTTCTGAACACTTAGAATTTATTATGTATTTGAATATTTGGGAAGGAAGATTTTATACAAAATAAAAAATAGGATTGTGTGATCCTAATCCAGAAATATTTAATCTGTGTTAAAGCTTGTTTCTAGTACAATAAACCATTAATGACTTCCAATAACCAATGTGATGAATTGGGCACACACTGATCCATTTAAGCACATAATGAAGGAGTGCATACAATCAAGGGCAAAAATATCATCATTCGTGTGCTCTGTACAGAACATGCTCTGACTAAGTGGAAATTGTGGTTGCTAAATAATTCAATCTACTTAAACTCTTACACAGAATCAGAAACTCTCAGTTCTTAAGCTGATCTGTACTGATTGACAATGGGACACTTAAACACACTGTACCTCCTTGACCCCACACCCACTTTCCAATTGCCTGCCTTTCAAAATTAAGTGGATTTAAAAAAAAGAGAGAGAACGCCTTGTCATTTGGGAGATATTTTCTTTTCTTTTTTAGTTATACTTATTTAAAACCCAGGGAAACTTCAACTTTATAATTTCATAGGGTCTTTTTAAAAGTGTAATGATTGTATGGAAGTTGTGCAGCTAGTGACGTACTTTGCCATATTTTTAAAAATATGCAACGATGAGTCTAGATAATGCAACAAGCAAGTTCCAGAAGCTATAAAAGGCAAGTGCACACTCTAAAGAATGGCCACACGCTATACTTCCCATTTCAACAACTTCAGAAATTCAGAAAAGCCTATAACTCAGTACCCACTTATCTGAAAGTAATGGTGTACTCATCTGTGAATGCTTCCATAACTGACTACTACAAGCGGTGTGCTTTAAATAGCAGAAATCTATTGCCTTACAACCCTGGAGGCTAGAAGTCCATGATAAAGGTATGTTGGAAGGTTTGGGGAGAAAACCTGCTTCATGACTCTCGCCTAACTTCTGGTGGTTTGCTGGCAATCTTTGGAATTCCTTGGTTTACAGAAAGATCACCTAATCTCTGCTTTAGTCACCACATGGCATTTTCTCTCTCTCTCTCTCTCTCTCTCTCTCTCTCTCTCTCTCTGTATGTGTGTGTGTGTACAAATTGCCCTCCTTTTTTTTGCTTTAATAAAGAAACCATTCATATTGAGTAGAGCCCACACTAAAGTCCTCATTTTAACTTAATTACCTCTCTAAGAAAGACCCTAATTCCAAATAAGGTCGCATTCTGAAGTGCTAGAGTTAGGATTCCAACATGCTAATTTTTATTTTTTTCCTTTTTCTTTTATTATTCATATGTGCATACAAGGCTTGGTTCATTTCTCCCCCCTGCCCCCACCCCCTCCCTTACCACCCACTCCGCCCCCTCCCTCTCCCCCCAATACCCAGCAGAAACTATTTTGCCCTTATTTCTAATTTTGTTGTAGAGAGAGTATAAGCAATAATAGGAAGGAACAAGGGTTTTTGCTGGTTGAGATAAGGATAGCTATACAGGGAGTTGACTCACATTGATTTCCTGTGTGTGGGTGTTACCTTCTAGGTTACTTCTTTTTGATTTAACCTTTTCTCTAGTACCTGTTCCCCTATTCCTATTGGCCTCAGTTGCTTTTAAGGTATCTGCTTTAGTTTCTCTGCATTAAGGGCAACAAATGCTAGCTAGTTTTTTAGGTGTCTTACCTATCCTCACCCCTTCCTTGTGTGCTCTTGCTTTTATCATGTGCTCATAGTCCAATCCCCTTGTTGTGTTTGCCCTTGATCTAATGTCCACATATGAGGGAGAACATACGATTTTTGGTCTTTTGGGCCAGGCTAACCTCACTCAGAATGATGTTCTCCAATTCCATCTATTTACCAGCAAATGATAACATTTCGTTCTTCTTCATGACTGCATAAAATTCCATTGTGTATAGATACCACATTTTCTTAATCCATTCGTCAGTGGTGGGGCATCTTGGCTGTTTCCATAACTTGGCTATTGTGAATAGTGCCGCAATAAACATGGGTGTGCAGGTGCCTCTGGAGTAACCTGTGTCACAGTCTTTTGGGTATATCCCCAAGAGTGGTATTGCTGGATCAAATGGTAGATCGATGTCTAGCTTTTTAAGTAGCCTCCAAATTTTTTTCCAGAGTGGTTGTACTAGTCTACATTCCCACCAACAGCGTAAGAGGGTTCCTTTTTCCCCGCATCCTCGCCAACACCTGTTGTTGGTGGTGTTGCTGATGATGGTTATTCTAACAGGGGTGAGGTGGAATCTTAGCGTGGTTTTAATTTGCATTTCCTTTATTGCTAGAGATGGTGAGCATGTTTTCATGTATTTTCTGGCCATTTGAATTTCTTCTTTTGAGAAAGTTCTGTTTAGTTCACTTGCCCATTTCTTTATTGGTTCATTAGTTTTGGGAGAATTTAGTTTTTTAAGTTCCCTGTATATTCTGGTTATCAGTCCTTTGTCTGATGTATAGTTGGCAAATATTTTCTCCCACTCTGTGGGTGTTCTCTTCAGTTTAGAGACCATTTCTTTTGATGAACAGAAGCTTTTTAGTTTTATGAGGTCCCATTTATCTATGCTATCTCTTAGTTGCTGTGCTGCTGGGGTTTCATTGAGAAAGTTCTTACCTATACCTACTAACTCCAGAGTATTTCCTACTCTTTCCTGTATCAACTTAAGAGTTTGGGGTCTGATATTAAGATCCTTGATCCATTTTGAGTTAATCTTGGTATAGGGTGATATACATGGATCTAGTTTCAGTTTTTTGCAGACTGCTAACCAGTTTTCCCAGCAGTTTTTGTTGAAGAGGCTGCTATTTCTATATCATATATTTTTAGCTCCTTTGTCAAAGATAAGTTGCTTATAGTTGTGTGGCTTCATATCTGGGTCTTCTATTCTGTTCCACTGGTCTTCATGTCTGTTTTTGCGCCAGTACCATGCTGTTTTTATTGTTATTGCTTTGTAATATAGTTTGAAGTCAGGTATTGTGATACCTCCTGCATTGTTCTTTTGACTGAGTATTGCCTTGGCTATTCATGGCCTCTTGTGTTTCCATATAAATTTAACAGTAGATTTTTCAATCTCTTTAATGAATGTCATTGGAATTTTGATGGGAATTGCATTAAACATGTAGATTACTTTTGGGAGTATCGACATTTTTACTATGTTGATTCTACCAATCCATGAGCATGGGAGATCTCTCCACTTTCTATAGTCTTCCTCAATCTCTTTCTTCAGAAGTGTATAGTTTTCCTTGTAGAGGTCTTTCACATCTTTTGTTAGGTTTACACCTAGGGATTTGATTTTTTTTGAGGCTATTGTAAATGGAATTGTTTTCATACATTCTTTTTCCGTTTGCTCATTGTTAGTGTATAGAAATGCTAATGATTTTTCTATGTTGATTTTATATCCTGCTACCTTGCTATAGCTATTGATGATGTCTAGAAGCTTCTGAGTAGAGTTTTTTGGGTCTTTAAGGTATAGGATCATGTCGTCTGCAAATAGGGATATTTTGACAGTTTCTTTACCTATTTGTATTCCTTTTATTCCTTTTTCTTGCCTAATTGCTCTGGCTAGGAATTCCAGTACTATGTTGAATAGGAGTGGAGATAGTGGGCATCCTTGTCTGCTTCCTGATTTTAGAGGGAATGGTTTTAATTTTTCTCCGTTAAGTATAATGCTGGCTGTAGGTTTGTCATATATAGCTTTTATAATATTGAGGAACTTTCCTTCTATTCCTAGTTTTCTTAGAGCTTTTATCATGAAATGATGTTGGATCTTATCAAAGGCTTTTTCTGCATCTATTGAGATGATCAAGTGGTTTTTGTCTTTGCTTCTGTTAATGTGGTTTATTACGTTTATTGATTTTCGTATGTTGAACCACCCCTGCATCCCTGGGATGAAGCCTACTTGGTCGTGGTGAATAATCTTTTTGATGTCAACATGCTAATTTTTAGAAGATATGATTTAACCCAAAACACATGGGCTATATAGTCATTGTTGGGCTAATTACCCTAATGTAGTAGATAGAATGTGTGGATCTTATGGGACACACTGGGTTTCAGTCCTGGCTCTTATTAGGTCTTGTACATGGGGAAGCCTCCCTCAGCCTGTTTCTTCAACTGTAAAAAAAGAGGTGGGATATGTAAGGACTTACCCATCAGTTCAATAAATGACTGCTACCTAAGGGTCAGCTACATGTAAAATGCCTGATGTGCGTTATTTTTCTTTCCTGTACATGCTTGTATCATAAGAATACTCAGGGATATTAATGTATGCTATTCTATATACTACTAAACGTAATGGGAGATTTTACTTACGTGGTTTTTATTCATCTTGTTTCAGGTTGTATTTCTATATTTGTGATATAACAATTTAAATTTGACAGGCTTTTAAAGTAGTTTAGATTTGGTACCATATTTTGCTTTTTGTAAAGAGATAATGGGTGAAACTCCTGGTATCTCCTTCACCACTTAATGACTCTACGAACTTAAAAAGATATTAAAAAATAGCCCAGATATGTAAAATGGTTACAAACAATGAGTACAATCAATGGATTGATCCACATTTTTTCCCTTAATACAGATATAATTACAACTACAGTCTGTTTATATGAACTTATGCTTACTCTTTGGAATATGTGAACCACTCTGAAACCAAGTAAAAAATCATGAATCAATACTTCAAGAGATTTGTAATATTTCACTGTTCACTAAATTTGATGTTTTATTCACTAGACCATGTTCTCTGCGATATTGCATTAAAAAGAAATATCTTGTTTGATTCTCCAAGGTAGGCTGGGAAGCATGCCAGAGAGAAAAGTCCTTGTTTAGATGTCTCTCAAAATCTCCTCTTGTCCAGGCATTTGCCTTTCCTGGGAGCCAGGAATCCTGGTCTCTCTGAAAGACACTTCTGTGAAGAATTTCTAAGGCTGTGGATTAAAATTTTTAAAAATTACCATTAACTTTCAGAGAGGGGTATGCATTTCTAAAGAAATCATGCACAAAGCCCCATATTTCTGGTTCATGCAGGCTTGAGGCTCTGGAGAGCTTTTCCTTGTCCAGTTTCCCTGCTACATAGGGCTGGGGGAATGTCTGCAAAACCCCAAGGTTCATTAGAACACAATCTGAAAGCCACGGTGTTAGAGCTTGGTCAGCAGAGGAAATGAAGGCATCTTTCTAAGCAGACTACTTTCTACCTGATAGCATAAAGAATCACAGAAAATATCCTTCGAAGAAGAGAGAGGGAGCCATTTGTGTACCAGTGTCTTATGATTCCTCTGGAAACTGAAGCAGACAATGATTTCTGGTGACCACATATAAGTCTCTTTTCCATTAGGGAAGGAAGACTTAGCTTTAGAAACTGACTTTAGTTCACATGTGCCATTTCTTTAGGGAACACACACCGATTCCACAAATCCTGTTGTGAAGCACCTGCTTTTACTTCCAAAGACACCCGTTATTGCACCGGTATTACATTTATATTAGAATCACCAGTTTTGCTTACTAGTTGGCTTTCAGTAGGAAAACTCATTGAAGATAGGGCCATATCTTTACCATTTTTACATCCCCAGTGCTTCATCCAGTAGCTTATTATTTCCCTTACCAATGTTACTATTACTTTAAAAGCAACTGGCATTTGTGTAGCACTTACTATTCTGAGCAGTCCAGATATGTTTTCTTATTTAATCCTCACACAATCCAATGAAGTAGATTCTATTACCAACATCCTATTTTGTAGATAAGAGAGCTGTGGCACAGAGAGGGCAAATAGCTTGTCCTCTGGTCAACAAACTATGAAGCAGAGGAGCTGGATTTCAAGCCCAGGAGCTTCTTTCCTGCTATATGAGATCACATCATTTAACAATATTTTTGGAGGACTGCCCAAGTGCCAGACACTATTCTTGGCACTGCAGGTATGTGGTGATCAAATTGGTCCTTTTACCTCTGGAGTTTATGTAGTCAGATGTTCCTGACAATTATTTGTTAGATGGATGAATTAAAAGATTATATTTCTATTTTCACTCCCATTTTCAGACGAGGTGACTGAGTCTCAAGGAGACAAGGAACTCTCTCAGAGTAATGCAGCTGCTGTGTACTAGAGCCAAGGTCTGTTCTACAATCTGTGGTCCCTACCTTTGATCCAATCTATTCAAACTGTCAGAATGATCCACATGAGTGGGCAGGTTCTATTTTGTGAAGATTCTTAGAGCTAGAGATTTCAGAGCATCTGCTTTACCTCTAATCAAAGTTTTGTTTACACTGTTTCTTCTTGTTTGATGTTCTGGGATCCATGACTTTTAACATGGACTGGGCCCAAGTGCTAGATATATAAATGAAAGTTGCAGTGTGATGCCTGCCAGGAAATGCAGTGAACTGCAGCATGCCTGCGTGAACCTCCTCATTTCAGTTTTCCTACAAGTTTCACATTTTGTAGAACAGAGTAATAAAGCCATAATGTTTAATCAGGTCGAAGAAAGCACTTTCAGACTTGTTTTAAAGGTTGGGCATCTGGATCTAGGCGAAACCCTGCTAAGTTGTTGGTTGAGAGTAAATGTGGGATGTACCTCCTCCAAAAAATTGAGAGTTTCAGTAAGCACACCCAATACTTGACAAAGCCCTGGCCCACTTGCCTCATTCAATTGCTTGCAGCCAGAAGCAGCTGGCTGATTTGCAATGAACTCTCCCTCCTTAGAGGTATAGAATTAACTATTACATAGCATTATCTCAATGCATATATCATAGCTGAAAATTGCCGTTTTTCTAAGTGCTAAGTATATTAGAGTCCATAAGAATTAGAGAAAAATTTGATTAGCTGATAGGAGACAGAAGCAAGTTAATGCAAACTTAAATTTTTGAACAAGATCTAGTATATATATGTAATATATTTTATATGAACAACATATAATTATATATGTATGTATATATATAATTTACTTGGCAATTACAGGGAGAAAAAAAGTAATTTCTAGGTCTTGTTAACAGTATTTCTTCCTTCCCCAGTCCTTCTTTTTTCTTCTTCTTTCTTTTTAAAATTCCTTCCTCTTTGCCTCCTTCCTTATTTTCTTTCTTCTCTCCTTCATGTTTTCTATATTTATTCAATAAACATTTAGGGAGCACTTACCATATGTCAAGCACAACCCAAGCTGTTGAGATAACAAACAGCAGTCCCTCCTCTCAACAAACTCATGATCTAGTAGAATTGCAGTTCTTGAAGGTGGGGATCTATTAGTATACTTTTAATGATATCCAGGTCAAAGGAACCATCTCAACTTTCTTGTGTGCATTACATGAATTTTATCTTTCTTTTGCCATTTTCTTCCCAGGCAGGATTCATCTTAATAGCCATAATGTTATACTGCTCATTCAAATAGTTCAGCACTTTTTCTATAAACCCTGCCAATTATTACCTTGTACTAATGAGGTTTTATAGGAAATGCTTGACCTTTTGGGGATCATTTAATTCTAGAAGAAACATCACCCCACTCTCATGCCTGTCTTCTGTTCCTGTGCGTAAAGAGCAGAAGGATGGAGAATGAACTAAAAGGGTCCCTTGATGGTCCACTGCTGTGATCTGTTTGATTGTTTGGTATGCTTTGATTAGAATGCAAATGTTCTTTGAGAACTCATTCTGACAAAAGTCATTGTAAATGAAGATAGGAATCCATCTCAAAGATGGCAACTACCAGGACTAACTTGAAGGAATTGTTGGGCAGGTAGTATAGAACCTCCTTTCCAGAAGTTTCAAGTTCTAATAAATTCTATAGCCTGAGCTAAATTTTTATACCTTTTCGAATGGCTCTTACAGGAAAAAACATCTACAGCACAAAAATATTTTCCTCCTGTCACCTCAAGCAAATGTGAGGGTTATCTGTTTTTGCAACTTTTATTTCTGCACAATAGCAACAAGGAAAGTATGGCTCAGTTAGTCCTTTGCTTTCACACATTCAGAATTACTTTGCAATTACTCAGTGCTTATGTCTCTGCCCTCAAGTGGCAGCTCTGCTTGAGAGTGGTATTTTTCATTATTTAGAGTTTTCTGTAATTTTATTGTGTGATGTTAATATTTAATAATATCATAACACCAGGGCCATCTTTGTGAAACTTTAAAATATACACATTTTGTCTCTTTTTGGAACATTAATTCTTTTATTTCTCTAGTATTCTGATTATAGGAGAATTCATATGCCTTTTAGTGAGGGATTTTGGTTCATAACTGGTGTTCACTGCAAGCTTTCCTTTGAGGACATAAAACCCTGTTCCCTGTTCATCAGTCCTAATTACTTCCTAGAAAAGGTGAACCTGTCTATGTTACTATACAACAAAAGGAATTAAATTGATGTAGCTCTCTTTAGATCTTAACATGAATGCTGCATACACCTGTAAGTTCTGCTTTATTCATGAATTTTTGTATAAAAATAAGATTTTCTTACAAACTCAGAGAAACTGACAGTTGTTACTATGCATAACAGTTGAATCTGTGAGCATTCTCTTCCAGAGTCTAAATGGGGGGGAGGCGTAACACCAAAAGATGATGTATTTGATGTATAAAGAGAGACTTTGGTTTGCCTTATATACAACAATTATAGTTAATAAACTCAAAGTTCCCTACAGGTTTAGTTTTCAATGATTTTTTTTCTGTTACACACAAATGCAAAAAGCATACTTCCTGCCTGAATGGAGTAGGACACTATAATTGCAGTGGATTTGAAAAAATCCTTGGTTGCTGATCACTCCATCATTGCTCCCAGCCACCAATCAATGTTAAAAAAACAAAAACATTCTTCACCTACCTTTGACAACAGGTAAAAAGTTGGAATTTGTTTTGGCTTCGAGAAGAAGTACAGTCTTGTAGATTTATCATTTACTTTCCCCAAGTCACAACCATTTCTAACTTTCCACCATTACTACTTTTCTCAGGGCCATTTATTTTTTTTCTAATGTCTCCCTTCTCCTTGTCCCGTTTTGTTTCAAATATCTCTGGGGGACACCAAAGAAGCCATTTATTTCTGAATTCATTAAAAATAGGCTTATGCTTTGCTTTCTTGTTCAGTTCCCACTTGGGCTGCAAGCAAGCAACAAACATTAAAACAAATGGAGAATGGGGCATGGTAAACCCCAGATGTGGATTGTGCCACTTAGGCCTTGACACACCCTGTTCCTTCCATTCCACGCTCAGGAAAGGAGGAAAAGGAAGTGGGAGAGTCTAATTAAAACAGAGATGAGCCACTGAGACACAATGCAGGTCTAAGGCCGCACATAGCCAATGTTACGGAAAGGCCTTCCACACCATTTCAAGATTAAATTACTGTTCACACACTACCAGAGAGTAACCTTCCAATGTCTAAAAGAAGTACCATTTTCTTCAGTCATTTATTTCTCTTTTCAAGAAGTTATGTAATATAGGTCTTAAGAATCCATACATCCTTCCTCATGTATTTCTTTTTCATTTTCTATTCTCTTCTGTACACACACACACATACACACACACACACACACAATGTATTTAGTCTTGAAATGACTTTAGGAAACCCAAGTAGCTTTCCTTAAGCCACCCTCTGTCTCTCTGTATCTCTTTTCTATTTTCTTCCCCACTGGTCAATTTTACCTTTGTTCTTTTAAATGACCAAGCCAAAAATACATGGCATTAGGGGTACTAATGTGGAACTGATATAGTTACTTTTACTTGAAGTTATGCAATCCCTCTGTAAATTATTAGATTGTCTTTTGATGTCAGAAGAAAATTTCCTTCTGTAAGAAGCCATTAAGGACTTTTGGAAAGAAATTCAGATTCAAGGCTAGCTTCTTTTGTTTCTTAATCAATTCACTACATATTTTCCATCACATAGGGAAATTATTCCTTCTCCCTGAAACTGAGGCATTATTTTGAAACAGATTATCAAATAATGGTGCAGACTAATTTCCCTAGTTCAGTGAGTAGGAAGGCAAAGTATATTATTTGCTAATGCAAATGATGAGCCTGTTCCAAAATTTTTAATATTTAAACTCCAGATGGGACAAGGAGACAAAAAGGTGTTCATTTAATAATTTTCCAAACCAAAGTGACCTATAACACACAAAATACGGTTCTATTATGTGCAATGACACTTTCTTTGTTAAGAACAATGAACTCTAGCAGCATGGCTTAATGTAGAATTCCACAGCTGATAAGCTTTCTGCATAAGAACAGAAAGAGGACATTTCTTATACAGTTTTGTCCACGGCTTGCCTTG
This sequence comes from Castor canadensis, assembly GCF_047511655.1. Classification (NCBI taxonomy): domain Eukaryota; kingdom Metazoa; phylum Chordata; class Mammalia; order Rodentia; family Castoridae; genus Castor; species Castor canadensis. The sequence continues at coordinate 136,011,335 of NC_133393.1, forward strand.
AGGAAGCATTTAATGGCTACTGTTAATAGTAACCATATGAAATTAATTGGTTTATAATGAAGCAGTAGAAAATACTGATGCTAAGGCTGGGGTACATAAAGGAAGAAATAAAAATCTGTACTCAGGCTATACGAAATGATGCTTAAAAATGGAACTTAATCTTGATATTTTATTAATCAATAACAATCAAATCCCATCTCTAAGCTCAAGACTCTCAAGCTTTTATACCCAGTTCTGACTTCTCTCTTAAGCACTAGACCCAAACATTCACTTTCCCACTTGACATCTCTATTTATAGAACTAATAGACATCTCAAACTTAGTATATCCCAGACCAAATCCTTGATTTTTCCCTCTGCCCCTTTCCTTTCTCCTGTAGTCTTAAACTGAGTGGTGGTGGTTCAGATGGTGGGTGCTAGGTATTTCTTGCACTTCATGTCCATGAGACCAGACAGATTCCAGGCAGTGATAGGGCACCACCTTCTTGAACAGCTCCTGGGGAAGATGTCTGTATCACCTGACGCTGCCACACACCACAGCCTCCAGACCATGAGTGGATTATTGCCATTCAGTTGCTTTCCTAAGCTCATAGCCTAGGTCTCAGTCTTTTTTCGTTCTCCTAACACTCCCTCAGCAAGTTCTGTTGCTTTGCCTGTAAAGTATATCTGAAATCCACACAGATATCACCAGTTCCATTGAGTCACCTACTTTAGGCCACTGTATTTTCTCAAACTAGTCCCCTTCTTCCACTCTTGTCCCTCCACTGTCCATTTTCACACCGGCCGTCCATGATCCTGTGTCACTTTTCCACTTGAACTCCTCCAGTGGCTTTCCCTCCCCTTTACAATGAAATGAAACTCCTTACCCTGACCTACAAGACCATTTTCTGGTCCATGATTCTTTGTGAGACTTCATCTTTCTTGTACTTCACTCCCAAGGCCTCTTATGATTCTTCAGCAACTGCTCCCCCTTCCCTCACTCTATCATTGCCTGGGGGTGTTCAAATTTGCCATTGCTCCTCCTGGATTTGCTACTGCTCAGGTCTTTGATGACTTGCTCTCTCACTTATTTCAGTGACTTTCTCCTCCTCAGATACGGTTTCCCTTGACTATACCTACACAGACTCCTACCTTCCTGGCTGCAAATCTCTGTCTAACCCTTTCATGCCTTAATTCATAGTGTCTTTTCTAATCTAAATCTATATAATATATTGAATATTTTTTCGTGTGTTTCTCCTCACCTCAACATAAGGTATACAAGGTCAGGGCCATTGTTTTATTCATCGCTGTGTCCTCAGTGCCTAGAAGAGTGTCTGACCTATAGCAAATAATGACTATTTGTCAAATAAGTTAATGATCAAATAATTTCTTTAGTTAACAATTTTCTATTTTCTAAAGAACTTAATTTTAAACTTCTTAGTCTTCCTTAGCCAAGGTTGTTCTCTGCCAAAGTCCCTAACAGTGTCACTTTGTGCTCTTTCTAGTCACAACTTCTTCCTAGGCATTAGTCATGCTGCACTGTCATGTCCCAACAATTTCAGGGCTGTAGTGATGCCTTTCTTTGCTTGGAAGACTGCCTTTCTTCTCTGTTTGGCAAACTACAACCCATCAGTCATGTTCAGTTCTTATATTACTCCCCCTCAGACTCCTTGCACTGAATGAGTTTCTCCCATCAAAGTTTGTTTTTATATTAATTATAATAAACACCACATTGTATTGCATTTGGTTGTTTATGAATCTATTTTCTTTGGTAGAATGTGAGCCTCTGTAGGGTATTGTACCTTTTTCATTTTGTGCCCCTAGCACCTATGACCATGACAGACATACAGTAGGCAATAAATTAATATTTCCTAAATGAATACACTCGTTTAAAGCCATAAATTCTCTTTAACTCTCCTCCATCTCACCCTTTTTAGACATTACATGTAATGGATCTTGTTCTCTAGATGTTTCTGCAAAACTATGACATTAAAAATAATGTAGTCCAGAAAGAACATCTAGAATGGCAGAACTAGGACCTTTGAACCTCAGTTATCCATAAAAAGCAGAACACTGGCAAAATTGGTCAAAATTAGTTATTTTTAGAACTTTGGAAATTAGCCAAAAGCTTACCACAGTATGAAAAGCATTTATATTCTACAAAGCTGACCATCAATAAGAAGAGTAAACTAGGGCATTTTAACTTGCCTTGAAAATCAACAGCCTGCAAACCATGGTAACTGTAAAGGGCAGCAGCCTAGCAACCACAGAAAGGGGCAGAACAGATTTGGAGCTGTCTCATTCCCAGAGAACCCTCGCTACTTAATCCGTCTGGAAGCTCCTTAAAAAGCTCCATTTTCTGGGTTTGTCTTTATTTGCCTCAACTCAGAGCATATTTGGTGGGAACAACCTTATACTCAGGACGTTTGTTGAAACATCAGGAGCAATTGTTACATGAGGAAGTTTCCAGAAACAATGTTACTACTTAAGGCTAAGAAGAGGATGATCAAAAACTTCATAGGAAAAACTGAAGAGTGATATATCCATTGCGGAGCTTTGGAAAACTGACATGTTTTTGGTACTCTAGATGGCCATGCACTTGTGCATGTGCCCAGGAATGACCTGACAAGACCCTAACCACTCACCTTTGGCTGACCTTGAGGTTTTGTGCAGGCTGGATGCGAAGGCTAGGTCACTTTGAGCTTCTTGTCTGCTAGTGTGTTGAAGGTATACCCCAACATACGTAGGCAGCCCTGTTGCAGTAGTTCAGAGCCTTATTGGTTGAAGGCAGTTAAGGAAATCTCTCTAACCACTAGGTCACTACTAAGCTAACTGAACATGGACTTCTGTGGTTACACTGAAAGAGAATACATACTTTACAAAATTAGTGCAGGAAAGACACGAAATAAGTAAACAGCAGCAGCAACAAAGAGTGCTGATAGCAAACCTTAGCGAGGAGGGAATAATGTGTCTTCTAGAGTTCACACACTTTATTATTTAAAATGTAGTATTTCGTAAGGAGTTAGGATGTATTCACATAAAGACTAAAGTATGGCTCACGTACAGGCAAAAAGGAAGTTGATAACCATTGTCCCTGGATGTTGGACTTGCTAGACAAGTCTTCGAATCATCTGTCATAAATATTTTCAAGCTACTAGTGGAAACCATTTTTAAAGAATTCCAGTAAAGCATGAAAATAATGTCTCAGTAAATACAGAGTTTTAATAAAGATATAGAAACTACACAATAGAAATTGTGGAGTTGAGCAGTAGCATAACTGAAATGAAAATATTACTGTAAAGCTAAAGAGAAGAAAGAATAGACAAACTTGAATATAATCTCAATAGAAATTAAAGAGTTTGAGGACCAAAAGAAAAAAGGAATGAAGAAAAATAGTGACAGAGATCTGTAGAATAATATCAAGTGAAACAACACATACATAATGGAGTTCCAGATGGATAGGAAAAAAAGGGGAATAAAGAATATTTGAAGAAATAATAGCTAGAAACTTCTCAGACCTGATGAAAAAATATTATTATTCACTTCTGAGAAGCCCAATGAACTCCTTTCTCATCAAAGAGATCCACACCTTCAAACATCATAATAAAATTAAAGTTTTAGTCAAACAGAGAATCTTGAAAACAGCACGAGAAAAGTGACTCAGCAATTACAAGTGCAAGGGAACCTAAAAACGTTAACAGCCAACTTACCATCAAAAACCGTGAGAGCTCAGAAGGCAATGGAATGGACTTATTCAAGATGCTGAAAGGAAAAGACTATCAGCCAGTATTTTTATAGATAGTAAAACTATCCTTTGAAAGCAAAGGAGAGATTGAGACATCCTTAGAGAATAAACTGAGGGAACTCGTCAACAGCAGAGCTGTCCTACCGAGAATAGTAAAGTGAGGCCTTCAGGCTAAAATGAAGACACTGGACAATGACTCAAGTCCATGTGAAGAAACACACAGCAGCAGCAAGCATAACTACATGTGTAAATATAAAAGACAGCATAAATGTGTTTTGCTTATAACCTTTTTCTTCTATCTAATTTAAAAGACAATTGCAAGGCAATAATCATGAAATTATGCTGTGGAAATTATAAAAATGTCATTTGTATGACAATAGTAACACAAAAAAGGATGGAGGGAATGGAGCTTTATTAGAGCAAAGCTTTATTATAATCAAAATTAACTTGGCAGTAATCCTAAGCAGGGTGTTTAAATTGTTAATTGTATCCACAGAAAAACAACTAAGAAAATAATCTGATAATACTTTAAAAGAAACCACAATGGAATTAAAAAGGCAAGGTAGAAAATATCTCTGTTAAAAAAGAAAGACCTCAAATCAATATCTGAAACTCACAACTCAAGGCACTGAAAAATAGGAGGGCAAACTATGTAGACAGGTGCTCTACAACTTGAGCCACACCCCAAGTCCAAGGGCAAACCATCAAAAACAAGCAGAGTCAAAATGAACACTACAGAGAATAGTAAGACAGCAGAGAAAATGGCAAAATTGGAAGTTCATTCTCTGAAAAGATCAAGAAAATTGAACTGACAAATTTTTTATATAGGCTAATCAAGAAGAAAGATAAAACAAACAATGAAAATTATGAAAAAAGAGGGGACAATGACTTACAGAAGTGAAAAAGATTACAGGGGTGTACCATAAACAATTACATGCCAACAAATCAGATAGTCTGGATGAAACAGAAAAAATGCCTAGAAAAGCACAAACTATTAACACTAACCAAGAAAGAAATCTGAATGTAACAAACATAGAGATCAGATCAATAATTAAAAGGCCAAAGTGGCTTCACTAGTGAATTCTTCCACAAGCTTAAAGAATTAGCACCAATCTTCACAGGCTTTTCCAAATAGACAAAGAATGCTTCTAAACTAATTCTTTGAGGCCAATATTTCACTGATACCAAATTAAGACAAAAGCAACACAAGAAAACTAAGACCAATGCTTCTTGTGAATATAGATGCAAAAGTAATCAAGAAAGGCCAGTGTGGTGGCGCATGCTTATAATCCCAGCAGTCAGGAAGCTGAGGTAGGAAGATTCAGAATTTGAGGCCAGCCCAGGCTACAGAGCAAGTTCCAGTCCAGCCTGTCTTTCAAAAAAAAAAAAAATCTCCAGAAAGTACTAGCAAAATGAACATGACATATTGAATGAATTATAAACATGATCAGCACGATATAACCTGGGAATGCAAGATTTTTTTCAACATACAGGTCAGTGTAATATAAGGACAAAATGGCATGATTGTCTCAATAGATTCAGAAAAAGCATTTGACACAGTTCAGCACTTTTTTTTCTTTTATTCATATGTGCATACAATGTTTGGGTCGTTTCTTCCCCTTAGTACAACACTATTTCATGATAAAAATTGTTCAACAAATCAGGAAAAGGAACTTCCTAAGATAGAGAGCTCACACTTTCTAATTTCAAAACTTAATACAAAGCTACATTAATCAAGACAGTGTGGTATTAGTGTAAAGATAGACATGCAGATCAATGGGATAGAAATGAAAGTTCGGAAATAGACCTGATGGTCAATTAATTTTCAAGAAGGGTGCTAAGACATTCTACTAGAGGGGAGAAGAGAGTCATCAACAAGACTCTAGAACTGCTAGATGTCCAATTCAAGCTGTACCCTTACCTCAAAGGATATATAAAATTAACTCAAAATGAATCACAGGCCTAAATTAAAGAGCTAACACGGTAAAACTCTTGAAAGAAAATAAGATTAACTCCTAGGACACTGGATTAGGCAATGACTTCTTTGAAAGGACCCCAAAAGAACAAGTGACAAAAGAAAAAAATATGTACCTGGACTTAATTAAAATAAAAAACTTTTGAAATATAAAGGACATCAATAAGAAAGTGAAAAGAACTCAGGAGTGAAGAAAATATTTATTAATCAAATATCTGATAAGGGGGGTTGGGGATTTAGCTCAGTGGAAGAGCGCTTGCCTGGCAAGTGCAAGGCCCTGAGTTTGGTCCCCAGCACCGAAAAAAAAAAAAAAGGAAAAAATAGAAAAAAAAAGCAAAACAAATATCTGATAAGGGATCTCTATCCAGAGTTTGTAATTAACTGTTGTAACTCAACAATGAAAAGACAACCCAATTTAAAAATGGGCAAATAAACATTTCTTTACAAAGGGTACTCATAGGTGTGGCGGTGTCTCTCAAGTGGTAGAACACTTGCCAAGCAAGTACAGGCCCGGACAGACTTCAAGCCCCAGTACAGCTACCAAAAAGATAAGTAAATGAACTATGAACAAATAAAAAGATGTTCAGCTTCACTAGCCATTAGGGATATGCCAAGTGAAAACCACAATGAAATACCACTTCACTCCCAGGAAGAAAGCTAAAAAAAAAAAAAAAAAAAGTAACAGGTGTTGACAAAGATGTGAGAAATTTTAAATCTCATCTATTGCTGATTGGAAAATAGCCTAGCACTTCCTTCAAAAGTTAAATTTAGAGTTATCATTTGAGCAAGCAAATTCTACTCTTGGGTATATACCAAGAGAATTAAAAACAAGTCCATACAAAAATTTGTACATAAATACTTATAAAAGCATTATCAATAGCCAGATAACATAAATTATCCAAATGTCCACCAACTGATGAGTGCAGGAATGAAATCACTGAGTAGATAAATGGTAGCTAAATTCCTTATATACACTACAATGTGGATAAACCTTGAAAACATTATACTAAGTGAAAGAAAATAATTAAAAAAAAGACCAAATATCATATGATTCTATTTCTATGAAATGTCCAAAGTAGGGTCTGGGGAGAGAGACAGAGAGCTAAGGAATGATTACTAATAGGTATGGAGTCATTTCAATGATGGTGAAAATGTTCTAAAATTAGATAGTGGTGATGGTCACATGAATTTGCGAATACAATAAGAACCACTGAATTGTACACTGTAAAAGAGTGAATTTGATGGTAGGTGAATTATATTTCATTAAAGGTTTTATGAAAGCAATGTAGTGTAATTTGAGCACTCATAATTCTCATCTTCCTTTTTTTTTCTATTTGGACAATTCAAAAATTACCATGCTGTTGGCAATTCTGGCAGGAAATGATGGTGACTGCAAATGACATTTCAGGAATGGCTTTTAAGGCACCAGGAACAATATAGCCTGAGGATAAACAGAGTTGTTAGGCGATTCTCCCATCCTGAAAAGGGAAATCAACCTGATTCTGTCCATCATGGACAGTGGTGACTTGAGTTGTTGATGAAAGCTCTGGAAAGTTTAATATCCCCTTCATGCTTTAAATACCAAGCCAAATCAACAATCTCTTTCAGACTCAGGATATTTCAAACATAATGAAAGCAGAACTTTAAAATTAGAGGAATTGGAAACCATCTAGTATTGGCCAGAGGGGAATATTGTTTTTGTAAACTGGAAATACATTAAGTATTAAAAGAAAATGATTTCCTGGGATGGGGAAAAGAACCACCACCAAATTTGAGGTTCTGGGTAAATACAAAGCAGCAAAATACCCCCAGACGTTCCTTTTCCTGTTTTCTGTTAGGATTACAGTTGAGGATTGATGGTTTCCATCCAGTTATGGCTCTGTAGACTTCAAAAATAACCTAACGCTTTAAATTTGAGACCCTGTGTTACGACTTGAACATGAAGTATATCCCCAAAAGGTTTATGTATTGAAGGGTTGGTCCCTAGCTGGTGACACTATTTTGGAAGGTTCTAGAAATTTTAGGAGGTGGTGCCCTAGCTGGAGAAAGTAGGTCACTGGGGCATGTCCTTGAAGCTGTATCTTGTCCTGGTCCCTTTTGTGTCTCTCTCTGTTTCGTGGCTACCATGAGGTGAATAGTCTCTGCATAAGCTCTTGCTTCATTATAGACCCAGAAATACAGAGCTAAGTGATCATGGACTGTGCCCTCTGAAACTATGAACCAAAATAAATCTTTCCTCTTTTTAAGTTGTTTATGTCAGGTATTTTGTCACAGTGATGCAAAAGGCTGACTAATATATATTCTATTACTATTTTTATATTGATGTCCTGTAATAACTATGGTACCTTTTTGTCCCTGGAGAAAAAAGAGGACCCAATTCATCTTATTATGTTGTCAAGTATTCCTAGACACATCTGTATGTTAGGAAGGGAAATCATCAATACTGCTTTCTCAATTAGTGCTGCCCTTCACCATGCATTTACTCCCCTCCAGCGTCACCTCCCTGTTTTCTGAGTAGTTTGTCAATATTCCAAACCACAATTCTGTCTGTAAGAGCATAAGGAGGACCCTTTCCTAGGAAGATAGTGGTGCCTCTGATGATACTTTCTCTACAACTTCTAGGGATTCTTGCATACCATCTTAGGTTGATCAGTGGTTGCCCAAAACAGTTTGGTCCAATAGTGGAAAAACCACCAACATCAGCCTTTCTGGATTTCACTGGCCACAATCCTCTCCTGCCCCTCTCTGCATGCTCCCCACTGTGCTGTCCTTCTCCATAGACTCCAGACTCTGACAAAGGATCACAGGAAATCACAGATTAGCACAGTGTGCAGCTCTTCTGTGCAGTTTCCCTACTCTGGCAGGCAGCACTCCCTAATCTGTCTGCAGCTCCACCACTGAGAAATCGTTACAAGGAGCAAGCTTTAGTCATAGCCACTTGGGTAAGAAGAGATGTTTTCTTTGATGAGTTGTTTGTATGCAGTACAGTGATTCCTTTTGTTCTGAAAAGCTCACACTAAATGCGATCATTTAATTCCCGGATGCTCAGAACCACTTAATAATACCTTTGGTTTTTGTCTTTCCAAAACACATTTTGTATTTGTGAAAGGGACCAAGTTTGATGAGCGGCATATGATGAAGACTAAAGACTTATCTGTGTGGAATTGTTGCTGTAAAAAAGAACTGTATAATCTTTGATCTGTTAGGAGAACACTATTTTATCTGCCTTTAGTTTTCTGATAATACCAAATAACATATCAAATGGAAATAGTCTTATGGTTTCTGTAGATAAGCATTTCCCAAACTCATTTGTATAGAATACTTGCTCCTGTGTGATGTTGATGTGTATTCCTGGAAACCAGAAAGATTTGAATGGTCAAATAAATTTGAAAATTTTGGGCTAAGTTGAAACAAATTGATTTCTTTCCTGCAGGACTTCTCAGAATCTTTAATAATACTAATGTTTTTAACCTCTTAATTCAGCTATGGTAGATCATCTTTTTAAAAAATTTATTGTTTACTGGAATTCTCCTTAAAATTTATTTTTATTCTAAAATTCTTTATGCACATACATATTTTTAAATTTCACTTTATTGTGGTAATAGCACTTACCATGAGATCTACCCACTTAATAAAATTTTAATTATAATGCATTATTGTGGGCAGTAGGTAGAATGTTGTACCTATAGCAGATCTCTAGAGGTGATCTATCTTGTTAAATGAAATCTTATGCCTCTTGATTAGTAAATCCCTATTCTCCCCCAGGATGGGCAACCACTAATGCACCCTTTGAATCTATGTATTTGATTATTTCAGAATAACCTCATACACATGCAGTCATGCAATATTCATCTTTCTGTGGCTGCTTCATTTCACTTAGTGTAATATTCTCAAGATTCATATATCTTGTCTCATACTGCAGCAGAATTTTCTTCTTTTTTTTTTGTTTTTTTGGTGGTACTGGGGCTTGAACTCAGGGCTTCATACTTGCTAGGCGGCACTCTACGGCTACTCTACCAGCCCAAATTTCCTTCTTTTTAAGCCCAAATAGTATTCCATTTTAAACAATTGCGTGTTTATATATCACATTTTTATTCATTCATCTGTTGATGGATATTTAAGTTGTTTGCACATCTTGGTTATTGTTAACAGTGCTGCTTTAAACACGGGAGTGCTAATAACTCTTTGAGATCCTGCTTTCGATTAATATTGTATAAATACCCAGAAGTGTGATCTCTAGATCATATCATAGTTATATTTTAAATTTTTTGAGGACCAACTGAACTATTTTTTTTAATAGTGGATGCACCATTTTGCATTTCCACCAACAGTGGTTCCAGGGTTCCAAATTTCTCTTCATCCTTGATAACACTTGCTGGGTTTGTCTTTTTGATAGTAGCCGTCCCGTCAGGTATGAGGTGATAGCTCACATGGTTTTGATTTGTTTTTTCTTCATAATTAGTGATATTGAGCACTTTTTTCATATTCCTGTGGCCATTTGTACATCTTTTTGAACACATGTCTGGTTAAGTCTCTAGCCCATGTTAAATCAGATTATTTATTTTCAAAAAATATTACTAACTTATACAACATACAACTATGTGCTGTTTATACCATTTTAGAAATTGACCTCTTTTCTGATACATGGTTTGTAAATATTTTCTCCCATTCAGTAGGCTGCTTTTTAATTCTGTTGATCATCTCCTTTACAGTGAATAAGCTTTTTAATTCGATGTAGTTCTATTCATGGAATTTTGTTTGCATTGCTTGTCCCTTTGGTGTCATACCCTTGAAATTGTTGCCAAGACCACTGTCATGAAGCTTTCCCCTATGTTTCTTTTATGAGTTTAACAGTTTCAGGCCTTTATGTTTAAGTCATTAAACACAAAACAATCATTTTCATGTGATTTTTGTGTCTGGTATAAAATAAGGTTCAATTTCATTCTTTTGCACATGGAAATTGGGTTGTTCCAACACCATTTATTGAAGAAACTATCCTTTAATCATTGTGTACTCTTGACATCCTTAGTGAACATCAGTTGGCTCTATATACATGGATTTATTTCTGGGCTCTTTACTCTGTTACATAGGTTTACATGTCTGTTTTTATGCCAGTACCACACTGTTTTGATTATTGCAGCTTTGTGTCATATTTTGAAATTAGAAAATGGTAGGCCACCAGCTTTGTTCTTTCCCAAGACATATTTGGCTTTGATTTTTAGAACTATTTTTGTCTATTTCAGTAAGAAAGTGCCATTGGAATTTTGATAGTGGCTGCATTGAAACTATAGATTGCTTTGGAAAGTATGAACATTTTAACAATACTAAGCTTTCCCATCCATGAATATGGGATATCCTTCCATTTGTTCATATCTTGTTTAACTTCTTTCTTTTTCAAAGTTTTGTAGTCTTCAGTATATATGTCTCTCAACTTCTTTGTTAAATTTATTCTTAAGTATTTACTCTTTTTGGTGCTATTGTAAATGGGAATATTTTTCTAATTTTCCTTTGAAATAGTTCATCGTTAGTGTATAAAAATATAAATGACTTTTTTCATGTTGAATTTGTACTCTACAACTTTGCTGTATTTGTGCAAATAATTATTTTTAAAAAACAAGAATCTTTAGGGATTTTTATACATAAGAGCATGTCATCTGCAGATAGAGATAGCTTTACTTCTTCCTTTCCAATTTGGATGGTTTTTCTTTTTCTTGCTTGATTGCTTTGGTGAGGACTTCAGTACTATTTTGAATAGAAGTGATGAGAATGGGCATCCTTACCTCAATTCTGATCTTAGAGAAAAAGATTTCGGTTTTTCATCATTGAAGTTATGATGTCAGCTGTGGGCTATCCATAGATGGCCTTTACTATGTTGAGGTAATTTCTTTCTATTCCTCCAGTGTTGAGACTTTTTGTCATGAAAGTGTGAATTCCAGCAAAAGCTCTTTGTTCACTATTAAAATGATTGTGTGACTTTATTTCTTTTTATCTTTTATTCTGTTAATGTCATTTAACATATTAACTTGTTTTTATATATTGATCCATCTTTGTACCCCAAGGATAAATCCTACTTGGTCATGGTATATGATCCTTTTATTTTTAAATTAAATTTTATTTTTATTATCATGTTATTGTTGCACTGGGGACACATTGTGACATTTACAAAAGTGCTTACAATATATCTCAGTTAAATTCACCCCCTCCATTATTATCTCTTATCTCCCCTCTGCCCTTCTTAGAATAGTTTCAACAAGTCTCATTTTTCCATTTTCATACACAAGTACATAACATTTCAACCATATTTTCCCTCCTTCACCCTTTCCTTTATCTTCCCTCCTCCCACTGGTACCAACTCCCCGACACAAACTGTTTTACCTTCCTGTCCTTTGTTTTTGGAAAAAGGCATTTTTGTTTGTTTAAGATACAGGGATTTTCATTATGATATATATATATGTATGTATGTATTATATCCCAAATTAGTTCATCTCTCTTTTTTCCTTTTAATATGATGTTGGATTCAGTTTGGTAGCATTTTTCTTGATGATTTTTGCATCTATGTTTATCATTGATATTGGCTGTAGTTTATTTTTTGATGGTGTCTTTGGCTTTGGGTGATATTGGTCTCATAAAATGAACTTTTGAAAGAGTTTGGAAAGGATTGGCATCAATTCTTCATTAATTGGTAGAATTCAGAAGTCATCTGGTCCGAGGCTTTTCTTTGTGGAGGTTTTTATGGGAGATAGTCTTGACTCTTGGGTGCATATTTATATCTCAGAAGCTAGTGTTCTATGAAACAGTTTGTGAAATAAGTTTTTGGTTTCATATCCTGTAACCTAATATAATAGACAAGAGAGAAGATTTGGACAAATAGGACTGGGACTTATTTGTGGGTCCTCTACTAATTAACTTCATTTGTAGAATTAGCACAATAATACTTGATGCATTGTGAAAATTAGATGAAATATTATATGTATACTAACTAATAAAATCTGAGGCACTTAGGAAGCTTTCAATAAATGATAGCTACTACAGTGTATAGAAAAAGCTACTTTAGTCAATTCTTTTTCCAAAAAGAAGCAAGCATATCTTTAATTTACCATAATAATTTAACAAAATTTCCTAAAATGTTTTCTACATGATGCAGGAAGAATTAAATTATATGTAATGTTCAGCCCAATTTTAGTGGTTTGCAGAATTTTTGGTATTCTATTTGGTAAGAAAGCAAGAGGGAAAAGAACATCTATTGAGAATTTTTATTTAGCATTCACATAACTGCTACAGCATAGAAACTAGCAACCCCACTTCACTGGTGAATAAGCTTAAGTAAATTCTCCAAGTTTATGAAAATCATTTTAAGTGACAGAGTTAGGGTTCAAACTCAAGTCCTATGACTCTTTCCCTACTATGCCTCACGACCTTCTCTAAAAATCAATACTCCTTTCTTATCCATACATAGCAGCTCTCTGTTCATTGGCACTATTCTAGTCTTGATTTGTTTTAAGTAAACAATTTCCCTACTAGATCTCTATGCAATCATATCTCAAGGGTCCTTTTATGGTCCTTTTATCAGAATTTCTCCTATGTTCCGATAAGAGGAGGAAGGATCACAAAATTGAACACAAAACTACATCTTGTCAAAATCCTCTTGGCTCTACAGGAAATTGTGGTGAGGAATATGACTCAGGTAAGTTGACATGGGACAGTAGGTGGAACACTGGCCTGAGTCTTAGTCATGTGTTGTCTGTGCTTTAACTAGCTGCATGACCCCAGTGGGTGATTCCATAGCTATGGGACTTAGTTTTGCTATTACTGATGGTTCTTGACCTATAATGGTTTGACTGGCTCATTTTTGACTTTGCAATTGCATGAAAGTGACACATATTCAATAGAAACCATATTTTGAATTTTGATCTTTCCCCTAGCTATTGATATGCAGTATGATACTCTTTCAGGATGCTGGGCAGTGGGAGAAAGCTAAAACTCCCAAGTAGCCACACGATAACAAGGGAAAACATCTGATACTCTACAGTGCCCTGTGTTGCTGAACTATGTATATCAAATGCATTTTGACTTAAGATATTTTCAATTTATGAGGGTTTATTGTGGCATGAGTTGAGGTGCATCTATATTTGCCCTGTTCCATGGATTCTGTGAAGTATAGATTAAATTACTTTGTGGACTCTCTGTGTCTGTAGAAGTGTTCTCAAGGTGGGAATATGCATACTATAGAGATAAGCAAGATGATTCACTGGGGTGAAGAAGAATGATACCAGAATTTTCAATTACAGTTAACTTGTGTGGAAGTGTATTTGACTTCATTTACTAGTCTGTATGCCTCTGATATCTGTGTCTTTTTCATCTCTTTTTGTTGTTGTTCTAGCACCTAGTATGGCTCCTGGTATGTGTTGCATAAATATTGATTAATTACGCAAATAAAAATGAGTTATAAGAGTACAAGAAAATGTTAACATTTCCAGGCAAATGCAAAGAGTCATTGTTACTAACATATGTTAAATTCCCATGGGTTTCAGAATGTTTTTCTTAAAAATCTCCATCAGCTGACATGGGTAAAACAATCCTGATTGGCACTGGCTGGAGCTAGTTCTCAACCCTGACTGCATGTTTAATCTGGGGCTATCAGAAATACCCATGACCAGGCCCTACTCACAGGAGTTTGTATTCAATTGGTATGGGATGAAGTCCAAACATATGTGGTTTTTAAAAGCTCTCCCCAGATGGTTTTTATGTGCAAACAGGGCTGAGAACCATTGTTCCCAATAGGCAGAAAAAAGAAAGGTGCTCAGGAAAACTTGAGGCACAGTGAGTCCTTTTCCAAAAAAATGCAATTGAGATAGTGAAGGATTCTTTGGTACCCTGTCTGTGTAAGGTTAAATTCTGTCCTTGGGGGAAAACACTCAAATTGCAATTATTTATTGAGACCAAGCACTTAAGTGCCATGCGTTACAAATAACACAGCTCAGGGACTAGTTACAGAGGAGTGTTATCTGGTTTTTCAAATAGGCAGGCGGGACCTCTAGTGGCAATGGGTAGTTAGCAGTTAGGCTTAGTGTTAATTTTTAGAAAATACAGATTGGATTTCTTTCAATTACTGGTTGATATTATTCACACTGACGTACCTCCCAATAATCTCCAAATAATTTTGCACATCCCAATTCCTTGATGTTCAAATTGTCACAAGTTCTGAGTACACATTTCTTAGAAGAATACTCAGAAAATAATTTCAATGATTCTCTGGCCAATTTGTTACTTGGGCCTTACTATACAGTTTGGAGCTAGACTATCTCCCAAAGGCCTATGCGTTACAGGATTGCTCCCCAGCCTATGGCACTATTGGGAAGTGGGTGAACCTTTGGGAAGTAGGGCTTAGCAAGAGCAAATTCGGTCATTGGGGGTATGTCCTTGAATAAGCTATGGGAACCTGGCCCCTTCCTATCTCTCTCTTTTATCTCCTGTTGTCATGAAATGAGCTGCTTTGTTCTTCCACATATTTTCCAGTATAATATGCTGCCTTGTCACAGATCCAAAAGCAATGAATCCAACCAACCATGGG
The DNA here is from genome assembly GCF_047511655.1 of Castor canadensis. Lineage (NCBI taxonomy): Eukaryota > Metazoa > Chordata > Mammalia > Rodentia > Castoridae > Castor > Castor canadensis. Next base: position 136,026,603 of record NC_133393.1, read on the forward strand.
TTGAAATCTCTGAAACCATGAGCCAAAATAAGACTTTTCTCCTTTTTAGGTTGAGTATCTTCAGCATTTTGTCACAGCAGTGGAAAGCTGACTAACACAGAATTCTTGGAGAAATACTGCTCTTAAGGCATAGAATGAGATCAACAACAACAACAACAACAAAAATTGGGGGATGGATCTTACCATGCTGCCCAGGCCAGTCCCAACTAGTGGGCTCAAACAATCTTCCTGCTTCAGCTTCCCAAGTAAGTAAGACTATAGTCATGTGTTACCATGCCCAGTCTCAATGGATATTTTTAATTGGTTCTTGACTTTAATTTGACCATTTTTTTCTCATATTGTGCACTGAAGCCTCTAAATAGCCATTTGTCCTCAGAATTTGACCTTTTAAATTAATAATGAAGGATAATTTTGAGATGTGCTCTATTGGAGAAAAGCCTGTGGGGAGGGAGTTTTGACTGGTATTGTGGTGGTCCCAGTCAGTGTTACGGTAATCACACAACTGAGTTCAGGCCCCACCCTGAGTAGGCCTGCAGTTACATCTGACTTCTGCCTTTTGCAGGCTGGGACACCTGGGGACCAGTATCTACTAGGTTCTGGACCCCATCAAAGCAGGTGTTCCTCAGTCTAGCCTGATCACTCCACTCCGTATGCCTTTGTTTCCTCTGTGGTGGGGTGGGACGGGGGTGCTAGGCTGTGTGTAGGCAACTAGATGAGAGCTTGGCTCTGGCATTCCTCATGTACTCTTTGGCTTCTGCCGTAGGGAGGGTGGAATTGGGAAGCAAAGCTCCCTTTCTTTTCTGCCTCTAACTTAGGAATCTAGTACATTCCAGGTTCTCATTCTTTCAGGGTTTGCTGAAAATATTGTTCAGGAACTCCTCCCGAGGAGGCCTTCTCATGTAGCTTCCTGTATTTGCCCCTGCTTGTGCTTCTTATCATAATGAATTAGTTGTGTATATAGTTAGTTATTATCAATCTCATTTAATTATAAGCTGCATTAGGAGAGAGATTGGTATGGTATTTGTCTTACTTATTTTTGTATCTTATGTGGAGGACTGGCATATAATAGGTGCTCAATAAATATTTGTTGACTGAGTGAATGACTGAGTGAAGTACAGAAAAATATTTGAACAAAAATGATCTTGGGAAACCACCTAATGTCTATCAACAAGGAAATAAATCATAGAGAACCATTGGGTTAAATATATCATTAAAAAGCAAATCTTAAAAACACTTAATAACATGGAAAAATGTTCAGAATTCAAGATTAAATGAAAACAATATAGGATACAAAATTTAATACATAGTATTCTGCCCATCCCCCTGCATAAAGAAAATAGTCAGTTCTTACTATTCACTGTAGTTACGGTCTATAAAGTCACTATAGATACTGAGTTGGTCATTATCGAATCATTGCACCTAGAGGAAATACAGGGTTAGGTGTCTGTGAGCCTCTAATCACAACATTTTTGCCAATCAATCAACAAAATCTTTTTTTTTTCCCTTTGTTTTTTTTTAGTGCTAGGGATCAAACCCAGAGACTTACATATGCTAAGCAAGTGCTTTTGCACTTGAGCTATATCATTAGCCCTAATAACCATGTTTTATATTCATTTCTGTTTAGTGATACCTTATTTAATATACATTATTGATCCATTGACATTGAGCTCACAACCAACAGCACTGTAACTCATGCTTCAATGCACTCTATCTAAAACGTATTTTCTCCTTAAGGCACATCACAGCCTTCTTATGGTTAGGGACACTAGATAGATAGCACTTCAGCACTGTTCTTGGGGCCTATTTTAAACAGCGAAATGAACAAAAACACAAAAATGTGAAAAAGATGGCATTAAGTGGGCCACAAAAAGGATAGTTATTTACAGTATGAGAGCCGAAACAAGGAAACAGAGCATGGTCTTGTTTGACCTCTGATGGGAAGGTGAGCATTGGCCAATATTTTTGCTGATCAGGGCACTCACATGTTGACAAGTGACCAAAAAAATATTGATTTGGAGTTGCAATTGAACTTTAACAAGCAGATGATTCCCATGTATGGAATCTCCAGATAACGAGAATTGACCGTATATGCTTTAAAAGAAAAAAAAACCAAACTTGATGATAAATATGCTTCTTAGGGTAGTGGCATTATAGTTACAGAAATACTTTTTCATTTGTGTTTTTCTGCAATTTTCCAAATTTCTAAGTTGGTTCATTGGCTAGCTGTGAGGCATAGTAAGTTTAAAAATTAAAAACCCTACACTATCAGTATGGTGATTCCAAAACCATATTGAGTTGTAACTTTGAAAGATAGTTTGAATTCTCTCCTCTAAGATTTTTTTTTTTCTTTCAGTACTGGGGTTTAAACTCAGGGCCTCACACTTGCTGGATGGGCACTCTGCAACTTGAGCCACTCCACGAGCCCTCTAAGATGTATTTGAATGACCGATGTGCTACGTACAGAGCCAGGAACATATGACTGTGACACTGAGTTCACATTGACTAGAGGGAAAGATAGACACATGAACAAGATCTAGCTCTGCCAACAGACATTAGCCATTAGATGAAGGCAGTACAAAGGGGACAGCTTTCCCTAGAAATCAATGGCTTCAGTTATCACCTGCCATCCCTCCCATGCCTGGACCAGGTGGCCCTCAATAGTGTCCTAATAACACTGTGTTGTTATGACATGCGTATGTCTGCATTCTCTCCCAACTTTAAATGCTGTGAAGGCAAGGGTTGAATGGAGGGTCTCCATGCTCCCATTGCATTGTCTACCATACTGCTTTGTACACAGCAAGGGTAAAATAAGTTTTTGTTCAATAACTAACAGATTGATCATGCATCAAGCACCCCAACAGATAGTGACTCCTGTTGGAATTGCCATCTTTAATTGTGAAAGTCAACATCATATTTAACAACACCAAACCTCATCCGAAAATGGTGAAGAGTTCAAATGAGAAAATTTCATAGTTTTAAAAGGAGACAAGATTCCTTATACTCAGATGAATAGAGATCATAGAAATAAGAATCTTCCTGTGCATGAAAAACAAATACAATTCTTGTTTCCTTTAAGTTCTTACATCTCTACTCCTTGCTCAGCAGTCTTCTGACTTGTGATTACTGGATTTTACATGGCTATTTCTTGAAGTGACCATAAACAGAGGCAGGAGAGCTCAATTTCTGAAATGTGCTCCTATTTAATAAGGTAGATTGGACCAATCTTGTTCAGCCTTTAATCTACTTCTTTAAGCATCTGTGAATGTTCCAAACTCAAGTTTCTGTTAGTACTTTTCTATTTGCAATGTGAGATTCTATAAAATGACAACTGGATTAATTTTCTATGGCTACTATAACAAAGTCATACAAACTTAATGGCTTAAAACCACATAAATTTATTATCTTGTACTTGTGTCCACAGATCTCACTAAGCAAAGATCAAGGTGTTAGCAGGGTACTTTCTGTTCTGGAAGTTCTTAGGATAGAATTCCTTTCTTTGCATTTTTTCATCATTAGTGGCTGCCTGCTTTCCTAGGCTAAGGCCCACCTTCATTTGTCTTCAAAACCAAGCTGTGTTATTCTCATACTGCCATCTCATTTGTTCCTGGTTTTCTCTTCCACTTTAAAAGACCCTTTTAATTATATTGGGCCCACTGGGATAATCCAGAATGAAAAACCTCTGGATTTTAAAGTCAGCTATTTAACAACCTTAATTCTATCTGCTACCTTAATTTTCCTCTCCATTGAACATAACATACAAGTTCCAGGATTAGGATATAGACATCTTTGGGCGTCATTGTTCTGCCAACTACAATACAACTATATACCCAATTATATTCATGCAAAATCTAGGAAACATAGTGAGTCATTTAAGAAACCATGTCCCTAGCCCAAATCTCTTCTCCCAACCCCAACAAAAGAACAAAGAAAAGCTTTCCCAAGGAATTAAAAAAAAAAAAAGTCAGGCTCTGCCATTGTTATATGGATTTAAGACTATGACCTCCAAGAGTCACTTGTGAGGGAGTCAATGTATAGGAATCTACCTGTTCATAACTTATTTTTCTTGAAGCCCTCCTCACAGCATGATCAGATAGGATCCTGCTACAATCTCTCCACTGTTGGCCTAAAATCGTGTGTGCAAAGTATGTTTACAACCTTTACTTCCGCACCATTCCTCTCTCAGGAATTTTGTTTATCTTTCTAATTTGATTAGACAAGGCTTTCCCATCCCCTGCTGCTTTTTTCAACAGCACAGAGACAGACTGAAGCCAATCTCAGGAGAGATGATTATTGATTGGAAATCTGCAGGGGTGATAAGCTTCTCTTGTGTAGTTTATGCAGAAGGCAAAACACTGCAGAATGAGAAATATCAGATTCCGTGTCCCATATGTCCCCATCTTACTCCACATCACACATTAAATAAGTAAAAAGTAACAGAACTATCAGCCTTCCATATTCTAGTCACTTTGCTCCATCCACAAACTGCAAGAGTACGCAACACTTATTATATTTGGTTTTGAGTGAAACCAGAATCAATAGCAAATTTGTTTTGCAGTCATCCTTAAATATATTTATTGTGTGAATACAGATCAGCAGGGATAGTATGAGACCACTGCACTCGAGATGGGTTTTGTACTTCACATCAACACTTCCAATACTCCCTGGGAAGGCCAATAAATCATAGCGCTCACATGCTACCGAATTCAGGGCTCCACCACCAGCAAAATCATTGAGACGTGTTTGGAGTTTTCAAGTCTTCTAGCATCTCTTCTTGATCAAATCTTTTCCCCATTCCTCTGCCTGCTCTTCCATCTTCCCCTGCTACTGTAAGGGGTCAAATATTGAGTCTGTCTCTTCTCTCCCCACTTCCTCTCTCCCTCATTATGAAGTGTCCCTGTGGTTGGGGTAGACCTTGATTAATGTAGCCAAAGTCAATTGTGTTTTTTCTGTCCCTATCCTTTGTGACACAAAGTGTTGCATATCATTCCTGTGACAGCAAAGACTGGTTCAATTTGGTCCAATTAGATGGTAGAAGAAGTTTAAAGGTTACCCAGGAGGCAGAGACACTTTGAAGCCAGCCTGGGCAAAGTTAGTGGGAGATTCTATCTGAAAAACAAAGAAAAAGCAAAAAGGGACTTGGAGTGTGGCTCAAGTGGGGGTAGAGAAGATGGGGCTTTTAGGTAAAGTGTCCTTATTCAAGTGACAGTCTCAAAGTGTTATCTTCTCCCATCCCAACTGGTCCTAGAAATTTTTCAGCCATCTTGTTATCAGCCTGATGAAGTAACTAGCCTAAAAGAATTTCAGGGAAGTGGAAGTGGAGCTCCCTTCCTATCCCCTCACCCACACACACTTGTGAACTTCCAGTCATGTGAGACAGTGTTTTCTTTTTGTTTAAATCTGTTCAAGTTGGACTTTTTTTACTATTCATTCTACAAATAGTTACAGATGTCTGTTGTGTGTGAGGCACTGCTCTAGGCATAGAACAAAAAGGACCTTGCCTTCTGTAGCAAGAGTTACTATTGAACAAATATAACAAATCAGAACCAGGTGTGGTGGTATATGTCTGTAATCCCAGCATTTGGGAGGCAGAGGTAGGAGAATCGAGAGTTCAAGACCAGCCTGAGCTACATGGTAAGCCTCTGTCTCAGAAGAACAAAGGCTGGGAATACAGCTCAATGACAGGATGCCCAAGACCCTAGATTCAAATGTATATAATCTAGAAACTCTATTAAGTGTGTTAGGAGAGAAGTAGAACAGACAAAGAAGCTGGTGGGGGGGAAGTCAAAGGTGGGAGCATCTGATTATAATTTAAAATAGGGTAGTCAGTTTTCACCCCATTGAAAAAGATGTGATTTGCATAATTGGGGAAAAGCACAGCTTTGTAAGTGAGGAAACTGTCAGTGCAAATTCCCTAAATTTGGAGCTTGCTTGGGAGTGTGAGAGAGGAAAGGAGGATGGTGGGTTGGGAGTGAAGGGGTAGTGGGGAGTAGTGGGGATCTTCTAGGCTGATGCAGAGGATTTCGGCCATGATTCTGAGTGAAATGGGGAGCCTCTGAAGGCTTTTGAGCAGAACAGTGAAAACTGTCACTCTGGCTGTCATGCTGGGAGCAGACTTTGGAGGGGTAAAGAAAAAAACAGGGAGCCAATGTAGAAAGCACAGGGCAGGCTGGAGTTGCTGTTGCCCTGGTCCAAGGGGGCGGTGATGACGATGGCGAGAAGTGGCTGGATTCTGGATAGGAAAGCAGAACCAACAGGATTTATACTTGGGAAGTGAGAGAAAGAAAGGGGCAAGGGTGACTCCAGTTGTAAGCAACCTAACTCATTTATTCTCAAGTCAGTTACCTGTTATCACCTATTTATAGCCAATGAATGTTACAAACCATGAAAAAGTTCACACACACAAACCAGCAATTCAATGTTGAGGATTTTGTATTTCCCTTCAACCACATGCCTCCACTTAATGTACTTTTCTTGACTGCCTTTTAAGAATAAAGTTGTCTTCTTGGTCCTTGAGCATTAACTAGGATAGGACCAAGTGACGACCTTCATACCTGTGCAGTGATGCCCCTACCATTTTTCTTTTTGTGATGTGGTTTCCTGTTATCTGAAGCCTTGTGCTGCTGGTTGATGCCTTCCCTTCCTGGTTGATGGACTCAACATCTGTATATGGGATATTTTGACTCTAATCTTGCTGATGCATTATCCTAATTGTCTAGTTGTTACTGCCTGTCACTTCCCAACCAGTATGAGATCTTCTTTAGCTCTTCATCTGGAATAGAATTACAGCCTCTATCTTTAGAAATGATATATGCCAAGGATTATTCATGTTTGTAATTACAAATCTTTTAGCAGAAGCACAATTATTAAAAACCTTTTGGAAATGACATTTTGTCATACACCGCAGAACCTGCTGTTAGCCTCCCTTGCTGGTATTGATTCTGTTGCTGTAATTTTCACCTGTGCTTCCGATTGTAATTTAACATTATCTCTCTTCTCTGTACCTTTCTACCTAGTTGTAATGGTTAGGTCTCCTGCTGTTTATCCTTAAATACTTTCCTCTCTGTTCTGAATCACCCCTAGGGCTATTTTTGGTGCTTACAGCCTAAGAAGTGGCTGCCCCAACACTTGTTGCATTGTAATAACTTGAGAGGGTTGGTTAGTTTGTTTTTAGCCTAAAACTAGTGAGGGAAAAAGCTGGAGGCAACTTTGGGGTTGGGGGTCATTCTCTTACATCTACCATTTGAAGGATGAGGAAACTGGGTTTTGGGCGGTTAACTGAATTGTATGTGATTACCTGGATTCTTATTGTCAAGCTGTGCTCTAGGGTAGCAGGAATGGGTACACATTCAGGGACAGTCCCAGCACCTTGCAGGTTAAGCTGATTAACCAGTGATTTTGACAACAAGTCTGATAATAAGCAGGGAAGTGCCACTGAATGCTTGTTTTGAGTTAGACACTTTGCCTCATAACAATCTGATGATACAGGATTAATTATGCTTATTTTGCATACACCTACACACTCACACTCACACACACACACACACACACACACACACACACACACACTGCCGCACAAAAAAGATTCTTGAGATGTTAAGCAACAGACCCAAGAGCATATAGACTAAGTAACCACCTGATAGTAAGAACTATTTGACTTCTCAGCCCTTCTTTTTCTGCCATATCAGGAACAGAATAATAATTTTCTGAAAAGGGTGATATGTAAGCATGAGGTACATTAAAGGCAGCCTCACAACAGATCTGGTTTCCTCAGATACCAGATCTTTCCATTCTTTTATTCTTAGCAAACCCAGACCTAGCTAAGCTATGTCACCCAACTGTTGAAAGAGAAAACTCAAAAGTAGGGGGTGGAGGGGCTAGCAACATAGCTCACTAGTAAAATGTTGTCTAGGATATGAAACACGCTGGGTTCCATCTCTAGTACCAAATCAAACAACAAGAACAACAGAAACTAAAACAAAAACCTAGGAAGTAGGAAACCAGAGAATTTGCTCAATACTCCATTTTTCAATTTTGATGCTTTGTGGTTGGGTTGAGCTTCCTTGGTCCACACTGGCTGAATTTAATGAGGAAGGAGGCCTGGAGGAGGAAGGGATTGAAAAAGGAAAGATACTGTCTATATTTTGGTAAAAAAGATACTGCCTCAGTTGCCTGTAGGTAAATATGAGTTTGACTCGGCATAGGCTGCCTTCCTGAAACAGTCAGGCTGAAATAGGAAGGTTGGACTGCAGAGGCATAAATTAAATAGCTTCCTTCTGATCATTAACCCTGTAGCCTTTAGCTATTTCCATGGTTCCTGAAGAAACAGAGAGATGTCAGGAGAATCAAGTTCAGGAAATAGTATGGATGTCGAAGTTCAGCCAAGAGAATTTTCTGATTTAATGAGCAATAGGACTTTCTAAAAAGCCCCTTAAAATTACAGGAGAGCACCATCAGGAACCCCAGTACCCTCATTCTCAAGAGACAGCCTCTTGAACACTGGGCTTAGTATTAATTGCTGGAAAGTTAGGAGCCATGATGATAAAGAACTAGGATTAGACAGTAGTTAGGTTGGGACTGTGAAAGGTTGAGGAGGAGTGAGTGTTCTCCAAGAGGGCCTGGTGGCCATGCTGGGTGAGGATGAAGTGAAAGGAATGAATGAAGATGCACAGAGCCCTTAAAGTCAGATTCAAGCTGTCTCCTCAAGTGTTCTACCCCATGATGACACATGGAAGGATCTCTACTAATATCTTCAGAAACAGCAGATTACCCACCTTCCTTGGAAGGGTTCTAGCTATAGTGTGAAAGTAAGTAGATTAATGGCTTCAAATCCTGATTTTTTCATCAGTATGACCTTGGTTAATCAAAAATCCAGGTTTTTGAGTCTTGCCTCCAAAAATTCTGACTCACCAAAGGGAGTCACCTCAGGTAGCTCCTTCCTGGGTAGGGGACCCTGACTTCCATGATGGTGGGTTTCTGTGTGCTACTTCTGTGATGCTTATGGAGCAGTGTTGTTTAGTTTTTTTCTTTTCAAGTTTAGAAATTCTTTTTTTTTTTTTTTTTTGTCCTACCTGGACCTACTGGAGCTGGTACTTTGCTCTCTTCCCTGGCCAGTCTTCCTGGCTCAAGTGGACAGTACATTTTTCTTATATTTCTTGTATTTTGAATTTTACATTCAAACATGAAACTGGGAAAGAAGAGATCCCTTCCATGTTTCTGTTAAAATTAATTTCCTTTGGAAGGATATGCCTGTGACAGTTTTCATAAAATACTGTTCTCTTGTTTTAATGAGCAACTTAAAATTCATCCACAGCACAAAAATTCTACATTTTCTCCCAGGTGCCTATTCCTTGTTCAAATGACCTTGATCATGGCACCACTCATGTTACTTGGCTTCTCTGGGTCCTTTATTTTCCTCATGACCCTCAACTGTCCATAGAATAAAGCCCAGACTCCTTAGCATGACATCTGTGCCCTCTACAAACTGACTGCCTCCTGCTGTTCCCCTAATTGTTTCATGTTCCAAGCTAACTGTACTCCTTGCCATTGTCCAAGCCCTGTTGGTGCCCTCTTCCCTCTGGGCATGCATGGCAGACCCTCCCTTTCTTCCCCATCTGTCACAATTTACCCTTGTTCAAGACCTTCCTCCTGTCCATCCTTTAGCCAGAAATTTTCTCTTCCCTGAACATCAATTTTACTTGGTTCATATGGTTTTATGGCAATTGCTACATATTGATTTGTGTTTTATTATTCATGACTGGTGTTTCTCATCTTTCTTACTATTTTTAAAGCCCTTTCATAGCAGGGCCCTTGTTGATTTAACTCTGTATCTGATATATTGCCTGTCACAGTATTAAGCATACAAAGAACCCTTAATAAAATCTGGTAAATACATTTAAAAACCTAGGTCTGGCTATTTTAATTCAGAAAAATAATTCTATTTGTCTTTGCCTCTGGTCAGATAAGTTCAGTAGTTTCAGAACTGCATAGAAAACTGCATTCAGAAATCTGATTTTGAAATCAGAACACTTTGTTGAAATTTGTACTTTTTAAATGATTTTATGTGCCTTCAGTTTGCATAACATCATTGTGAAGCTTATAATATTGAAGTATTTTTTCCTCTTTTGGTGATTTTACTGAGGTGAGAGGTTAAGGAATAGGTAGCAGGCAGGTGACAAAACCAGAGCTGAACTCTGACTTTCCAAGGACACTTTAGCAAGGTCCAGCATTCAGTGTGCTGAGACAATTATGTGAAACAAAGCCAGTTAACACAGTCTTTTGGTTTATTTTTAAAATTTTTTTTCTTTTATTCATATGTGCATACAATGTTTGGGTCATTTCTCCCCCCTCCCCCCACCCCCTCCCTTACCTATCCTACCCACTTCCTCTCCCCCCCCAACCCCCTCACTACCAGGCAGAAACTATTTTGCCCTTATCTCTAATTTTGTTGAAGAGAGAGTATAAGCAATAATAGGAAGGACCAAGGGTTTTTGCTAGTTGAGATAAGGATAGCTATACAGGGAGCTGACTCACATTGCTCTCCTGTACATATGTGTTACCTCCTAAATTAATTCTTCTTGAACTAACCTCTCTAGTTCCTGGTCCCCTTCTCCTATTGGCCTCTGTCGCTTGAAAGTATCTGCATTAGTTTCTCTGCATTGAGGGCTACAAAGGCTATGTAGTTTTTACCTATCCTCATACCTCCTTGGTGTGCTCTCGGTTTTATTATGTGATCAAAGTCAAATCACCTTGTTGTGTTTGCCCTTGATCTAATGTTCACATATGAGGGAGAACATATGATTTTTGGTCTTTTGGGCCAGGCTAACCTCACTCAGAATGATGTTCTTCAGTTCCATCCATTTACTTGCAAATGATAAGATTTCATTCTTCTTCATGGCTGCATAAAATTCCATTGTGTATAAATAGCACATTTTCTTAATCCATTCATCAGTAGTGGGGCATCTTGGGTGTTTCCATAACTTGGCTATTGTGAATAGTGCTGCAATAAACATGAGTGTGCAGGTGCTTCTGGAGTAACCTGTGTCACATTCTTTTGGGTATATCTCCAAGAGTGGTATTGCTGGATCATATGGTAGATCTTGTTTAGATTTTTAAGAAGCCTCTAAATTTTTTTCCAGAGTGTTTGTACTAGTTTGCATTCCCACCAGCAGTGTATAAGGGTTCCTTTTTCCCCATATCCTCACCAACAAGTCCTTTGGTTTAAAAGATTGGTTTGGTGCAGGCAGTATGGATAGTGAAATTTTCCCTTTGAATTTCAAATATCAAATTTGAAATTTTCTCTTTTCACCAGCTTGTTTTGGCACTGCAGGATCATCTTTCTCTTTCCTTAAGTAAGGACATGGCTATAGGCCTGGTCCTCAGCCCTCTGCTTTTGCCCCTGTTCAGTTTCCAGGATTCTCAAGGACTTATCCCTATCTCAGGGTTTCACTCATCACCACTCTGTCAACTCCTCTAATGTCTTTGTCTACAGTGGTGAACTCCCACCTGATGTCCACTTCACAGCTTTTACAGTTTCCAGATGTTTCCACTTGCAGTTCTGCCATCACTTCAAAATCCAGATTATCTAAATCTAAATTTATCATCTGCTCTCTGACCACATTCACCCCTTGCTCAATCTGCATGTTTCTACCATCTTTATCCTAGTCATTCAAGTTCAAACTCATTGTTATTTTTAACTTCTTTACTATCTATGTTTTAGGGATTCTTCCTTCAGAATGCCTACCATATCCATTTGAGAATCTAGAGGGATTTTGCCGAGGATTATATCTTTCTCCAAGTCTTCCACCTTACATACATTCTTTCAATTTCTACCACCACATTCTAATCCAGCACCTTTGCTATCTCATCCTTAAATCACTGTAATAACCTTTGCCTGATGAATGTTTTTAAGACACAAATTCAAAAGTACATCTCTCTACCCTGCCCAAATTCCATTGATGTTCATTTTATTGCAGGATAAAATTCATAGTCTTCAGCCCACAGTCTGACTAATTGATTTTTCTATCATGATCTTCTAACACTCCAAAAAAGCATAGTTTTGATTCCAGGCAAACTCTTCTGCCCACTCTCCTGGAATGCATTTCTTGCTGCCTTGCTTTGGTACTCAGTCCACTTCTCCTTTTCCAATCTAGCTCTTACGACTCTCCTCATTTTTCAAAACCCAACTCAGGTCTCATCTATTTGATATGGCCTTTCCTAAATATTTAAATTCCTATCTCCAAAGTTTTTTGGCCCCTTCTGTGTACATCTTTGCTACTCAGAGTGTCATCCAAGGAGCGACAGCATTGACATCAGTTGGAAGCTGATGACAAAAATGGAATCTCAGAGCTGTACTTTAGTCTGATGAGTCCAGCTCTACATTTCAGTACAATCCCTGAAGTATTTCACAAAGGTCAAAAAAAAAAACCTGGTTTATCCCACTTAGACACTTACGTAGTACTTTTTCCAAATATCAACTTACATACTTATCTGTACTCCTCAAGATCTTTGAAGTCTAGGAACCTATTTTAGTTTTCTTTTGTATCTCCCTCAAACATAATTTCATAACAAAGTTGGTGCTTATGGGTAGCTTTTTGGTATCCCTTCCTTTTTTTTCCCATTAAGAAGGAGGAAAAAACTCTGAGAGTTCTAAAAAGCAAATTTAAGATGCTATATATTCAGGTGTTGCCAGTGTGATAATACAAGAGGTGATTAGGTCACAAGGGTTCCTCCCTGGTGAATTGGATTAAGGTCTTTACATAAGCAGCTTCATAAATTGTATTGCCACTGTGTGCCTCATGAGTACACAGTGTTCTTCCCCTCCAGAGGATGAGCACTCACCAGACAACTGAACCTGCCAATGCCTTGATCCTAGAATTTCCAGCCTCTAGAACAGTGAGAAATAAATTTCAGTTCTTTGTAAATCACTCATTGTATGGCACTCTGTTATACAGGCACAGAATGGGTAAGACAAATGCTTTGGCTATTGCTTTGATGAAGGGCAGGCCACTGGACCCCACCTTAAGTTGGCAAAGAAAGCAGTGTCAGGTGTTTTACGTGTTCATCTCATGGTGTTCCTGTAGCACCTTGGACTCTCTGTCATTAGAGCACCTCTCTCTTTCCAGTACAGCCATGTCTTGTCTTTCCTACCACCTAGACAGGGAGCTCTGGAGAGTAGAGACTGTCTTAGTCACTCTTTCATCAACAGTACCCAGCCCACCATGAAGTAGGTAGTCAATAAGTGTTTATTGGTTAGACTTATAAATATTTGAATGAGTAACTTGTTACATAAATAACTTGCAGAGATGTTTCCTATTATAGTTGACCAGTCTACACTTGTCATCATAGCTTATATAACAGGTAAACTAAGAAGAGTCCCAAAGCCAGATTTGCTTCTTTGTTTTCATTCCCTTGCTATCATATTTCAATTTTTAAGGGCTAAAGATGAGAAATACTAAGCATAAAAGTAGAAACAGAAGAAATGCAAGAATCTTAAATTAAAAGGAAACTACACTCAAATGACAATGACATAAAGAGATACTCAGGTGAAAAGAACTTTCTCAACTGCGAATGTCTCAATATTCACATTACAAAGTTTTTAACTCTAACAAGTTCATCCAACAAAAGAGAATAAGGTAAATGACTGCAGAACAAAGTGGTGCTTATATAGCTTGATAGTACATGCTATTTCAGTGTCATTTTGTGCCTGAAAAACATGAGGTTTTGCTGAGCTTACAGAAATGCCTGATTTATGGTAATGTTGTCCATCAGCTAATCAAAGAGAAATAAGGGAACAGATAGTGTCACTATATTCTTCCGTCAGCCTAGGTTCAGAAAAGGCCAAAGAATATGATTGGGTGTTACAGATGACTCCAGAATGTAGTCATTAAGCTTTTTTCTTATGTCTTGTTTTCTGTCAACAGACTGCAAGGAGGGTAGGGACATGCATTGTATAATTTCATATATAATTGATACTTATGGAATGGTTGAGATAGAATATTGAGATATTCTATCTATAAACGAGATTAGTCCACTCCAGTGCTGTTATACAATACTAGAGATAAATCACTTATTTAAACAAAAATCTTTCTCTTTATGGACCTTGTATTCCAGTGGAGCAAAAAAAGACAAAGAACAAAATAAACAAATGAAACATATAATTAGATTATGATAAGTACTGTGGAAAAATTAGAGAAGGAGGTTTGGGAGTTGGAGAGCTATATTTTTAAATAAGGAGTTAGAAAAAACCTCCTTTCAGAGGGTGATGCTTAAAGAAAGACCTAAAGGAGGTTGGTAAGGTAGCTATCTGTGGGAAGAGACCTAGAGTGTGGAATAGCATATACAGCATGCTCTGGAATGAACAGGGAACAGGAAGAAAGAAGGAGCTTGGGAAAATGATAGGAAAGATGAGGTCAGAGCTTATATTGTAATAGGATCTCTCTGACTGCTATATTGAGAAAGGTGGTTGGGGTAGGGGCATGGGTGGAAGAGGGAAGACTAATTAGAGAGCCCCTGCAACAATACAGACAGTAGGTAATGGTGGTATGGACCTGGGATGCTGCAGTGGAAGAAGCAAAGAATGATTAGCTATTTGGAGGATAAAGCCAACAGAATCAGCTAAAGACTAGATTTGAAGAATGAGAGAGACAGAGATTCAGGTGTTTAAGACTTTTGGCCTGAGCAACTAGAAAGATGCGGCTGCCATCCAGCTGGGGGCAGGGGAAGGCTTAGTGAAGATTAGAACTTAGTTTTGGCAAACCTGAATTTGACATATCTTTTAGACAAGTGGAGATGTTGAGGAGGAAGCTGAACATTTGTGTAATGAATAAATAAGTAGGATCTTAATCAAAAGTGTTAAACTCTTAACTTCCTCGAATACAAATCAACATTTCCCTCTAACTACTTCCTTACAATGGGAAGCATTTTCAGAAGTGACACTGGAAGTTACATCCTTCTGACCAAGGCACAGGCCTGACTTAATTCCAGGCCTGGAGATCTAACAGTCTGCTGATCAACCCTTGAATGTTCCCATTTAAGATAGGGTTTATTCTCTTTCTTCCAAACCTGGTCTCCTTCTTTGTGAATGTACTGAATGGTGCTACTGTGCATGTAAACTGAGAGTCACACCTCATTCCTTCCCTTTGCTCAGCCCCATGTCTACTGGTCAGCAAAACAACCCTACTTCATACCATCTCTAGAACTTATCTTGCCCCTCTATCTACATTGCTGCTTTGTGTGTGTGTGTGTGTGTGTGTGTGTGTGTGTGTGTATCTTGTATTCACAGAGTCTCACTTGGACTTATATGTCAGGCTTCTGTTATTGGTTTCTTAGTTTCAAATCTTTCACATAGCTCTTACAATGACTTTTTAAAAACATAAATTGTGGCTATGTTATTCTTCTGTGTAAAATTTTTTCAAAGGCTTCCTTCTGTCTATAAAACTCTAGATCCTGAGCTTAGTCTACAAAGACCACCATGATCTGATACCTGCTTATTTCTCAGATTTATCGGGATTATTCCCCACACACATATCAGTCTTATCTATTGGCCATACTGAACTACCTGTAGTTAATCCATTTATCTATACAATCTTCAAATATTTTTAAAATAGAGTTCTTCCCATGTTAGTAGCACGATGCTAACCTCTGGGGATACAAGGCTGGACAAAGCAGACTTAGTCCCTGCTCCAGTGGAATCATACCTTTTCAGTTCCCATGTCTTTGTTCTTTGAACTGTTTGCTGTGAATTTGCCACTACCTGCCTCTCCCTCCACTTCACTGCCACTTCCTCCTCCTATCAGCCACTCAGAGAACACCAACTTAACTTTTAAGATTCAGCTCACACTGTTTCCATGTATTATCTCCTTTCTTAATCTCCTTTTAACTTCTAAAAATGTTTCGTCCTTCTAAAGGTATTATTGAATAACTTACTAGCTCTGGAAGTAAAGATATCTCTTAAATACATTCCAGATTCCTTTTAGAATATGGTGTCTTATCTTACACCAGGACATTACAGCTCAAGGAATAGGATTTCTTTTTTGATCTTTGGAGGGAGAAAAGGCCCATTCTTTGGGTTTTTCTTGTGGTCTTTGGGTTCCTCACGTGAAATAAATAAAGGTTAGCTTGCCCAGTTGTACTGGATTGCACAGTTAATGGATGCTCCAGAGTTTTTCTTACAGAGCTTTAGTGTGGGCAGTCTGATTGGCAGAGGTCCTAGGGAGCATGTCTTAAAGCTGAGTTTGCATAGCAAGTTCACAGCTTTTACTTAGATGAGTGTACTTATATTTGTAATAGCTTGGTGGGAAACTAAAGATGAGGGCTTAAATGTAGCTCCTTGGTAGGGTACCTGGCATGAGCAAGGCCATTGGTTTGATCCCCAACACCATAATGCTACCACTGTACAGAAAGATGGCAGAATGACTGCCTCCATATACACCTGCCCATACTTCCTCGTCTTTCCTTAGTTGCAGCTCCAGAAGGAGATACACAGCTTGGAAAAGAAAATACATGAAGATTCAGTACATGTAAATAGATAGGTGGTGGGTAATGAGGATAAGAACCAAGAAAAGCAAAATCCTTCCTCATTTGTCTGTTGTTATCACCTGAAGAGTGCTTCCAAATACTAGTGGGTTTTATGCCCACCCTGGTGGACAGAGTGGGATGCAAAATCTTAACTATCATTATTCTAGCCTCAATCTCTATGTCTATCCTCTCGTTTTCCCTTCTTTTCTGTGTTTCTATACCTACTCTCACCCTCAGATATGCACACATATCTACAATTCAGATGATTTCAAAAAGTTCCATTGGAGAATAACTGTGTTTTATAAATATGCAACAGCACTAAAAGCAAGTATTCTAGTCAAAAAGCCTGAGATAACCTCTTGTTCTCTTCCTTCTGACTTACTTACAGTGTGCATATGGCAAAATCTTGTAATGGAGCTGTAAAAATGAATATCTGATACTTACTTGTCTCACTGGTAATGTCATTGGGCAATCAACAATCCAGTGTTCCCTGGCAAAGCATTTCAGAAATAGCACAAAGGCCATGACAAAACCACAGTTTTCAAACTGGTCCAGTAGAGTAAACTTTCCAGGATGCCTGTTAGCACGTTTGATTATATACACATATAAACACACACACCCCAAACATTATAACAGGATTAGTCCTTTCCTCTTGTATTGAGCATTTAAAAATAAAATTGCAATCTGAGCATGGCTGCTCACATCTGTAATTCTAGCACTTGGGACTCTCAGACAAGATTGTGAGTTTGAGGCCACTGCTGAGATACATAGTAAGTTTCAGGCTAGCCTAGGCTAGCTACATGGTGAGACCCTATTTCAATCTCCTTCTTAAATAATAATTTTGCATTAGTGATTGGTTAGCAATCAGCATTATCAAGTCATACTAATATATTTATAAGCTGTAAACATTTTGATTATATTACAAAGGTTACAGAAGAGCTAATGCGGCTATTGCTAATGCGTTTAACTTATTTAAAGAGATGCCTTCTCTGTTAGTACTTAAAATACAGTTACATCTACATGTAGGTGATTATTTATTAATTTGCCACAATGTTTAGATGCGTCAATGAGATATTTTATAAATTAAAATCACATTAAGTAAGGAGATGATCTTGATTATGAGGCCTTATTAAGTGATGATTAGGAGTGCCTTGTTTAATAATTATAATGGCTTACTGACTGCTGTGATTATACGTTACAATAAATGTCACACATTTAAAAATATGAGAAAGGATAGTATATAGTGAACAGATGGGTAAAAAAGTGTTGATTCTGAAGCTTTAAATTAGATTTCTATTGATTTGGTGAATGAAAATTTCATTGCAATGAATGTTTTCATGGTTGTCAGTTTCTGTTACTGCATGTCAGAGATTGTACTGGCTGTGTTCAGGAGACAAATTAAAAGCCAAGTTCTGGACTTATTCAGAGCCCCACTGATGACTTTGACTTACTCCTGGATACTGCAAAGTCCTTCCCTCCCTCTTTCTTAGCTCTGTTTAGGAAGCTGAACCACAGATGTCTATGCATGCTTCAGACATGTGCATGCCAAGTCAAAGGTGGGGTGCTCTACCTATTACCAGGTAGGCTGGATGGTGTGTGTCTTTTCCTGCTGGGCCCACACTGCCTTATCCTAGATTTAGATATGTGCTTCAAGCCAGTCATTTGGACAGGAGCACTTTATTTTATTTATTTATTTTTATTTCTTTTATTCATATGTGCATACAATGTTTGGGTCATTTCTCCCTTCTTCCCCCTTCCCCCTGCCCCCTCCCTCTCCCCCCTACCCCCTGGCTACCAGGCAGAAACTATTTTGCCCTTATTTCTAATTTTGTTGAAGAGAGAGTATAAGCAATAATAATGCTAGTTGAGATAAGAATAGCTATACAGGGAGTTTACTCGCTTTGCTTTCCTGTACATATGTGTTACATTCTAAATTAATTCTTCTTGAACTAACTTTTCTCTAGTTCCTGGTCCCCTTCTCCTATTGGCCTCTGTCGCTTCAAAGTATCAGCATTAGTTTCTCTGCATTGAGGGCAACAAATGCTATCTAGATTTTTGGGTGTCTTCCCTATCCTCATACCTCCCTTGTACAGGAGCACTTTATTAGAGAATAATAATAGGCTCTACAGTCAGATTTATTCATTAATTTTTTCATTCAAAGGATACTTTTGAGTGTCAAGTGCCAGGCATTGTTCTAGATGCTGGGAATTCAATAATGGCCCTGGCCTCATGGACTTCCACTCTAAAAGTATTGCTTAGGTTCAAATCCTAACTTTACCTCATTACCTTGGCAACATGTTTACTGGCTGAGCTTCAGTCTCCTGATTTGTACTATGTTTATGTTTGTTGGGAGAATTAACTGAGGCAATGCATATAAAGCACCCAATATTGCGCCTGGCACATTGCAAATATCAGTTGTTTTTATTATTGGACAAAAAGTCAGATGCAAGCCATACTTATGCCATCAATTTAATTGGTTATGAATGTAAAACCACTCCTTGAGATGACTCTTAACTTCTATGCTTTTAGGCTAGTCTGAGCAGCATTTACACAGTGGTGAGGACGTGACTACTGAATACTCTCATTGCTTGTCTTCCTAATTATGCTTTGCTTTTCAGATAATACATATGACATGAATTGCCAAGCTCCTTTTCTTTCAGGGTACTGAGAATAAGAATAGAGTATGTTTCTGAGTGCTGTGTATGCACTGTATGAGACCAAAAAGTAGAGTGGGGTAGAGAATGCAAAGCAATATATACATTTTTTGAATGTCAAACACTGTGGCATTCAAGACTTTGGGTGAGAGAAGATAAAAGTAAAATCTTCCTTTTGTTAGAAGGGGTTTCATTTTATCACGTCATTGAAAGAACTTAAGAAAAGAACATGAGAGTCCCTTTGGTTGTAAAAGTCTAATTAACTATTGAGCTGTGTGATGTTCCATAATAATTGAGTTAGTTGCATTAAAAACTATTAGGCACTTTTAAGTGTTGAAATGAAGATCCTAAATCAATCACCTAAATTATGTGCTCCTTTATCAAAATTTCTAGAAATCTGTCCAGGCTGGGGATCTGTTAATAGCACATATCATGCCCCAGGGAATACTCATTTGTTTTCTCTGTTAGTGGTTAGGCCTCACCTGAAAGGCAGAGGTGGGCATGAGTGCCCATGTCTGCTATGGGCTGAGGGTTGGACTGAGAGCTGGGGTGGGCACCACAGCTATTCACAAGTGTATTTTGGTGAAAACAGGAGGTGGCACTAGAGAGTTTATAGTATAAGGCAGAGGAAATGCAGTCCAAGCTTCATTCCAGAGATAAGCAGGGAATGGGAACTTGACATTTAAACATATGGTTTATGGTTTGGGCATAGGTGAGAGAATTACCTGGAAAGAGGGTTTTTTTTTTTTTATAGTAATGGGGTTTGAACTCAGGGCCTTGCATTTGCTAGGCATGTACTCTACCACTTGAGCCATGTCCCCATATCTTTTTGCTTTTAGTTGTGTTTTGGAGAGGGTCTTCCATTATTCCACACCTGGCCTACACCACAATTGTCCTACTTACACTTCCCACATAGCTGGGATGACAGGCGTACACTACCATGTCCAGCTTTTCATGGACTGAGATGGGATCTCATGAACTGTTTGCTCAGGCTAGTCTTGAACAGCAATCTTCCTAATCTCTGCCTCTTGAGTAGTTAGGTGACATGAGCCACCACACCTGGCTTAGAAAGAATTTTTAAAATGTCATTGTCCACCCTCCAATCCCAGACCAACTACATGAGTATCTCTGACACTGAGATTTGCCAGGGATCTAATTCTAGTGTAGCCAGAGGTGGAAAAACCACTGCTCTGGGCCAGTAGTTCTCAAAATGTAGTCCCAAAACCATGATCACCTGGGCATTTGTAGAAGTACCAATTCTTAGACTCCACCCCCCCATACCTTCTGAGTCAGAAATTTTGGAGTGTGATCCAGGAATCTGTGTTTTAATAAGCCTCTCTAGGTGATTCTGATGTTCACCCAAGTTTGAGAATCATTGCTCTAGAGAAGTCAGGCCAGACCCAAACAAACAAAGAAAAAGATACAACTCTAAAAAACAAAAATAAAATCCAAGCAACAACAACAAACCTACAAAAACTCAGGGTAGGTTGGCAGGCACAAATGGTTTGGGCTGCAAGTCCACTGTGGTTCCCTTTGTACTTCAGAAAAGAATAAAAGACACACCTCATTCATTCTAAACATAAATATTTTGAGAGGGTCGGAGATCCAACCTTCCATCTCTATCTCTCTTAAACTCTCCAGGAGGAAAGCATAGAGCCAAGAAATTACAGTAACTCCTGGTTCCAGTGGGTCATATGATTTTAAATAAAATGAAGAGACACTAATTTCTTAAAGAAAGCTGTCTGACCACCAGAAAAGACAATTGCCCTTGTAGCTAGGAGGGAGGAAAGTAGGGATGGTAAGGGCTTTCTGGACCAGGAAAAAAATTACCTAAAAATAAAAAGAAAAGAAAATTATTAAAACTGAATTTTACTTTTCCCTTTTACTTCATGAAAGCAGTTCTTTTGGGACATGATTCTGCTATGTTAATAAAATTGAATAATGTCCCCTGCACTAAGTTTTCAGGTCCTAATGATGCATTGTTCTTCTCATGATAATGTCCAACCCCAGAACATTCTCTGGCAGCACCCACACTTCCTGTCTTAGTGAAAAACCTGGAACAAGGCTGGAAATCAGAGGAGTTGGTGCCTCAGCAGTGATGGGCATGCTTGTGACTTGGACTGGGTCTTGCTGACTTTGGAGGGTATTGTAGGTAGTCACTTGGTTTCCCCAGCCCTCAATTTTCTCAAGCAGAAAATGACAGAAACCACCTAGCTGGACTGAAATGTCAAAGTGATCACAGGTCTGGGAAGAGGGCCAGGTGCCATAGCCAAGCAGGATAGAGAAAATTGTTCAGGTTTATGGTGTCACCTTCCGGTAAATGGGCATAGTGAAATCTAACCAAGCTGAAAAACTGAAGTTAATTACTGATTGTGGACCAAACACTTTATGGCCAGTTTTTTGTTGTTTAATTAACTTTCCTTCTCCATACTCATAGACTCTGCAAAAATGCTGCCTTTACAAGCCAATCATCAAAGTAAACCAAATGAACCCCTAAATATGAATTACAGAAATAAGAAACCCCAACCAGACCCCCAGAGAGTTGATCTTTTTTTTTTTCCTTCAAGTTCATTTTATGAGAAAACAAATACTACACGGGATCGTTATTTTGAATACCAATTACATTTTAAAGAATGTGTTGGGTAAACCTTCTGAGGCTGTAAATTAGCTACCAATTTCATTTGACTCAAGGCTCTGACATGCCTTTCTGGAATTACTGCGCACAGAGACCTACTCCCAATACTTCAGAGGACAGACACATCAGTGGGTGTGAACAGAGAAATGGGATCCTATACAGTGTACCTATCATTAAAGCAAGGTTACTCAATGACCCAGGATCATTCTAACTACATAGCTAGCTTTTCTGGGCTTACAAAAGATGACATTTTAAGAAGGAAAATGAGAAACAATGAGTCATTCAGAGACACATAACTAGCAATTTGAAGCTGGTGTCTAGATCATTTGATCTTTACATCTCCTCCTATGTTCAGTCCCATTCCAACCTTGGAAAATTTCCCAGTGACTGCAACTCTGTTCCATCCAGTGACTGCCATGTTCAATCACTGCCCTTGAAGTTTTGCTTTTACCACCAGTAACAAATCTTTTCCATACATATTTACATTTTTTACCTCCTCATACAAGTTTCATCATTTCTTTCTTTATTCTTCACTATATTTTCTCTAATCCATCATTTTTTTGTTTGCTATGTTTTCATGTTTTTATCCTGCTCCTCATTTTCCTCCATGACACCTCTTCTAGAATGCTGCTAGAGGGCCCATCTTTGTCTTTGATTTGCACAAGCCACTGTAGCACAGAAATGGCCATGTGCACTTGCTAATATCAGGCTGGTCTGGACGCTCCCAGGACCCAGCACACAGTAAGCATTCGATCAATATCTGTTCAATGACTAGTCTGGATATATAAAAATGAAAATGATGTCAGTAATTTTTGGCACAGTCTTAAGCAAAATTATAAACTGATAACTTCAATTCCTTCAATTGTGTGCCAGTTTAGTTTTTCTTTAAATTAAGCTAATTTTAAAAACCCTGATTTATGTGAATAAAAACTGAGTCCACATACTATGCAGAAGAAAGGTACACCCAGTCTAACATCTCATCCTTCATGACAGTACCTGTCTCAAGGAGATGCTCAACCAATGACATGGAATGAGTAGGAATGGCCATGTTCTAGTGTGACTCATGATTTTCTCTCTTCTTCAAAGGCTAGCCATTTATTGAGAAGATACTCTTTCTGGACATAATGAAGCAGCAAGAGTTTTTTTTGTTTCGTTTTGTTTCTTTGTGGGGTTTGAACTCAGGGTCTTCACCTTAAGCCACTCTACCAGCCCTATTTTTGCAATGAGTTTTTTTTTTGTTTTTGAGATAGGGTCTCATGAACTATTTGCCTGGACTGACTTCAAACTGTGATCCTCCTGATCTCTGCCTCCTGAGTAGCTAGGATTATAGGTGTGAGTCACTGGTGCTGGCGCAGCAAGAGTTCTTAATCTAAAGTCTGTGGGCTGCCTTGGGTTGGGTTTCAAAGTATCTGTTAACCTCTTGAAATTACATGTGAGTTTTGGAGAAAAACACCACAGATTCCCTAATATTCTCAGAGGGACATGTAACCCCCAAACTCCAGAACCACAGTGTGTGACAAGTGTCTCCACACTCTAAGAGCAGTTAGAAAGTCCTGAAAAATTGGGGCTTTAATGAAGCAGACTAGGAAAGCAATTGTGTCCCTTGCTAGCTGGTGAACTTGGTTAAGTCTTTAAATCTTTAGCTCTAGTTCCTTATTATAAATTGGGGGTGATAATAACCTGAGCTTAAACACTGATTGTTTTACTGGCTGTAAAGCTCTGGCTCTTAACAACTATTATCCTTCCATAAATAAATGTGATAATCTACAAGAAGTGCCTGACTTGGGGCTGGCGGAGTGGCTCAGGTGGTAGAACACCTGCCTAATAAGCACAAGGCCCTGAGGTCACATCCCAGTACTGCCAAAAAAAGAAAGTCTGATGTACAGTAAATATTTGTTAAAGCAACAACCAAAATATATTTGTTAAAGTAATAAGAAGAAAAACAACAACCAACCACAAATTAAAAGCCAAAAATTCCTTTCTGTTCTATAAAGGAACATTCAAATTCAAAATATGTTTGACATTGTGACTATAAAAGCAATCACAAAATTTTGGGAGAGAGAAGGAGGGTACAGACTGTTGTGAGATTGGATAAGAATGGACTAGGGATTTCAGAGAGTCTAAGATGAGCTTATGACATGGTTTTGAAAGGGAGTGCTCACCTACCACTCATAAGAAGAGCAGCGAGAACCTTCTGAATGTTACAGCCAGAGTAGCCTGATCATCTATACCTCAGCATACGAGGATCCCACTCTGCAGGTTCCAGCAGGGCGGTGCTATGTGAGCGCTGTCTGTCTGTTTTAAGAGAAGACTGAAGAAAAGCCTCCCTGGAATACAGGAGAGGTGGTTGCTGACCACTTCCAGAAGAGGAGTGACTTAGTGGCTTGACAGAGAGGAGACTTGTCTCGCCTTCAATAATTTCACTGCAGTTATAACCAGATCTATGGCTCAGGCATTTGCTATTCGTTGTGTCACTCTGATCAGCGATAGGAGTTAGGTTTGTTTCCACTGGAATAACAACCTTATCTGTTGCTTTTAACTTAGACTCCTGTGCTCTCAGATGTCTATTCATCAGGCTGGAGAAGGGAAGATGGCATCTGTGCTCCTCAGAGTCAGATTTAGCCAGTTTTTATCAAGTGGCTACTCCTACATTATTTCATTTAACCCTTTCTTTTTTGTGCGGTACTGGGGTATATACTCAGGGCCTACACCGTGAGCCACTCCACCAGCCCCTTTATGGGATAGGCTTTTCGAGATAGGGTCTAATGAACTATTTGCCTGGGCTGGCTTCGAACTGCAATCCTCCTGACCTCTGCCTCCTGAGTAGCTAGGATTACAGGTGTGAGCCACCAGCTTCCAGCACATTTAACTCTCTTGACAAGAGAGTTGACTGTGCCATGATCTTCATCTATTAGATAAGGAAATAGAAGTTCAGAGAAGTCACTAAGTTGAGAATATTGCCCATCTGCACATAGCTAGTGAGTGATGAAGCTGAGACACAAACCCGTGGCTTCAGACTCCATGTTCTACAATCCTGCACTGTAACAGGATGGTATTTTAAAGAAGGCATTGTGGCTGCCAGAAGGGGATCAAGACAAATTCTACGGACAATGTTATTAGAAATGGGAGTCTGGATTTGCCAAGAAATGCCTTCGATGGTACCTAATAAGAAGACATGCATTTAGCTTCTTAATGTCACCTGCTCCTTAAGTACAGCATAGATACCTTTTGTGACCTAGTCAGGTGATTCCAGTAAAGTCTGGGTCACTTTTAGCATCTATAGAGAATGTTGGGAGGGCAATACTGTAGCAAAATTATGGGGGAACCTGGATCTTTCTTTCTTTCTTCTTTAATCATAGACAGCAAATGTCAAGTCAGAAATAAGTTTAAAGCAAAACTTCCTGGCACCCACTTTTTTTTTTTAAGTTGGTAACACAAATGTCTGTGTAAAAACATTGAAAAGTTATGTAGAATGAAAGTAAGAGGAAAATTAACTTTGATTGGTTATTTAATAATTACCAGCCACTTTCATTTAAAGAGTTTCCCTCTTTAAATACTTGAGAAAATCCTACAAGTTGAGTATTATTTGATTCATTTTAGATTAAAAAATTGAAAACAGATAAAGAGATTGAGAAAGGTCAAGTAAAGTTGCACAGTTGAGACAAGAGAGAGCTGAGATTGCACACAGGTCATGTGTTTTTCCATTCTATGAAGCTGCCACATCAGAAGATGGGGCCTCAGCAGGGGGTATAAGCAGAGAAAATACACGAAATACTATTTTAAGGTATTTCCACCTTCCACCTGTGTCTTTCTTGGGGTAATGCAACTCACTATAGTGCAGTTATATAAGGTCAGCATTAGAAAGCCTTTATAGATTATGCTGTCAATGTTTTCGTTTTATAGGAGAGGAAAAAATACCTTTACCCTGAGTTCCTAACTCATAAAAATGAAGAAACTTATTTCAGGTCCTGAAGCCAGTGGCACAGCAAAGACAAGCTTATATGTTTCCTAAATCTTAGTTCAGGGCTGTTTGTGTTTCATCTGTATGGCCAATAGTTAAGAACATGAGTCTTATTAGCACTGCACTATCAAGGTGGGGGGCAGGCCTGTAATCCCTGCACTTGGGAGGCTGAAGTAGGAGGATCATGAATTTGAGGCCAACCTGATCCATATAGTGAGTCTTGGAAAGTTAATGAGACCCTGGTTTTCTTTTTTTTTTAAAGAAACTATTATCTATGTTTAAATTCTGGCTGGAAGACTGGGAGAAAGTTGTCTAACTCCTCTGCATCTCAGTTTATTGAATGTAATATGAAGATAATAGTACTTTACAAATTGATTGAGTTAATGCTTGCAAAGTAATTAGATCAGTGCTGGTCCCATACGAAATGCTCAGTAAGTATTTATTGTTATTCTAACCTTGCCTCTGTAGGTGCAAGCCCAGCTTCTGGAGGGTTGAATTGAAGGAGAAAGTATAAGTAGTATAAAAAGGCAAACTTTTAAGAGAGCCATGAAGTAGTCTTCCTGGAGAGATGACAGTGGCAGGGGAGGATGGCCCATAACCACAGAGTAAACGCTGCAGGGACCGAAGACCTAAAATTGCATGGAGCTGGAGGAGATGAGGTCCTGGACGCCTCAGAGATCTCAGAGGGAGTTGCTCAGGAAGCCAGGGAGTAGAACTCAGCAGTCACCCTACAGAGCTGTGACAGAAACTGGAGAGAACTTCCTACCCTGAACCAGGAGATCATCTTCCTGCTTTCCATTCACCAAATGCCTTCTGAATGACTACTGTGTGCTAAGCACTGGTAAAGTGGTGCACAGGAACTTATTTTCTAATGGGGGAGATGGATGACAAAGAGACAAATAGGTAATATAACTATGAATAACATGGAGAGGTGTTTTTTTTTTTTTAAATAAAGGTGGTTTTGAGTGCCTTTCTGAGGAGGTGGTATTTGAACAGAGACCTGAATGACATGGAGGAATCAGTCATATGTCTATCTGAAGACTGAATATTCTGGGCTGAGATAAGAGTCAATACAAACTTGTGGTGGGAGAGAGTTGGGTGTGAGTTGAAGACCAGCAAAAAGACCAGAATGGTTGGGGCGAAGACAGCAGAGAGAATGAGCCGGGAGCCAGATCATCACAGCCTGAGGCATGGACTAATCCATAGGAAAGCTTCATTTGTCCACAAACCAAGCCTACTCTGTGGTCATGCTGGGCAATGTACCCCACTTTCAAAGCATGTCCTTGGCAATTGTTTCTTCGTATAAATAAATGAAGAGCAGAGACTTAAAAACTTCTGTGTGCCTAAAGCAAAAAATAATTATGGCTATAAAAAAACCAGAAGGAAATGTATTTGCTATGCTTCAAGAACCTGAGATTCATAGCATGTTAGTATTAAACATATTATAAACATAAACGTGTTAAACATAGTATGCTAGTGGCTGGTGTTTAATTCAAGCTGAGGAGCTTATTTCTAAAGCAGTAGCCTGGGGGAGTGGGGAGGACAGAAGGGATTGTAATAGGCCAGGACTTCAGATAGGCACTGCCCAGAGGGATAGTTGCTGGGATTGGGACCAGTGTAGAGTCATGATGCTCTGCAGGTCCTTCGCGAGGTGGTTACTACAGTCTGCTGGATTTGCTCTTATCTGGCCTTAGAAGAAGCAACAAAGACAGGGCGCCTAGGCTAACCCTTCTAGAAGTGAAAGATACTCACCATAAGGCACTTGTCTAAGCAGGGGTTCTGAGTCAGGGAGGAACATGTACAAAACAGATTTTTTTAAAAAAGAGTCTGGCTAAATGCTGTTTTTCTTCTGTGATTACAAAGACACTACTGGATATACTCACTAAGCTGTAGGTATTTGGAGGGCAGGAGCTGCTAGGACAGTCTTTTTTTTTTTATTTTTAGGACAAAGTCTTATGTAAAGAAAATTCAGTCCCGCAGAAACTTTTCACATAAAGACTGGAAAGTGTGGTTTCTGTAAGTGCCACAAAATTTCACTAATAAAAAGTGTGTACAGCTCAGGAAAACATTTATTATTAAAATGGAAATAGGGAAAGTTATAAGCTAAGCGATACTCACTTCGGTAAAAATAGCAGAACATGAATTGATAAAGGTACTCAACTGTAAAACAATTGCTCATTTGTAATCTGAGCTTAATTTATTTATCTGTGTTTTGTTTTTCCTTGGAGTAATTAGCTATCAGATCTGCTAAGGTGTTTTCTTTTTCATGTCAGGTATACAAAGGCTTAAAGACAAGAGAAAGTTAGATTACAAGGAAGTGAGTAAAAGAGTTAAAGGAAAAGTTTGACATTTCTGAAACAACCAATGAAAATGCATCCGAGTGTATAAACATCATTAGTTGGTGGTCATACAATGGAAATAAGTAATATAAGCAAAACAGCAGTGTCCTTGGCTATCCAACCTATATGCTGTAGTGTACAACACAATTTAGAGGCAAAGACTTTAAAGTGAATCTCAGTACTTGAAAATTCCAGCAGACAATTGTTACTACACTTTCAGTGGCCTAAATGTAAAATTTAAGATTATTTTATTAAGAAAATCTTGTTCAATCTTTTAAGGCATTTGCATTTCTATGAAAAGATGGAACATAGCATCCTTGGCTGAGTTATTTTCTATAGAAGTCAGCACCATTTTGTGGTATATGATTAGCACATTCTAAAGGCAAAGATTCCAGAAAGTTTAAATTTAGTCGTGAAAAACCGAAGGCATTTATCCATTCATGTCTCAGCATGAAAATGCAAGCTTTACTTCCAACATTTAAATGCCACATATTATAGTGGCAATTCTGTGAGATGTGATCATCAGACTCTGACTTCACATTTAGAAATCAAATTAAAAAAGAGACCAAAAAATGGTTGTCAGAGATAAAAAAAAAAACCAAAAACCAAAAAACAAACCCACCTCTTTTGCCCTGAGGATAGTAAGTAAGATGCAATTCATAATGGATATTATAGATCAGTAGAGACTGGAGAATCAAAGTGCAGACATAAAGTATTGTGCCAAACCTTAAACTTTGAGTTTTCTAAAATAAAATTCAAATATCTGCAGTAACAATTGACCCTTCATATTAATACAGTCTATACACATTTGTAGCTTAAGGAAGAAGTTGGTGAATGATGATCTAGAGACTGATATAGATTCAAGAATATTTAAGATCTAGTTATAATTATTGATATCATCAATATATTACATTATGAAACATGAGAGAACTATCAACTATTTATAAAGAATTTATATTCCCAAGCCAGGAAAAATATAGTCCAACTTGGTCTAATCTATTCATGTCTTTATACTTAAAGTAGTTTTTTTTTCACAGAAAGTGTATAGTTGGGTATTGCTTTAAGTATTTTAAAATCCATATTTGTTTGGCTTCAGACATGCAAGGCAAGTGCTATGCCACTGAGTTACACCTTCAGGCTCCAAGGTTAGTATTTTAACTAATATTTAATGCAGTTATTGATAAGGCTAAATTTAAATCTATTTGCTTGCTATTTTCTTGCTGTGTACTCCATCTGTTCTTTTTTCTCCCCCCCTCAGTTTCTGCATTCTTTTGGGTTAAGTATTTTTTTTTCTATTTTATCTTCACTATTGGCTTATACCTTTTTTTTATTTGTTTGTGTTTTAGTTGTTGCTCCAAGGCTTGTCTGTGAACTTTTGTCATAGTGTATTTTGAAATAATATGCCACTGAATGTATAGCTTAAGGTTCTTAAGCACTTACACTTTCATTCCTTCATCTTTACTGCTGTTGTCACCATACATTTTACTTCCATCTATGACTTGAAAAACTCATGATACATTTTTATTATTTTTGCTTTAAATAGTCAATAACTTAAAGATACATTTACCATTCTCAACACTTCTTACTTTGTGGAGATTTGAGTTTCTATTTGCACCATTTTCTTTCCTATAATAACTTCCTTTAATGTCTCATTACCCAGATCTGCTGCAATGAATTACCTCAGATTTTGTTTGTCTGAAAAGTCTTCTTTAATTTTTGTGTTTGAAGAATATATTTATGGGATTAGGACCTAAATGAACAGTTTTATTTTCATTAAGAATTTTAAGGGTTTCCTTGTCTTCCTGTTTCCATAGTTTAATGATAAGAAGCTTGCAAAATTTCTTATTTTTGTTTCTTAATATATGTCTTTCTTCTCTGGATACTTCAAGCAGAGTTTTAGCAATTTTATTATGCTGTGCCTTGCTGTGAGCTGTGTGTGTGTGTGCTCTGTGTGTGTGAGCTCTGTGTGTGTGTGCTGTGTGTGTGAGCTGTGTGTGTGTGTGCTGTGTGCGTGTGTGTGCTGTGTGTGTGTGAGCTCTGTGTGTGTGTGTGCTATGTGTGTGTGAGCTCTGTGTGTGTGTGTGCTGTGTGAGTGCTCTGTGTGTGTGTGAGCTCTGTGTGTGTGTGAGCTCTGTGTGTGTGAGCTCTGTGTGTCTGTGTGTGTGTGAGCTCTGTGTGTGTGTGCTATGTGTGTGCTTTGTGTGTGTGTGTGTGAGCTCTGTGTGTGTGTGCTGTGTGTGTGATCTCTGTGTGTGTGTGTGCTCTGTGTGTGTGTGAGCTCTGTGTGTGCTGTGTGTGTGAGCTCTGTGTGAGCTCTGTGTCTGTGTGTGTGTGAGCTCTGTGTGTGTGAGTGCTCTGTGTGTGTGTGAGCTCTGTGTGTGTGTGAGCTCTGTGTGTGTGCACTGTGTGTGTGAGCTGTGTGTGTGCACTGTGTGTGTGAGCTCTGTGTGTGTGTGCTGTGTGTGTGAGCTCTGTGTGTGTGCTGTGTGTGTGAGCTGTGTGTGTGTGAGCTCTGTGTGTGTGTGTGCTGTGTGAGTGCTCTGTGTGTGTGTGAGCTCTGTGTGTGTGTGTGCTGTGTGAGTGCTCTGTGTGTGTGTGTGAGCTCTGTGTGTGTGTGAGCTCTGTGTGTGTGAGCTCTGTGTGTGTGTGTGTGAGCTCTGTGTGTCTGTGTGCTCTATGTGTGTGAGCTCTGTGTGTGAGTGCTCTGTGTGTGTGTCTGTGTGTGTGTGTGCTCTATGTGTGTGAGCTCTGTGTGTCTGTGTGTGTGTGTGCTGTGTGTGGTGAGCTCTGTGTGTCTGTGTGTGTGAGCTCTGTGTGTGTGCACTGTGTGTGTGAGCTCTGTATGTGTGCACTGTGTGTGTGAGCTCTGTGTGTGTGCTGTGTGTGTGTGAGCTCTGTGTGTGTGAGCTCTGTGTGTCTGTGTGTGTGTGAGCTCTGTGTGTGTGCTGTGTGTGTGTGAGCTCTGTGTGTGTGTGAGCTCTGTGTGTCTGTGTGTGTGTGAGCTCTGTGTGTGAGTGCTCTGTGTGTGAGTGCTCTGTGTGTGTGTGAGCTCTGTGTGCATGTGCATGCTCTGTGTGTGTGTCTGTGTGTGTGTGTGTATCCTGCTTAGGATTTGTTGGAGTTCCTGGATCTGTGAATATATGGTTCTAATATCAAAATTAAGAAATTTGGTGGCCATTACTTCTTCAAATACCACATATATTTGACATATGCACTGTTTTCCAGTTATAGACATTAGATTGCATGATATTATTCTACACGCCACTGGCTTTGTTAACTTTTCTCTGTATTTTGGATGACTCTATTGCTAAATTTTTCAACTTCACAGATCTCTGTCTTCTTTATAGTGTCTGTAATCCATTAATCAGTGTGATTAGTTTAAATTCCTCTTAAAGCTCTCCTAGAGCTTTAATTATACCTAGAGTAGTATCTCTAGGAATAATTCATCCTACTATTGAGGCATATTCCCTGTGAGGTCTCACTTAATGGCCCAGGTGATTATAAAGAATGCTCTACGTTGATAGGCCAGGGTCCAATACCTTCCCACCCTGCGCATGTTCTGGGAATTGTCCTTCTCATGAGTCCCTGAGTCCCTTGACCAGCTTGTGAGGTGCCATGATCTAGTCTTCAGCATGTACTATGCAGATTTTTGGAGCTGGTTTCCCTCAGTGCTTAACCTTCAAGATCTTTGCCCTCGCCTTCTAGCCTTGGCATCTCCAGATGCTGATCTTTGTCTTCTGGGTCAGCAAGGAAGTCAGTCCAAGCTCAATCCTTCTCTCTCTCTGCTCTTGGTTCATAAACTGCCTTTGGGCAGAAATCTGGGGCAATTGTAGAAATCATTTCATTTATTTCCCATCTCTCACTGGACTACTGCCTGTAGTCCAGTGTCTCTAATGGGAGGTTAAGGGCAGATCTTGGAACTCCAATAAGGCCCAAAGCATAAGTCCCGCATCTGTTTTAGACACCCTTAAATGAAACAATCTCACATAAGATATGAAAGTGTTCGTAATTGTATCATAATTCTTAAAGAAAACCCCTGTTCAGTGAGTATCAAATGTAGTATTAAGTAAGTTGATTTTGATAATATTTATGTCTTGTTGAAAGAGACTAATGTGCTGAGATGTTGAAATGAGTTCCTCAAGGGAGGGATCACCTGATATGAAGTGGAAATTAATTACCATTTATCTTTGATTAATTAAATGGGTATTTCATGAAGGGTATTGAACCATACTCCCAAATAGTCATCTTTCCACTCATTTTTGATAGATAAGTCTATGGGGATAATTATAAGAAAAAAGTAATACAGTATTCACAAGACCTAGCCATTCATGTAACTGGAGTGTGATATCAAACATGAATCAATACTTTAAATGGTTTTTATTAAATATTTATTAGATACAAAAGAATATTTACAAAATAAATGTAAATTTTAAAGTAGTACTTCTAAAATTTTAATGTGCAAACCACCTGGGATCTTGTTAAAATGTAGAGTCTGATTGAGACAGTCTGGGGCAGGCCCTATTTTCCATATTCCTAACAAAATCCCAGGTGGATGCTAGTATTTCTAGCCTGCAGACGATCCTTTGAATAGCAAAAGTACAGAAAATCTAACTATTGCTACATTATCATACTCTAATGTCCTCTGTGTGCCCTTCCTAATCTCGTCCCCTTCCTTACCTCTTGTAAAACTAATCTCCTTTTCCTTTTCTTAATCATCCTTCTAAGAATATATTATTAATTAGGTTTATATAGTTTTGAAGTTTTTGTTTGTTTTGGTGGTTCTGGGATTTGAACTCAGAGTCTCACATTTGCTAGGCAGGTGCTCTACCACTTGAGCCACTCTGCCTGCTATAGTTTTGAATGTATGAATCTAAGTGAAATCACTGTACTTATGCTTTCCCCCCATTTTTTTGCACTGCATTGTTCCTGAAGTTCATTCATATTGTTGTGTGCAACCTTAGTTTGTTCATTTCCATTGCTGTGTGGAATTCTATTCTATGTGTGTATTATGATACATATTTTACTGTTGTTAAACTTTGAAATTTTAGTTTTTATCTTGCCATGAAAATTCTTGTATATGTTCCTAGTACTCAAAGTGCAAGATTTAATCAGATTATATACACAGATGTTCAATTGCAAGTTCATGAGGTGTGCAATTTTCCACTTTAGTAGACAATGTCAAATCATTTCTGGAGTGGTTGTATTGATTTATACTGCCACCAACTGTGCAGATCTGGTGGTTCCTCATCTGTATTGGTGTTACACCACTGCATGCTTAGTGCCTTGAGACAACACCTACATACAATATCATACTTCTATAGGTCAGAAATTCAAGTAGGCTTGGCAGGGCTTTCTGCTTAGGGTCTCACTAGTCCAAAATCAAAGTACTTTCTAGATGGCCTCGGGTTTGATTGAGAAGGTCTATGAAAAACAATCTTCTAGAAGGGGTTTTTGTGTGCTGAAATACTCTGGTCTTTCTACCTTTGTAAAGCACGCACTGGGCTTCAGTTGCACACTTCCCCTGGAAATCTCCTTAGCTTTACATTCAACTTCATTGTCTACAAATTCCACTTTCTGCACAACTGCAAGATGCAACTTTGTGACTGCTTAGCCACTTCATTACAGGGACCCCCCTCTATTTCCAATGTGCTTCTTATTTCTGAGTCTTCGCTGCCAGCATTCCTAAGTCCAGAAATTTACTTATCTTTATCTATATTTGAATAGGAGTTCTAATAGATATCTAGCTTTTACTTACCCTGTATAGGATAAGTTGAATTTAGCTATTTACATGTGATGTAATTGAGATGGGGGAGGCAGACAGAAAAAGGAACAGTAAAAAGAGTTAGTTGGGCATTGTGGTATATGTCTGTAATCCCAGCTACTTGGGAAGGAGACGAAGGAGGATTGAGAGTTTGAGGCCAGCCTGGGGAAAGGTATCAAGACCATATCTCAAAAACAAAATAAAAACAAAGGGGCCTGGGAAATAGCTCAAGTGGTAGAACCCTTTCCCAGCATATGCAAGGCCCTAGGTTCAATCCTTAGTAGCCCCCAAATAACCCAAAAAACAACCAAAAGGCTCCAAGGAACAGATGCACACCACATCTGGTACATTTTGCCAAGCACCTGCTTCACATTCCTAGTGTTACAGTTGACCCACCTTTTGGTATGGCAGCTAACAGCCCCCAGCAGGGACTTTCCCGAATCTAAAGGGTCCTGAGGCCACCAGTACATCTCCTTACAATTGCAGTTTGATGCACACATGCCCTCGTTTCGCCATCTTGGCTCTGAGGGCACCTTGTGAGATAAGCTACTCCCCATCTTTGGGTTTCTGGAAAAGCCTCCTAATTTCTTAAGAAAGCTTCAAAACTGCATACATAAAATCAACATATCCAATTTCCTATAGTCCACAAAATTGCCCCAAACCTGAGAGTTCTCAGGGCACCCAGCTGTTTGGCCAGGCTGCTGCCCTCACAGTATCTTAAGGGCATTTTTTTTGCTTTTACTTCAATTAATCTCACTCTGTTAAAACTCCCCTGGGCATCCACCCCTGACTTCTTTTTCTTTGAGGAGATCAACAGCTCCATCTCTGCTTATATAATTAGTAATATTCTGAGTTTAATCTATCGATTTGCCCTTCCTTCCTTCGTTCCTTCCTTCCTTTGTTCCTTCTTTCCTTCGTTCCTTCCTTCCTTCTTCCTCCCTCCATCCCTCCTTCGTTTGCTTCCTCTTAGCCCTACTCCCTCCCCTTCCTCTTCTCTCCTTCCTTTCTTTCTTGTGAATTCAAGGCCTCATACTTGCCATCCCTCCAGACCTTTTTTGCTTTAGGTTATTTTTTGGATAGGGTCTCATGTTTGTGCCCAAGGCTGCAATCTTCCTACCTATGTCTGCTGTGTAGCTGGGATGCAGATGTATATCACTACACACAGCCTATTTGTTGAGATGCGGTCTTGCTAACCTTTTGCCTGGACTGGCCTCCAACTGATCCTCCTGCTCTTTGCCTCCTGAGTAGCTGTGAACCCTGCCCCCACCTGTCTTTTCTTTTGATTTGACCAATTTGTATTTTGCTCCCTCTTTCCTCTTCCTGCCTTTTTTGAGAAGAATTTTTATGATTCCATTTTAGTTTCGAGTATTGGAGAAGTGTTTTATTATTTTTAGTGATTACTCCAAGGTTTCTATTGTACATCTAAACAACATATTATTTCACATACAATGTAAACCCCTTGTACAGAATACTTCCATTTCCCTCCTCTATCCTTTGTGATATTGTTATACATTTGTTTCTTGTACAATATAAACTTCTCAACAAGTTGCTCACATCTTTTGCTTTAGACATTCATGTTTGAAAAACAATAAGCCAGAAAATATGCTCTCCTCTTCCCACTAGGTGTAGATTCTGCATATGAGTGAGCACATGTGTTATTTGGCTTTTCGAGCTTGGTTTATCTCACTCCACATGATGATCTCCAATCATCCAATCTCCTGCAAACATGAGTTCTACTTCTATATGGCTGAATAATGCTCCACAGTGTAAATATATACCACATTTTCTTAATCCATTCATCAGTTGTGAGCACCTAGCTGATTCACAGCTTGACTATAGTAAACACAGTTGCAGTAAATGTGGGTGTTCAGGTATCTCTCTTGTGTGTTGATTACAATCCTTCGATATATGCCCAATAGTGATATGGCAGGGTCATAAGGTAGTCCATTTATAGTTTTCTGAGGAAACTTCATGCTGATTTCCCTAGTGGTTACATTAGGGAACCACCAACAGTATATGAGGGTGCCTTTTCTCTTGAATCCTCACCAGCATTTGTTGTTTCTTATCTGGATAGTCAAAGGAAACTTAGTGTACTTTTGATTTTTATTTCCTTTACAGCTAAGGATGTTGAACGTTTCTTCATGTATTTATCATCCATTTGCATTTCTTCTGAGAACTTCCTGTTCAGTTTTTGCCCATTTATTAATTGGATTATTTGTTCTTTTGCTGTTTGGTTTTTTGAGCTCTTTGCATATTCTGGATGTTAGTTCTTTATCTGTTGAATAGCTAGCAAAGATTTCTCTCCCATTCTGTGGGGTTTCTCTTGATTCTGGTAATTATTTCCTTTGATGAGCAGTAGCTTTTTTAATTAGATGCAATATCATTGCATCTTATTGCAACTCTTGCTCTTACGTCTTGGGAAACTGGACTCCTATTCAGAAAATACTTGCTATGCTTGTATCTTCCAGTGTTTCCCTGTAGTATTTTTAAAGTTTCAGGTATTACATTAAGAACTTTGATTCATTTTGAATTGATTTTTGTACAGGGTGAGATATAGGGGTCCAGTTTCAGTCTTCTACATGTAGATAGGCAACTATTTGTTGAAGAGATGGTCTTTTCTCCAATGTAGGTTGTTGACATATTTGTCAACAACCAGATGGCTGTAGCTTCATTTCTAGTTCTTCTATTCTGTTCCCTGGTCTTCATATCTGTTTTTTTTTCCCAACACCATGCTGTTTTTCTTACTCTGTAGTATCATTTAGAGTCCAGTATTATAATATCCCCAGTGTTAGTCTTTTTGCTCAGAATTGCTTTGGCTTTTCAGGGTCTTTTATGTTTCCATATGAATATTAAGATTGATTTTTCTATTTCTGCAAAGAATGACCTTGGAATTTTGAGGGAGATTGCACTGAATTTGTAGATTGCGTTCAGCAGAATAGCCATTTTTACCATATTAATTCTGCAAATCCGTGAACTGGGAGGTCTTTCCATCTTCTGATATCTTCTTCAATTTCTTTCTTCAAGGTTTTATAGTTTTTATTGTAGAAACCTCTCACCTCCTTAGTTAAGTTTACTTTTAATTTTTTTGAGGCTATTGTGAATGGAATAGTTTTCCTGATTTCTTTCTCAATGAGTGTTTTTTTTCCTTTCAGCACTTTAAAATTTTGACTTACCTATTTTTAAAAAGAAGTTTGCAATAATTCTTTTCATTGTTTTGTGTGTAGTTTTTTGACTATAAGGTTTTCTCCTTAATTTTGGTTTTCATCAATTTGTCTATGATGTGTTGAGCAGTACGTTCCTTTGTATGAATCACGTTTGGTGTTCTCTGTGCTTCGAGAATC